>NW_023339674.1:9048221-9065896 GCF_004916995.1 Morone saxatilis | reverse complement strand
GTGTTACGCCGTAGGTAGGGAACTAGGACGAGTCGTCTACCAATACTGCCAAACCAATTGTAAAAAATCTTGGGGTAAAAGTAGACTCAGACCTTGAACTTGACAGCAGATAAAAGCTGTAGTGAAATCTAGCTTTTTCCAGTTAAGGCAGCTGGCAAAGATCAAACCAGTCCTTCAGGAGACAGCACTTTGAGACAGTAATCCACGCCCTTTGTGACCACTCGGCTGCGTATTACTTAATGCACTTTATTTATTGGGGGGTTAGTGGTCCTCAATTGCTCGGGGTCTTCAAAACTGGTACAAATATGCTGCTTCACGCTTTTAAACTGGACATGCAAGTATAAGCAATTTCACCTATTTTAGCTCACTCCACTGGGGCTGCCCGTCCACTTAGGATCATTTTAAAATTATTTGTATTAAATTTATTTTAAGCTTGAATGGCCTTTGTCCGCCACTTTACCTCTGCTGAGCTGCTGGCACCCCTCACTTCCCAGTCCATCTCTCAGGGTCAGCTTACCGGGGGTCTAGCTCCTGACAGTGCTAAAGCTAGGCTATCTCAGAGACGAGCGCGTTGCAGCTCAAAACTTTGGAATGGATTGCCACTGGCACATTAGGACAGTCCACCTCTCTGGGGTCTCATTTTTAAAACTCTTCTTAAAACCACTCTTTTCGCGACACAGAGGGAAGGATTACATGCAATTTTACCTGTTGCGGGCCCAGGCAATTTCTCTGTTATATAAAAGACTCACTATTTTTTATTTCTATTATTTTATTTTATTGCCTTTTATTTAACGACCCACTATTGCTGTGCCAGTATCTATTTATTCGTGTATATCTTTTTGTTGGCGCACTTGGGAAAACCTTTGGTGTTTGGTTGAAATTCGTGTTATAAGTGGATTGGATTGGATTGGACCTTTATTCTGGAATTCCCAACCGGATGTTACATTACACAACCTTTCTAACTTGACAGCGGTGGTGTTTCTGCGGGTTGCTGGACGCGGTGGATAGCAGCCGGATAGAAATCTATAAAGGTGGGATTTCTGTCTTTATTAATCTATTACACAGACACACATCTTATGTTTAAATATACTGCGTTTAATATCCAATGTTTGTGAGCGTTTGTGTTTAAATATCAAGAAAAGGATTTCAAATTAAAGAGCCTTTGACATAAGATGCCTGCTCTAGAACAGCTGTTCTCATTGTGAAAACCTTAAAACCGTCATCGCATGCCTAAAATGCACATTCATTAGTGTTGGTGTGTGTGGATGGATGTGAAGGTTGGTTCAGTGGATCTCTGGATTGACTCAGGGCCTGTCCTGCAGGAAAAGGCGTTTCACACCGTCCGTCCGATGGTTTAAATGAGGAAAAATGTGTCTAAATGTGTCTGAGGAAGAAACAATGGATTTAAATTCAAACACTTAAAATCCATTCATAGAGAAAACCAGACGACAGGAATCATATATGTTATTTTTTGACACGCATACGTACAAACATCAGTAATTGTGTTATATTGTATAGATTATTACCATGAAACAAGCTATAAGGTCACCACTGTAGTACCACTGACTCACTATCAGTCCGGATGTTTGGATGCTTATCATATTATTAGAATGTAATTCATTAAACATTGAGCAGTGTGCCAGACTGTTGTGTTCCTGTGGTATGATAAAACATTCAGTCCTAAACCAATCAGGTCTTGGATAATGCATTGGCGTGTGTGTGTACCTGTGTGCGTGTGTGTGTGCGCGCGCGCGCGCTTCCCATATTGCAGCCCATCCCAGAAAACAGAAAAAAATGAATTTTAAAGAAAATAAACACAGAAACTGTATATAATTGGACTTACTATAGGACTTTCATATACATATATGTATACTGGGTAAGCCCAATATAAATAGTTGTAGCTTAACATATAAATGCTCCAGTTTCTGAAAGGTCCAGTGTAGATAAGGGTCAGTTAGTTAGTAGTTTCTTCGACATGCTTGGGAGGCTGAGTTGTATTCAGATGGTTGCAATCTGCAACTTCACCACTAGATGCCACTAAAATCATAGAGACTGGTCCTTTAAAATGTCGGCTTTATGAATGGATAGAAACATTTTCTTATCCAGTGATTTACAATTGAGTCTATAGATGAAAGTAAGTTTGTGTGTTAAAGAGAGAGACTGTCAGAGGATGTTTTGGCTTCACCTACTATTTTCAAAGCTGTATAATGATGTAATAGTTGATTTAAGAGTCAGTCAGCAGTTTCTTTATCAGAATTAATCAATATAATGGTACAATACAACAACACAAAGATTAGACTATAAAGTCTTCTGGGAGTGATTCTTGTGCTGCAGTTTTTCGGTTTTAACCTGCAATGTTTTCATGTGTTTGAATGAGTCTGAATGTGAGCCGACAGTCTGCACTTCCTCTGCTGACAGTGAAGTTACTGAAGGCAACACTGACGCATCGATTGTGTCTCCTGGGAAAACACACATCCACGTTGCCTGTGACAAACACTGCTAGCAGCAAAGCTCAGATTCATATGCTTGGGTCATTATATTTTTATTACATTTCAGATATTAGTCTGTCAGTGTTTCTGGGACTTTTCTTGTCTGACTACGGCTCTAATTAAGACATTTCATACTTTAAAGAGCGGCTGTCCCATCTGCTTCGAAGGCTTTTACGTACAAAGCAAAAAGATCTCTGAAAGGGGAAATTCTTGTAGGTTTTTTGATCATAAAAATGCTCAAATATACGTGATAGGTATATAAAAACAGGGAAGAATTGTGTCAAATAAAAGAAAGATATTAATTCAATAAATATAAACCGGTTTATAAACAGACATGAAGCTGTTTTTAATCCAGAATGTCCTGGATTCACCTGCAGACTCAAGCAACCCACAAAAACATCTCCCACATCCTGGCTGCTCCCCTCTCTGCTTTCTGTTCGCTGTGAAGAATAAAAAAGAAAAAATAAAATGCTATTTTTAGCTTACCCTCCTCTCATCTGCATCCCCACGCTTCCTAGAAAATGGAGGCACGTGATTGGAGGAAAAAAATGCCGTCTCAGGCAACCTGGAAGCGGGACAGCAGCTGCATACAAGCACTGCTGCATTAGTGAGGAGACATCTTCTCTGTTTCAGTGCATTGTTTGTTGATGAGGCTGTCTGGTAATATAGTGATAAATGACACGTCAGGTGAACTGTCGGATGTGGATGAAGGTTTTTTGTAAATTAATTTGACCAATTTGTGTTTCAGTGGTCCAGTTTTAATGTCCCACTTTTCCACCCATGAGAAATCAGGTCTGTAACACTGAATATTTTTAACATTTTGGCATAAAAAACACTGACTATTTTACATTTGTGGAGCGTAATAAGAGAGATCAGGACAGCAGACAGTGAGGGGAAGATATACACACCAGCTGCTTGCCAGAAGAGTCAGAGGTCAAATGGCTGCTGACTTCACTTAAACAACAGCAATATAACCCTCCAAAATTAAATTGATTTTGAGTTTTACAAGTCTCTTGGCTCGAGTGGTTAGAGTTTTACGGTCCTCATCTATATTGTCTTAAAGATTTTTAATTTAATCTAAATATTTGATTCTTTAGAGTCCTGCTGGTTTCTCTAATTTAGATTTAGCTTCCTAGTTCTGGTCCTAGTTGTGATTTTGGGTGTGAAAAAAATTTTCATGTTCAGTAGAACATTTTAGATCTGTGAAAATCTTCTTCTACCCTCTCAGTCTGTCACAGTTTGGAGTTTTTCTTTCTAACAGAGAATGAGAAAGAGAATCATCAATCAATCATTTACTCAAGTAACAGAAATATAGCCAACAAAATGTACCAAAGTTAAAAGTACTCATTATGCTGGATTGTGTGTTATATTACTGGATTATTATTTTAATGTGTTAATATGTAGGCCAAGGCTATATTTTACTGGTATTGTAGATGGTCGAGGTAGAGGAGGCATCGTCTTTTATAAAGTGATCATGTTTGAAGTGAAGAAAGTAGCATAAAATGGAGATTAAAGCAGAAGTACCTCACTATTGTCATTAAATACAGTACTTAAGTAAATGTACTTAATGACTATCCTCCACTACCTATTTGTCCTAATAAGGAGGGGAACGAGATGCATCTGCTTACTGTTGCAAATTCGTAGATCTCGCCTTGTTTAATCTGTGCAAATTTCAATCTGTCTGACCTTTGATCTGCAAAATAGCAATGCTCACTAATGTCCAACCGAGGGCGGGGTTGACCCCTTGATTAAGAAGTATTGACTCTTCATGGTACTTTTTTTTATAACTGTGTTTAAAGAGTACAATAGAACAGTAGAAGAAGAGGGATGCTTCACGGCTGGCAGTGCAAGGACATACTATGGAAGGTGAAGAGGTGTTGCTAATGCTAGCTCGCTTATTTATCTCATGTGAGTGTTTAGGCTTGTAGAGGTCACACAGTGTGAGAATTGTTATCGTTTTATGATGTGCGGCGTTCAACTGCTACTAGTACCTGGTGGATGAAGTACTCAGCTCTTTGAGTGGCAATATCACAGTGTGGAGATACAAAATGTCCTGCATTCAAAATGTTACTGAAAGGTTCAGTGTGAAACATTTAAGAGGATCTAATAGGACAAATGGAATATAATATTTTTAGGTATGTTTTCATTAGTGTATAATCACCTGAATATAGGAATCGTTAGAATGAGACGTTTGTATTTACAGATCCTTCCGTGGAGTCTGCCATGTTGAACTGCCATGCGCTAAATCCTACACACTGGTCCGTTAAGTAAAAGTATTATAAAGTACCAAAAGTTCTCATGGTCCATTTGTGTATTATATTATTGGATTATAATTAATTGATGCATTAATGTGTACCTCACATTAATGGTGCAACTGGTACAGGTGGAGCTAATTTCATTACTTTATAAAGAAGAAGAAGAGTTTCAATAGTCTTATCTGATCCTATAATTATGAATACATTTATTTGTTTATTATATTTTGTATCTGAATATGGAAAGCAACTAGTAACTGAAGTTGTCAAATACATTTTGTGGAGTAAAAAGTATAATATTTCCCTCTGAGATGTAGTAGAGTACAAGACAACATTGTACTTTAGTGCAGAACTTAACTGAAACTCCAGTATGTTTCATGCTCTCTGAAAGTTTCCACTGTGTCGTGGAGCTGAAGACGCCTCTGCTGGTCGTGTCAGCAGGTTTCTCCGTAACTGTCTTTAAGCAGGAAGGTGTTTAGATGCTCTTGGATCAGCTGAGGATTAGCCATCGGTCTGCAGGAAGCCACCCAATACTGATTAAATGAGCCTGACTATAGCTGCAGCAGCACTTAGCTCTGGATCAATCCAGCTCCTGTAGGACGTCAATCTCTTTTAGGTGACAGGTTTAGTGGCAAGCTTGATGATGTCATCGTCCAGCACAGAAACTAACAACTCTTAGTCATGATTGAAGTAGGATTAAAAAAACAACACAATTACTGACAATGTGCTGATTAAGATGGATGAATGGATTGTTTTTCTGCATAGTTTCTATCATTATGTTAAATATTTTTCAAAAGGCAATCTTCAGTGCTTTATGTTATATAAAAATGTTGCTTTTTTCTCTTCTGCATGATCAATTTTTTCTAAATGATTCAACCTGATCTCACAAGCATTTATAAGAATCCGGTGTATAACAGTAACTACTGTTATACACCGGATATAGATATAGATCAGAGATGTTGATTTATCAGCTCAGTCTCCCGAAAAAGGCCCAAATATTCAAGGATTAAAAACACGTCCCTTCCTCCTCCATGATGAGAGCAGCTCAGTTTTCCTCAGCAGCTAGTGTCCATTTTGCAGTCTTTGTCCCACCTGGCTTAAGCTTTCAAATCATGTCCCCCCCTGACATTTAATCTCGTCTTCGCATGCTGGTTCTGGTATTTAAACCATGACAACCTCGATTTGATTTAAAGTGGCTGAAATAGTGTTGATGTGAAATGTGTAAGGATTTTTTAATTTCTTTTTGCAGCTTTGAACCATCAGAATCACTTAGACACGAGGGAAATACACATTACAGACAATATTAATCAATATTAGTACACCACAGCATTGTTGTTGTTTTTTCTCAGAGCCTGAATCCGTTTATTTAGACTCACAAATGTTGTCACGACAGATTTAGAATCACTTTGTTGGTTAAAATTAGATTTTAGAGATGTATTTAAAGATATCTGTCGAATGTAAAACTGATAATAACGAGGATGGTTATGATGATGAGAGTTTATTGATCCCTGTGGGGAAGCAGGGTCATGAGTCAGCACATTCAGCAGCAAATATATTATAATAAGCTATAATAAGAAATGTAAACATTAATAAAAAGTAAAACAGAGAAAACAACAAATAAAACTGCAAGAAAAGAGCAATATATGTAAATGTAGGAATACAGATTACTAACATATGTGGATCAACTTGTTACTCACACAAACAAATAAGCTGAAACAATTAGTTAACTAATCGATAAGTTGATACATTTTTCTTTTAGGTTTGATCAGGTTTCAGCTTCTTATGGATAATTAAGGACATGGCCGCTTTGAGTGACAGGTGGGTGTTATTAGGCTTCCTTCAGCCTGCCTCAGCTCCAACCACGCCTCCCTGTATCCAGAAACCTATGGCTGACGTCAAAGGAGGCTACGTTCATTTTTAATTACAGTCCGTGCTGAGATAACGTAATACGAACTGCGTGTGGCGAGCTAAACACACTCAAACAAAGTCATTCGAGTCGCTTGCTCACCAAACAACGTCTTTATAGTGGACTAGTCCAGATTATATGACGTATTTATCACCGAAGCAGTGGTTATACCTCATGAGGAGGAGTCTGTCAAACAACCTGTTCCTCCTCTAGACGGTGTCACTGTGTTGAATTTCATGGATATTGTAGGGAACTCTCTATCTCTTCCCCAAAACTTCAAATATTCATTGAATATTCAGTGTCGGAGTTAAAGGAAGACGTATCCTCCTCAATGAGGGCAAAGTCACCTAACCGATTGTTAAACATTAGATTTTTTGGATTGAACAATTTATGTAACACAAATAACAACATAATTGTTTGACTAGTAACTGTCATGTGATTACTGATTTAAGAACAGTACTGTGTTACATTACCGCAAGTGAATGTAATGTATACTTCACTGTACAGCTTCCAGTCTCTTTAAATCATAAGTTGTAACCAACCCATGCGCTATGGATGCTCTCACCGTTCGGCACACCTGACTTGTAGA
Source organism: Morone saxatilis (assembly GCF_004916995.1). NCBI lineage: Eukaryota > Metazoa > Chordata > Actinopteri > Moronidae > Morone > Morone saxatilis. The sequence goes on along the minus strand of NW_023339674.1, from coordinate 9,058,660 downwards.
TTTGTTCAAAGGCTGTTTACAGTCGACAGCAAATGAAAGCAGCAGCGGTGTCCTGCAGGCTGGAAGACATTTGCCTGATGAGAATTTGTTAATTACTTTGAGATTAAGCACAGAAGCCTCGGTCTGTAAGCTTCTGTATCAAATTAGTGTTTAGTGAAGGTTAAGCCAACTCTCTTCTCCGCAGCTAATCTCTGAGACGCAGAGGAAAGGCTGCGGTAATCTCACCACACCGCCACGTACAGCAGACACTCAACGGCCTCCTCTGAAAATGTTTGACAAGATCCAGACTTCCAGAAGTGGCTGCTAATATTCAACCTCTAATCGCTGCTATTAAAAACTGTCACATGCTCACGTTCCATTTTTAGGTATCAAACCAGCACTTTGCTCCAGAACAAGCTCAGTAAATCCACGTTGTAGATTTTAGGAAAGAGACAGGAGGTCAGATCAAGCTGCAGCACCTTGACAGATAAAGCAAATATTCCTGAAATGGGGAATGAATTCAGATAGAAATATGTTTTATAGAGACATGTAGGGGAAAAAGAGAAATAGTGGTTGAAAATGCAGGGAAAGAGGTGAAGTGTATAGATGTGAGCTTGTATTAAAGGGTAATTAATATGAAGAAGCAAAGATAATCAATAAGTTTAGACTCTAAACTGACTGTAAGAACTTGGCTCGAATGTCTGTTTAAAACTTATTTCCTAATGTTCTGTCACTGCAACACCGCTGACTCAGCTCAAAGGAAGCCGCTGATAAGAAGCACATGGGCTGAAGTATCTGCTGAGTGGAGACACTTTGGTGCAACAGTAACACGAGCAAATACATTTTTAATAAGGCTGGCCGAAGACGAAATCGAACACCAAACTGTGATCAAGTGTGATATCACTGTTGTTTCAGTCATATCTTTACATTTAAGGCCATTTAAGGCAAAATTTAAGGCAAGATTTAAGGCTAATGTTAGCATTTTGTAGTTTAAGGTATATTGTGTTATTTTTGTGAAGTGCTTTTTAAATGGTTACCACTTGAATTCAACATACAGAATTATATAATGTTTTGATAAAGTGTTTCACAAATGTGTTTTTATGTTTTATTTTAATGCGCGTTTTAAAATCTGAGAAATGCCAGAAATAAAAAGAGTTGCTTGCCCGAGTAGCCAAATTTGATAAAGAAAACCAAAATGGTTCAATGGAAATAGAAAAGTAAATCATGATGTAGATGAAGCAGGTGAATTATTCTCAAACTGTCACTGAAGAGATAAAAAATGGTGGAAGATGAAATCTGTGTGGAGTGATGAGGAGACTGTAGCCTTTCCCAAATTAAAGGTCCAGTGTATGCAATATGATATTCATAGGTATGTTTTCAATAGTGTATAATTAATTAACTATAGGAATCGTTGTGTTTTTGTTACCTAAGATTGAGCCGTTTGTATCTACAGATGCTGCGGGTCGCTTTCCGTGCAGTCCCCCATGTTTCTACAGTAGCTCAGAACGGATAAACAAATAACGTTTTATTTACATTTTCCACGGCCGTACTCATTCCATGGTCGTCAAATACAGATGCGAGTGGTATAGAGTTATAATCTACACACTGGTTCTTGGAACAAACATAAATGCCACATTTCCATCCTTTTTCTTGATGTTTGACTGGAACTCTTTTCATTACTTTATCCCTTTTGCTTCTTCTTCTGCATTGGTTTAGTTGCACCTGGCTGGAGAATTAGCGCCACCAACTCCTAATATCTGCGTAGTTAAACCTTCCTATGTAACAGTTAAGCAAGCCGGTCAGAACCTCGGTCAACTTCTTTCTTCTGGAAAAAGATATTTTTGAGACACACAGTAAGTCTTAAAAATATGTTTTTTCCAGAGAACCAAATGAACTTACATTAGATAATCATGTGAATTAGTTCCATAAGTGTGTCGTCCTTTGAATGCTGATGGACAACTGAACCATCTTTCCATAACATTTTACAGAAGTTCGGCCTGCTGTTCGATAATTGTGGGTCATCTAATTCAGGTAGGATCTTTGTCAACATACCGTACGTCTCCTTCGACCCCTGTGTTTGTTCTCTTTTCCTGTAGCTGGTATAGATTACGCTCTCTCACCCTGCGTGAGTCACACTGCAGTTCACTTCACTGCAGAGCTCTGAGACTTTTCAGTCACATTTTCAGTCGTCTAAAAGACTCAACTGGATGCCAATCAAGTTCTGCAGCATCGTTTTATGACAGTGACCATGAGGTTAAAATGCTGACTCTTAATAAATAATAATATCTCCTAATGTTTATTGTAAATCATGCAGTCTTTTGAAGTACATGCAGGAGCTCCAGCCTGCAGATTTGTGAGGAATTATTGACGTCACAGGCGGAGACAAACTTGTCATCAACCAAATAGAAATCGACAGCCATGCTGCTGCGAGTTCAGATGTCCTCAAACTAAGAGCCTGAGAAACAAAATCCTATTTACACAAATTAGACGAGGAATTATAAAACATTTTTTTGTGTGATTTCTGGTCTAGCTATTCGTCTTCACTTTAACTTCCTGTTTGAACTCCAGTTACAGTTGTAAGTGGGTGTAGCAGGTTGGGTTATAGCTTTAAGTTACATCTCTATCTGCCTTCTCAGCCCCCCTTTGCCTAAAAACACCAATGTGTTGAGGAAGGGTCAGTGCTTTTTTATTATTTATCAAGCATCTCTGTGTTCCTTCATGTAAACCGATAGGCCGGAGCTCTGAGGAGGGTGCACTTGTTTTGTTTGTGCTTTATTCCCTGAGAGTTCTCGTGTTCCACTGCAGCCGAGTTGAGATAACAGTCTAAATATAGAGCAGGGTGCAGGGACTCTGAAGCCTGTGGGCTCAAATCATTGTGCTCTCCTCAAGAGTCAAGGTTTCCTGAATCCTTTTAGCCCCTTGTTGCCCTGAATTCTTGTAGCACAGTAAGGAGTTAGCACGGTTCTGTCGCAAGCATGTAGCTGATGGTGTTTCTACTGAAGCTGGCATTAAGCTTCCAGTTCTTCAGAGCTGCTTCAGAAGCCGTCATCATACCTTTCCAACTTCGGACTGTGGGTGGGTCTGATATTCACACCAATTTAATGCAGATCTGCATATCTAGCGAACTAATTGGATGATTAATTGATCAAATTCCTGTCAGGGGGAAATTTGAAACAGAGAAAGAAAAAAAAAGAACAAGTTATAAATACTAAAAGTCTCCAAACAACACCTGATGTTTGCCAACATGCAGCCTGAAGAAGTATGTTTCAGTCTTGAGGAACTTCAGGGTTTGCAAAGTTAAGGTTTCTGTCCAAAAAAGCAGTCTTGTTCAAGAAAGGCATCACGTTCACATAGTTAAAGGGAAATATGCTATTTGTCAACCACAGTGTTATTCTCATATTTGTCTCCATTTTTATCGGTCATGATGATTTTGATCACAATTGTTGTAGAGATTCAGGAATTTTAACATAGACAAAGTAAATGTGACCAAGCAGCATGAAGCTCTGACAGCTTGAATCTTGTCTTTGGGATCAATCTGTTCAAGATGTCGTAGGGAAACTGCATTGAATAGCAGATATATGTTTTGGTTAGCCTATAGCTCTCCAGTTGGCATAACTACCTGCTGTTGTAGATACTGTGTGTGGGCTAGTCTAAAGTTACCTCTATCATATACTTACTTCTTAGCGGTGTCATTGTTGGTGTAAAACTACATCTTTCCTTGACTGTAACTCCAGCTGGGACTCCTGCCATGAAGGAGCAGTCAACGTTTGCTGGTTAAAATAACCTTCTGATTACAGTAATCGACGGTACATACAGAGCTACTAATGTTAAAAAACACATCCAGCTGGTGAATATAAAACTCCAAAATAACTAAATCTCGGTGTTTGACCCGCAGCTGCCTGTGCAGTGAATTATTCCTCAAACATCCCCAGCTGATTGTGACTGATTGAGATTTGCCTCCAACATTTTGCCAAATTGAGAAAAGAGGGAAGATGGGTTTTCTGTTTTCCCCTGACATTGCAATGTGCTGCTTTGATTAATTACCATGAAGCAAATGTGAAGTGTTTAAGCCTGACTAGTTAATCACCATCATTTGTTATGCTGAGCCTAACAGATGCTGACAGAATCACATCTTTTGTCTAAACACTCATTAAATGTGTGACCTTTTCTACATAATATAGTGTCATTAATTCAGAGAGGGTCGGCTTTGCCAACCAGGAAACCCTCAAGTCATGTCCACGCCTACATTTTGATCATCAGCTGTGCCTGGATAAAGGCTCGTGGCGCTCGGTTACAAACGAATGTCTGCCAGGTTCCAGCAGTACCTCATCCCGTCCCCCGACCTGCTTCTCAGGGTTAATCCTGCAAGCTAACATCCCCAGTTTGTGGGTCCATTCTGTATCACAGAGGAATTCAATCCACATCTGGGTCTAAATCAGCAAGAATCCTCTGTCATCTTTTCAATTATTTTCTTAATTAATTGTAATTAATGTTTTTTAAATGGTGTGAAAAACATCTGTATCCCACAGCCCAAGGAGATGTATTCAGATTGCTTGTTTTATTCAACCTGCACTCCAGAACTCAATATATTCAGTTTAATATAAATAATTTCAGCATTATTGTTTAAAAAATAATTTTAAATGATTAATAAATTATGAAACGATTTGACTAACAAAGAATAATCAACTAATTGTTGCAGGACCAGTCTGCATTTTCTTTTTCTTACCCACAGTTTTCCTTTAAGTTTTATCAGATCAACTGACTTCTCTTAGCGTCTTTGCCTTGTATGTGACTAAAAGGAGCAAATGACCAAAGAGGCCACCTGCAGTCCACATTTTCTCCATATAATATTATCCAGTTTCACCAAAATTAGTGACAGTTGGTGTGTCAGTTAAGTGTTACGTACTTCGCACAGGAGATCTTATCCCAAATCAACCAAGTTACATAGTGCAAAAACAGGCATATAGGAGTGGGAATGAGAGATGCTTCATTCAATCTATTGTAAGTGGGTGTAGCACCAAAACTATTACATAATGTTGCTTTAAAGTTTTATTTTTCTCGTTTGTCTCTGTCCACAGATGGCCTCAGCAACAGCGACCTACGGGCAGAAGGAGTCTTCGGACCAAAACTTTGACTATATGTTCAAGATCCTCATCATTGGCAACAGCAGTGTGGGCAAAACCTCATTTTTGTTCCGCTATGCCGACGACTCCTTCACACCGGCATTCGTCAGTACAGTGGGCATTGACTTCAAGGTGAAGACCATCTACAGGAATGACAAGAGGATCAAACTACAGATCTGGGTAAGACATCTGGAGAAGTGTTGAGTTTCCTGGAAGGAAGTAAATCAAACTAACATCTAAAAACACACACAGCTTTCGTCTCTTTTCCCCAATTCCCCCCAGTGTCCCATGTTGCTGCAGTTTCACATATCACCTTTGGGCCACATGTGTCCAACTTTTTCCTTGTGCTTCTACCAAGTGCATTTGATTCTCTCTTTCCTCTGCATGCTTTGCGTATTCAGGTGTGTGGAGGTGCAAAATTACAACATTTGTTTTTGCATCTTGTATCTCTCAGTGGTAGCAGGCATTCAGCTCAGAGCAGCTGTAAAGACGTTTACTTCTGGTGGTTTGTTTTGAGAGCACCTGGTCTACATCTGAATGTAAAAGCATAATCAGAGGGTGAAGGCTTGATGCTTAAGAGAAAGATGACAAGACACATCAATGTGATACTCACTTTGAACCTTTGAAACGAAACCTGAAACCTATTAGTCATGTTTCAGTGTGTTGGATTTAGTGGCATCTAGCAGTGTAGTCGCGGATATGAAACTCTGTCACTTCACTCTCCCTTTCCAAGAATGATGGAGAAACTTTCAAGGCTGCAAGCTTGGGTTGTACATTCGATGCTGAAAGCAATCCGCAGCATCTGTAAATAAAAGCCCCATACACAACAGACTGTGATGCACTGTGTGATCTGACACCTTTCTATCAGATCCAGCATGAACTGTTTTAGCAGTTTTAACTACAGTAGCTCGTCTGTTTGATTGGACCACACGGGCCAGCCTTCGCCCCCCACAGGGCCCCCGCATCAATGAGCCTTGGCCACCCATGATCCTGTCCCCGGTTCACCGCTTTTCCTTCCCTCGGACCACTTACCACAAACTACTGACCACTGCAGACCAGGAACACCCCAACAAGAGCTGCAGTTTTGGAGACTGCTCCTGGACCCAACCGTTTGTCTAGCCCTTGTCAAAGTCTCTTAAATCCTTACACTTGCCCATTTTTCCTGCTTCTAACACATCAACTTTGAGGACAAAATGTTCAGTTGCTTCCGAATATATCCCACCCACTGACAGGTACCATGATAACGAGATAATCAGTGTTATTCTCTTCACCAGCCAGTGGTTATAATGTTATTGCTGATCGGTATAGTTAAGCATATTATACTACATTTCTGCCAACAGACCCTTTTAATTTTACACCTTTAAATTATATCTAATAATACAGGAAATAACATTTCATAAGATATTTTATAACACGTCTAACAGACTTATCTGCGGCTCTGTGAAACGCTGCCCTGTGGTGCAGTTTTATTATGCAGACCTTCCTCAGATCTCAGTGAACATGCATATATTTGCACACAGTGTCATCCTCTCTGCAGCCTGCTCATCCAGCTGCCCCTTGCATAAGTAGAAATCAATAGAATACAATAGAAGCGTCACAATATGAAAACACAGCACAGGTGTGGGGTTTTCTGATGTTTTGTTGCATCAGACATGTGAAGTGAACACAATCATGAGCTGTGAGAACAGACTCCCTGCAGAAAACTGGTGTTTCAGTAACGCGTTGTAGATCATAACATCATTTCCACTGTTACTGCACGTTCTGCAGCAGACTGAGTTACGATGGTGAACAGCATTGTGAGTGTGAGTGTGTGTGTGTGTGTAGTGCTCTCTCTGTTGTCAGCCTTTGCCAGGTCTTGCCTCTGGTAAGGAAGACACGATCGGCCAATCAGAGCATGAGAAATGGATGACTGGGTGTTGCTCTCCCCTCCCCCATTACTACACATCTACCCGAGTAGATATCCCCTCCCTGCCGACCGCACATGCCCACACACACACACATACATACACTTACACTTGCAAAAACCCCATCCCCCCACCAATCAGCAATTCTCTCAGCTGAGACTACTGTAGAGTAAAAATGAAGATGGTTTTGAGTAATGAGCTCAAAAGTGAACATACAGTATGTATAATAATTGTGAGTACAGTTAATCCCATTTATATAGACTTATATGTGTTTATAAATATTATCTCACTTGTGTTAAGTGTGAAGCCAATACATATTTTTTTTATTGATTTTTCTGAATATTCTTTAATCAAGTAATTAACAATTTAGTCCATAAAATGTCAGAAAGTACTAAAAGAAATGTCCAGAGCCCCCTCTCCAAATATCTTGTTTTGTCCAGCCAAACTAAAGATCAATTTATAATCACATAAAATACAGAAAATCAGCTCATTCTCATGTTTATAGGCTGGATACATCAAATGTTGATACATTACTTAAGTAATGGTGTTAATGTATTTTCAAATTTTATTTAATCTTCTCACATCCATTGATATTGCCACCAAACAGACCAAAGATGGTGTTTAAATTCTGCACTTTAATTATATTTACAACAGTAACATACCGCACCATAACCACAAATATTGTCATGTCTTTCTATTATCTCAGTTCACGCTAGTTTTCTGCTCTTACTTCAGAAACCTTCCTCCGTCCATGCAGTGTGTTACTTAGTCTGCAATGTATTTTAATTTTTGACTCGTGTTTCATTGAATTAAATCAAACTTTCCTGTGAAAATACAATGTATTCACAAGTCCACGAAGCAGGGAAAACATTGAATGAGGGTTTATTTGAAGATAAAACTGCCTTACAGCTCCATCACCTGTCATAAACAACAGAAATATATGTTCCTGTAGCACTTAAAGAAAGAATAGCAGCAAATTTAAATAAAAGCTTCACATAGTTCACCAATAATCTCAGATATTAAACATGTGAGACTGTATCTCCTACAGCCCAAATATTTAAAATTTGTATTTGAAATCAAATCCCTTTGATGAAAATTAAAGAATGAAAAAGAAACCTTTCATATCCTCAATGATGATTCATTCTTGCTTTTCTCAATCTGTGCCAAATTTATGTCGAGGCTCTCACCTTAGTTATAGCGGTTAACTACATTATATCACAATATTTTAATTTAGCACACAAGCTGTTCACTCATCTAAAACATTAACAGCTTTAACTGTTTTCAGGGCTCATGGTAAAACAAGAACTCCAATGTGTTCATTATGTAACACCTCTCAGTGCTACCTACACTGACATTTTAGGTATAGAGCTGATGCTCTCACCTCGAGCGGCCTGCAGCACACTGAGTGGATGACATAAACTGCAGTAGCAGCACATTATCACTAATAATATGGAGCTACAGATATATATCACAGTATTACTGTGACCTGAGAATATGTGTGATTGAATGAAAAGACACTTTGATGAGTCCAAGAAAAGAAAAGAAAAGAAGTATGTCTGTTAGGTTTGTATTTGTGTATATTTGTGTGTGTACACGTCTATAGACTCTATGTCAGAATGTACATTGGAGTTCATGTTATGTGTGTGTTGTTTAGATAATTCAGCATAAATATAATTCCCTAGAACATTTAATGTTAACTATGTATTTGCTGTATATGTGGTGTGATGTGTCTGAAATAATAAACACACCAACACATTTGCCCATCTAGCATTTATAAGCATTATATAAACATTAGATCACACACTATAATGCAGTTGTTAACATTATGTAAATGCTCATAAATGTTATGGTACACTACATACTTACCATAGGGGCAGTAATTATACCTGATTACTTCCACCCAACTTTGCAGATGTCAGTTTCTGTCTTTTGCTCTTCTGATCTGCACACTGACAGCTGAGTGATGCTGTTGGACCAGAAGCAGCTCGGCTGAGAGAGAGAGATGCAGAGTGTTGGTTATCAGAAACACCAGGCTTGTATTCTCTGAGCATTCATTAGAATTTAGCACTGAAATTCAACCTCACCTGGGTTTGCGTCCAAGGAGAAAGAGCGAGGGACGAAGAGGCAGCCCTCACAGCGAGTTGATGAAGTGTCACCTGCTGGTAGAAAAAAAAAACATTGGAGGCATTTTACTAAGCTGGTTTTACTGGAGACAATACTGCATGTAAAGTCTGACACTTGGTGTGTGTTTGTCTGTCTGTGTCCCATCTTTAAGCTTAAGTATTCACAGACGTTGTTTTTTGGGGTGGATCTCCATTTACATTTGAATAATTTCTAAAATAAGAAACTGAATCGTTTGCACTGTGTCAACACTAGTACACACATCTAAAAACAGGTTATTGCTACAATCTGTAAATCTTTTATCCCTTCTACCATCTTTTGTCTTTGTTTGTGCACTTAAAGTTGCATCAGGATTGCAAATCTTTAAAGAAGGATAGAAGATTGGTGCACTGAAGTGTGTTGTAAACTAAGCAAGGATTGTGTCTTTAAATAAAATGTGTTAAAATAGTGTTACAAAGTACAAAAAATGAGGCTTGAATTTCTGCACCCTGCAGATTCTACTTTATCATCAGACCAGCCAAATTCATTAAGTTGAAACACTGAGTCAGTGGTGTGTTACCTCCCAAAGTGCCTGTTAAAATTCATAAAGTTTTTTCAGAGGGAATAAGCTCATTCCTCACACACAACATTTTACTCAAGATACATAAAATGTTGGCTTAAATAAATTTGCTGATGCACCAAAGCTTTGAGTTCAGAACAAAGTTTTCCTTCTGCAGTGTTCAGCAGCTCTCCAACAGCACTGTGTTTGTTCATAGCATAGAGAGACTTATCATTTACACTGAGATAATCTATACTGTCTTAGAGAAAGTGCTGTGTTAACACACATTCTCACACAACTTCTTATTAATATATGAGACATATAGAATTGAAACACTATCTGTCTCTTGGTTATTTGTGGGGTTAGAGCATCTGTAATCAGATTTGTGGGCTAAACCTTCTGTATACAACTAAATTATACAAAAATAATCATGAAATATGAAATGACGTATGCACATTTTAGTTATCATGAATATGTTTTTAGGTTTTAAACAACTAAATAAGTTATATCATTGTTGGTGTTTGCAGTTCAGTGTCGGAAAAGGGCTTGTCTGACGTGAGAAATAACTGCTTCGTTGTTAATTTATTTCATCCAGGACACGGCAGGTCAGGAGCGTTACCGCACCATCACCACGGCCTACTACCGAGGAGCCATGGGCTTCATCCTCATGTATGACATCACCAATGAGGAGTCCTTCAACGCTGTTCAAGACTGGTGTGTATGCAAGTCTGTGTGTATGAAGGTGGCAACTTAACCTACAATCTTATTTCTTTA
>NW_023339674.1:9040329-9048121 GCF_004916995.1 Morone saxatilis | reverse complement strand
GGGGGGGGGGGGGGGGGGGGGGTTGTCACATGACTACAGTGTAAACTTACACCTGTGAGAGGGAGGGAGAGCTGTGTGGATGATGGATCAGGTGGTGTCTCAGTACCAGTCTGGAAATAGATGTAGAGATATACTGTAGATTGATGAAGAGAGCAGATGATCCGGTTCAAGTTTCTGTATGTATTGTTTTAACGGTCCACAGCTTCCTCCGTCTGCAGGAGAACCGGATGCTGCAGGGATCATCAGCTTTTATCCATTTTGTCTCCTACCGGGACTTTGGCTCAGTGTCATTTCTCTTTTGTAACGTTGCTCTAATTGTCCTCAAAGAAAACGTTTTTTAAGTTTATCCTGATTTTATTTTTAACTACACTTCTACAGTATGACAAAGTCAACTTACTTCCCACATCTGCTAATGAGATCTGCTGTTAAAGCTGAGCTGGACTCCTGGCCAATAGCAGGCAGGAGGAAAGGATGTGGGAGTTATAAATGTGGTTCATTGTGCAATATACCTGAGAATCACATTATCACTATTTTGTTAAAACACTTCATATTTAGCATATCCAGCTCTGAGGTTGCTTGATTTTACATAAAGGTCACAGGTATAAACACTCATCAGTCCCTTCAGGAAGACATTGCAATTTTGTCTAATCATTGTAGTTTCCCGTGAGTTTCAACGATCATAGAAGTCCCCCGTGTAAAACGTTGAGCCAAACGTGACCAAACTACTACTACTAACTACTCGCCTTTGATTCTTAATGAATTATACAAAACAATATTTTGCCAATTTTTCACTTTCTTCTCTAATTTAAAAAAATATCACAACATGCATTGCAGATTCTTTGAAAAGCTCTATCAAACATTTTAGACCTCAATAATCCTAAAAGAGTCCTGGAGAGACTGATCTGAGGAATGAATCAGACTTCAGGACACACTGAGCTGCGGCGTGATCACAGTGTTTGAGTTTTCCTCTCTGACTGTTGGGTGTGTTGGTTTCCCAGGTCGACTCAGATTAAGACGTACTCGTGGGACAACGCCCAGGTGCTGCTGGTAGGAAACAAATGCGACATGGATGACGAGCGAGTGGTGGGCGGCGATAGAGGCCGGCAGCTGTCTGAACACCTCGGTGAGCTCGTGGTGTACACACACCAACACACACTTCATATCTATGACTCACTGTTGGGTATACTGACCTGAAGTGAACCAATGAACAGGCAGGAAGTCAGAGGATCACCAAAGTCATTGAGATTAACCTTTTTGGATCCATGAATCTGTCTGTCCATAGGGGCCAAGCTGCTACCATGTTCACTATATCTTCACCACTAAACTATACAGTTGCACAGTTGACCACGTCTTCATTAAACCTCTCTGACCCTCTCCCAAACCATATTGTCACTCCAGGTTTTGAGTTCTTCGAGGCCAGCGCCAAGGACAACATCAATGTGAAGCAGACCTTTGAGCGCCTGGTCGACATCATCTGTGAAAAGATGTCTGAGAGCTTGGACGCCGGAGATCCCGCCGTCACAGGGGCCAAACAGGGGCCCCAGCTGACAGAGCAGCCTGCTCCTCCTCACCAGGACTGTGCATGTTAAAGCTGACTACTCCCCCAAAACCCTTTTCCTCCCTCTCTCTCTTTGTCCTCCTTCAACTGGACCCCAGGGCCTCTGGTCCATACTCCCATCACCCTTCTCACTCACTTTCCTGCTTCTTTCTGTAACCTAGTAAGGATATTGGCTGAGGGGAGCCAAGAACCAGGTTGAAATGGGTCTGAAATGCTCTGAGGTGTTATGGAACAGTGCTTGGGGTGTGTTTGCTTCTGGTTCTTTCTCAAAAAGGGAGCTAAAAGGTTTCAGTGCAGGTGTTGGTCTGATGGCAAAGCCAGTTCAATTAAACCAGAGTGTTTCAGACTATTTGCAGCCCAGGTTCTTGAAGTTTCCCGACCCATCTTCCGTTGTCTCCCTGTTCCTCAGTGTGTTTTTACAAGAAGGATTTGACGGCGTCCGTCCTCAGAGTGCCATTTAAATCCTTCAGATGTTTACAGTACTTTGTTTCATGTCAGTCAAATGTTTTGAAAAGATGTCAGCCTCAGATACGGTGACCAGGAAGGCCACAGTGGAGTTAATGAAGGAGCTGATATCTGCTCCATACTGATGTGTTACATCTCTTATACGATTCTGGATACACACAGAATCAAACATACATGGATCTGTGTTTCATTTGTTGTCTCACCTGGTATCTAAACATGGATTTATCAAGTGTTTTGTTTTCATTATCCATCTGAGCCTTTTCATTTGGCCTTTTTTTTATGTTTTTACATTTCTTTTTTTGTATTCTGGTGCCCCATTTAATCTTTTCATACATACAACACTGAGTGAGGAAAATATGAACAAGAGCTAGTTAAAAAAAATAGCAAAAACATTAAGAGACACATTTTATTTAATTATATTTATTTCAAATGTACATATAAATGTTGTGCAATATATATAATATCTACAGGTATGCATTTCTGGAAATGAATTTTAAAAGGAATGAAGTTCTATGAGGATAGTATCAAATATAAGAGGTCTATGTTGTAGGGTTTGTTTGGATGATGTGTGGCAGCTCCTGCTGTGAGTCGTTTCATTTCCCCCGTCGGTTTGGTCTTATGCTGCTTTCCTGAGATGTTGCAAAGTCAGAAATTCAAACTTCTTGCTAAGAAAAATGCAGTGAAATAATTACCCTTTGAGTCTGAATTACAAGTTGGATATTTACCAATGTGTTTATCACCCTCCAAATCCCCTCAGTGTGATTTGCAGCACTGCTGCTAATAAAGGGAAACATCTTAAAATGGCTCCAATATTAGAGGAAGACGCTTGCTTGAGAAACTTTGTGCTGCATCATAAATGTTGTTTTAAGCCAGACAATGGCTGTAGTGAAGTTGACATCAGAAGTTTTTTAAAATAATCAAACAATTTAAGTGTTTTCAGAAAGCTCAAACTAATCTAAGTTTAGCAAAAGCAATGTAATTAGGGTGGTAAATTATTTGATGCTTTTTGTCCCAACGGCCTCAAGGTGTTACTGCCCCTGCTGTCACTAACAGACAATGTAAAAATGTAAAGATATTTGTGCAATACAATTTGTGCTCGCTAACAATGCTACATATTGATATTACAGTATTTTACATCGGGCAGAAAGAAAGTCCTGCTGGTGTTTGTGAAGCACTGAGGTTGAAATTATGTCGTTATAAAAGCTGATAGCTGTTTGTATAATCACAGCTAATTTATCAAATATCCTCTAACAAATATCATTCAAACTACTGACAATTCTCTAAAAGATGATGGAGTAAGTTGAGAGGATGAAAATCATGTTTTTTTGTTGGATCATTTTTATGGTATTTTGCCTTTATCTGATAGTTTGAGGGAGTGAAAGGAAGAAACATCTGGAGAGAATTGGATGACATACAGTAGACGGCAAGCGGAAACAGGTACGTTGCTGTTACATAGATCGCTTGGCCACTAGGACAGAGGTTTGAGTTTTAACATCACTTAAACTACTGACAGTTTCTTACTGATTAATTAAAAGTTTATTGACAGTACAGCAACTATACAGGAACTTGTCTTGCTGGTGGTGAGGCTTTGTTGCTGTTTAGATGTTAGTTGCACTGAAGGAGACTGTATCCAGGCTCAGACCTGTAATGTGTTTGCAGTTCACATGTTTAAATGCACATTTGATGGTACTGGAAAGACTAGATTGCAATATCATTAGTCATGTATGTGCTGATCTCTTCTATGTCCCTGAGCCTGCAGGACTATGTTAGGTCAAGCTACACGCCAACACTCAGTGATTGAACATTTTTGTTGCTTAGTGACAAAAAGCCCATAATAAGACGTCTCCAGAATAAGTATTACAGAGTCTGTTTGTGTGTAATGTTATCTCCAATGCTCAGTCTTCAGGTGAAGTAACAACCATCAAACAGCTGGAGGCTGAAATGTTCAGGTAGCTGCTGAGTATCTAACGCTACTTTTGAGTCAATACAGGAATTAAATTGTCTGCTCTGTGGTTCTGCGCTGTGTAACCACACTGCACTTCTGCTGACAGCTGTTTTTATGTCTACATAGCTTTACTCTTTCTGGGCTAACATCATCTCCCCTCAGAAAGTTTTAATACAGTTTCCACAGTTTAAACTGGTTTGCCAGGTATTCCTTCTTTTCACTTCACCAAAGATTGCTGTAGAAGCAGCTCCCTGTTTTTGCTGTAGGGTGCCAGAATGAGCAGTTTGACCAGTTTTAAACTGTAATAAAACTGTAATAAAACGAGTGCTTCATGGTGGAAGTGAATTCTGGTCATTCACACCATCATTTTATGTCATTGTTTTTACAGGATTGTTGGTGGTTCTGGTAAAAACAGATAAAGAGGATGGCAGCTATGGATTGGGGTGGGCAAAGCACTATAAAAAATCATTGTGGTGGTCAAAATCATGAACTTCATAGAATCATGTGTCTTTGACTAAATATTTAAAGCAAATATGAATCAAAAAGCATTTATTTTGAGTAACTGTTGCATCAGTCAGCTGGCAAGTGTAGCATACGAACCTGAAATCACAGACGAGCCACTGACTATTAACGCTTGAGTTCCTATCAGAAAGGGAGCGATGATCACGACAAACCTGGGAGACGTTTTTCTGATCCTGCGTATATATATTTTACTTCTTACTGGTTGTGACTGTTTTCTTTTTCCGGTAAAAATCCAAACTTTTAAACTGTTCTCCTTTCTAATATGTCTTCCTCTCTATATAAACCAGATCTGTAAATACTGTACCTTTGAGTCATATGTGTGGATTGTGTTGTATCGACTCAGGCTTGCAACAAAAAAAAAAACAACAAGGAGGAAAAAAAAGAGGAAAAAAGTCAACAGCATCAGTAAAAAAAACTAAAAACCCCCAAAAGAGCCACGTTGTACTGTATCTTCATTCATTTCTAGGCTTGCTTGTGAACGAATGTGTCACTCTGTTACAAAGCAATACACACAACAGTAAGAAATGCCATCCAGCTTGGTAGAGGTTGCCGACTTTAGATCTTCTACTAGCACGCAGAAACATGTACTTTAT
Organism: Morone saxatilis; assembly: GCF_004916995.1. Taxonomy (NCBI): domain Eukaryota; kingdom Metazoa; phylum Chordata; class Actinopteri; family Moronidae; genus Morone; species Morone saxatilis. The sequence continues at coordinate 9,043,038 of NW_023339674.1, read as the reverse complement.
TTGGTCTCGTATCACTGCCTCTTCAAATCCTCCTCAGTTTGGGCCATTTAAGATGAGAGAAAATGCTGTGGATGTTTTTATCTGTACTTTGTGGTAAAACAATAAAAAGTTACTAACAATCAGCTGATTCTTGTTTTTGAAGATTTTGTACCGTTTGAGGGGGTTAGATGGGGGCCACTGTTACCTGCTACGTCTCACTAATTAACTCAATAACCATAAAGAAAAAACATCTGCTGCATCGTGCATTATTTAATCCAGACAGTAAAGTTGAGAAAAGCTGCTTCTTGGCTCAACAGCCTCAAGATGTCACTATTTCACTTCTAGCTGGAAGACAAAAAATATGTTGTGCAACAAGCAACAGCTTCTTCTTCTTTAAAGGTCCAGTGTGAAACATTTAGGAGGATCTATTGGAGGAAATGGAATATAATATTATATTATTGGTGTGTTTTTATGAGTGTGTAATCACCTGAATAGAGGAAAAACAACAACATACCTGATCCGTTATATAAATGCAAAACAGCATATGAAAATTAGTCTTGCAGGTTTTGCCATTCTAATTTCCTTAAACCTTCAAACAGGAGCTTCCTGCTGAGGTGGGCGACACTGATTGGCTTCTATTAAAAGGCACAGACCTTATTGAAAGGCAGCTAATATTTCGTGTTAACCCTGATCTTAAGGATCCCTACATCGATGTGCAGTGGATTTATCAAATGATAACATTACATATAGGGAACCTACAATTCTTCCCTGCTGGGGAGTCAATAAAAACTCAAATAAATCAGAATCCATCCTCACACAGCAACCTGATGTCTGCTCAATGACAAATTATATATAAATTATTGTTATTTTGTTGTTGAGCTCTTCAAAATTACTTCTGGATGTCAGAAACTGTCCCAACATGTTCACCAAAATGTCCCTTCAACCATTAGTGCGTCAACATCACCTGCAATCCCCCAATTAACCACCAGAGGGAGAAAGATCCCAGGTTTGATGCTGATTCCTGCACACACACCTTTAAAATCCTGTTATTACATAATTTCACTAATTAAGTCTTCATCTTCACATCATTATAATGATATTTTATTGATTTTTAATTGTAGTCCCAAACCCACAATATAATTTCTTACTGTCATTAGGCCAATATTAGTTAATATCTTAATAAAAAAGCATTGATGAAACTTAAAATGGTCTTAAAACTAGTAGTTTACAGTAAATCTTGAATATGACAATTCCTTTATGGAGCAGCACTTGTAGGTCTTTACCGCCCATTCACCTACAGCTGGTTTACTGTTGCACACAGTGATTTAAAAGACTTATATTTTCTCTAACATGCAAGCAAATGAGAGTTTTTCACCCCAAAATTGAAGGAAACAGTGTTTATTGCCAGCAGCATTTAATTCAGAACATACAGCCAAACATCTGTAGGCTAGAGGTGACAGCAACAGTCAGTGCAACAAAAAGGTTACCACTCTTCACATTAAAACAAGAACACACTGAAGTAGGGACACAGTAATGTATAAAATAGAGAAATACATGTTTGTAAATGTCAAGGATTAATAAACACTGATTAATTGCACCCTTTGACACCCATCTGTGGGCCACATTCGAGTATGTCAACAACATGCAGAGTGTTCCCTACAGAAATACGTGATAAAACTGTCCATTTATGTTATGATTGACTCTTTTTTATATGAAATGTGGGTGTGTGCATTTGTACAGCCTGTTCTGTATATATTAAGCTGTGTCATAAATGTGCATATTACAGTAGAAATATGAGTAAATCCTTTTGGTCCAGGTTTGAGACTGCATACTGACAGTCTGTAAACATTTTTACAGGGGGAAAACTGTGTATAGATATGTGTCTTCTGTCATTAGGAAAGCACACGGCCAAAATCCATTAAGAAAAATGCAGTTTAATGTTGCTTTGCGTACCAGTTAATGTGTATACAAGGTAGAACAGGATTATATACATTGAACAGAATAAAGGCAGACGCTCTTCAGTTCGGCTTTAATCCAATAAACGAAAAGGCGAATATTTATTAAAAAAAATCCACTGATGATGAATACTGCATCCTCTCCCTGACAGCAGTGTGGATCCTGGAAACCGCTTCTTATTTTTTAAAACTAAAAAAAAAAACGCAATTCACATTATCTGATGGGCTCTGATCTACAAGCCTGTTCTACCAGGTATATTTATATTCCCGCCGATGCTCAAAAGCCACTTAAACAGCCGATTATTAACGTACAATTTGTCCTATGTGGCCTTTTCACACACACACACACATCTGGGCTACGCTACATGCAGACAAAACCAAACATTATCAAAGTCCATGAAGCTTATATGCTGGTCAGTGAGCCCGTCTTGCACGCCTCTCCTTCCACTAGTGCACCTGAACTTCGTGTGGCAGCAGCTGGCAGCCGCTGCTGACATGAGTGAGGACTTTCTGTTTCAGCTGGGCCACCTGCTCCCTCAGCAGGCTCGCCGTGGAGGCCAGGTCCGTGTTGTGGCTCTTCAGGGTTTTGACCTTGTCCTCCAGCCTGGAGATGCGCTCCAGCTTGCGCATCCGACACTTGGAGGCTGCGATCCGGTTCCTGAGCCTCTTCCTCTCGGCTTTCATGCGCTCCTGTGAGTCAATCTCGATGGGGGACAGCGGCGGGCTCTCCCCGAAGCTCTGCACGTCCGGGACCGTCTGCGGCTCCTCCTTGAGC
>NW_023339674.1:9037612-9040229 GCF_004916995.1 Morone saxatilis | reverse complement strand
CTAAGCTCTGCCCTTCCGGGCGCGTCTGCGGCTCCTCCTTGAGCGGCTGGACCCGAGAGAGCTCCGGCTGCGGCGGGGCTGCCCCCAAGTGATGCGACGGAGGAGGCGGGAAAGGGACAGTGTCTGTGGAGTAGTTGACGGTGGTTTCCAGCGGCCCGCTGCCGTAACTGTTCAAGTTTGTGTACACCGGTAGATCCGGCTGCACGGAGACCGGGGCGATGTTCGCGCCCAGGTCCAGGCTGCTGTTCGTCTGCGCGGCTCCGCTCAGCTGGTTCTGCTTGTGCAGGTCCTCCAGCGCCTTCACGAAGCCCTCGGCGAACTCCTGCTCGTCCGTCACCGTCTTCGGGTAGAGGAACTGGGAGCTGGTGGGCGTCGTGGTCACCATCCCGTTGGACTGGATGATGAGCCGCTCCAGCTCCGGGGAGGCCAGCTTGAGGAGGCCCAGGTCCGGGGAGCTGAGGATGCTCTCGGCGTCGCGGAGATGCGGTTTGAGGTCCGCCTCGTCCGCCAGGCTCAAGTTAATATCCTTCTTCATCATTATTTCCGTGTTAAAAAAAAAGGACAACTCGATCTCCCTCAGCACGGAGCCCGGCCCATAACCTCACAGAACCGGACCGTAGTGACGAATATCCGCTGTTTTTATATTTAACGTTGCTACTCTCAACCGCTCCGACCGTTGGTCGTCCGTTGGTCGTCCGTTGCAGAGCTCGGATCTGACTGTACTGGCTGCCCGCGCGCACCGCCGCCAGCTTTTCTAGTCTCGCACGTTCCATTATGTCACAGCAGTGTGCGCGCGCATTGGGCAGAAATGAACGTTTTCCAGACTTTTATTTTGATATTTAAAAAAAAAAAAAGAGAGAGAGAGAGAGAGGAGGAGATGAGGGAGACGTCTCACCCTGCGCAGCTTTCTGTGTCCTAGAAACAGAAGGCAGTGCCCATAATGAGGGCATATTGTTCATAATCAGTTGTTAGGAGGGTTATTTTATAAATGTAATCCAATATAATTACTAATTACCTGGTAAAATATATAGTGAGTAACCTAATCCAAGTATGACTATATTAAAGTAACATCATTTGACTACCTTACGTTACTTTTGGATTATCTCAACATCAAATATGTAAATAAAAAGAAAGTAAATGTCAATAAAATGTATTGATGTAAGTGTATTTTGTTCTAACTCACTTCTCAACAGAGCAATAAAACCTAAAATGGAAATGAAAAGATTTTCAGCATCAAGAAACACTGATGCATTTTAATCCTGCTAAATAATCCCAATTTTTACTAGCCTAAATGTAACTGTAATCTGATTACGTCTGTTTTTAACTGTTATGGATTACAGTTACCCTTTTTTGTATCCTGATTATGTTACATGTAATCTTTCTCGAAAAGTATTTGTATATTATGTCCATTCATATCTAAGGTAAATGAATATTTTTTAACACTGGAACTGTTTTTTTATTTATTTATTTTGCCTTACCTTGTTTTTGTTTTTTCATTTAGTACATAAAGGACATTCTGTATGTAAATGTTGGGCTATAAAAAATGTAATTAGTTGACACACAATCAAAAACACAATGTACCAATAAAATAACTGAAGCGTTATTTTTCAGGAAGTCCATGAATGACCATCCAACACCTTGTTAAAGTCCTTGGGTTTTTCTTTTATTGCAAATGTTTTTCCACAGAAAGAAAAACTTGATTTTCCTTTTCACCCACCGGCTTTTTTTGTGGGTTTTTCCCAAAACAAAGCAACTATAAATGGCACTCACAGGGATAATAAAATATAACATATTTTTTACATACAGTTTGAACACAAAGGAAATATAACTTTCCAAATATGATGGATCTATGATATGTAAGAAGTTGTTGAAAAGGTAATATTTGATAAACTAGTGTTTCATAGGTCAAGAAGGAACTTTCACTCTCTATGGAGTGATTCATTGTCTCAATAGATGATCTTTGGTACCAGCTCTATTGCCATGGAGAGGAGGGAGAAACTACAAACACTGAGCTGGTACATTGAGGTTTGATGTCATGGTGAGTATTGTTTCTTGTTTACATGTAAATATTCACAAATATTACATATATATATGAATTTTATTTCAAAATTAGAACAGAATGATTATTGCTAAACTGCAGGAAACAGACATTTCAGCTTGCATAATTCTGGAGAAAAGTTAATGTCTTACTGCTGACTTCTGTTTTATGTTCTCACACTTGTCGTATTTCTGCACAACAGAATTAGGAGAAGTTGAATCTGAAACTAATCTGATTTCAACACTTCCTCTGGTCAGTTAACAGTTTTTTAAAGTTGTTTTTGGGTTGGACCTCGTCTCACGCTCATCACACACTTCGACAGAAAAAGGCAAATGATAATGTCAAGTATAGTTTCCGTGACAGATATTTCCAATTTCACTTTCCATTTTTATTTAAACATATATCCAGATATTCTAATTAGAGTATTTTAATTGCCCTATTTAATATTAATGTCTTGATTAACTAGTAGAGGTAAAATATTGCCACTGTCTCTTTTAAGTAATAATAATAATAATAATAATAATAATAATAATAATAATAATAATACATTTTATTTTATAATGCCCTTTTCATCAGAAG
>NW_023339674.1:8988580-9037512 GCF_004916995.1 Morone saxatilis | reverse complement strand
GCGGAGGGAGCGTGTTGTGTTTTGTGGGTAAGTGTATTTATTCTGAGCACTTCTCATAATAAAAAGCTCTGTTTGTCCATTTCTGGTACATTTTTATCAGGATTTCCCCTCCTACCAAATTCAATAGACTCATTTTAAGTTTTCTGACAAAAATTTGATCACACTTTTGCCACATTACAACTACAAGCAAACTGTAAACGTACTCTGGAAATACGGTTGTGATGTTTTCTCGGGTATTAACATAATCAGCTATTGAAACTTGCAGATGAATTCTTCTATTAAAACAAATAATGTAACAAACTAATGTGACATGTCTGTGTTTGGTTTCCTCCCTTATTCATGTGATGTTTTGTGTCCAAATACAGATACAAACAACAGTCAGCCAATCAATTTATTAAGCTTAAAGATTTAATAATGGAATCAATATCCAAAAATGTTTGGGGGCAAAATCAGGGAATAATTGCCCTTGTTTTCTCCATTAACAATCAGTGCTCTGGCTCTTAAAGGGTTATACAGAGGGGGTATGTGCGTCACAGGTAGGCCCCATCCATCACTGCAACGCTTCCTGTGGGTGGATCACATGATGGACCCTGTGATGTCAGATCTCTTAGCATGGTGGCGGAAATGGAGGTGGTGAAGAGGGAGAGGGGGGTAAACCAACAGAGGAGAGATATTTTTGTCTATCAGTGTAGAGACAGAGAGAGAGAGCGAGAGAGAGAGACAGAGAGAGAGAGTGGTGGTGCTGAGCCCGCAGTCGAGTAAAAAAAAGGGCAGGCAGTAGCTGGAAAAGGATGTAACACACACGACACATTCTTTCATTCTCCTTCCTTTTTAATTTATAACACACCCAATACAAAATGTGAGCTAATTGCTGCAAAGACTTAAACAAGACAAATTTGCTCCGTGTGCATTAATTTCAAAATAATTGTCAGTGAATTGGCCCACAGTTTATCTAATCAATGTGTAAAATGAAGGCGTGGGAGGGTTCAGCCTTACTTTGGTGTTGAACCATATGAAGCATCATGGGCGGAGCTATGGCGGGGGGGATTAGGGTATCTTCTGGGCCCCAAAGCCCCAAATTAATATTGCAAATCTATTAGAGAAATATCACCATCTCATGTGTTAAATTCGCCCATGCATTGTCTCAGGTGGCTTGACGATCACACTAATCACGTGGAATCTGAACTTTTCATATGTGTGTTGTTTTTTTTGTAATACGACCGCAGTGTGAACATTCATATCAGCATTCATGTGACTTTTTTACGTCACTCTAGATCGACATTTATCTCTTTATCTCTTTATCTCTTATCTTGCAGTGTGAATGTAGCTTTAGTCATCATCAATATGTGTTGGTTTCAGGATGATGAAGAAAGTTGGAGAACAATTAGATGCATAATCTGATTTAATCTAACTCTTTTACCTCAAATGGCTTGAAAAACAGTGAGTATAGCTGCTGTAAATGGGGGGAAATGCACGGAGCGCATAGGGAGCAAGTTTAAGTAATAAGGACATTTGACTATGAAAACATTGTGGTTGATCAATCACTATTAGGATCCATAGAAACCTACACAACACAGTGACTGTTGTTCATGAAGATTGAAACAGCAGCTTTGGTTAAGTTACTGTTTGCTGTACAAAAAAACAGAATCAGAAATCTGGACAAAAACCCAAAGAAACAACAGTATTTAATGGGCTAAAAGATGAAGAGATATGTTTGTTATATGTTTGTGCTGCATTCTCTCAGGATTACTGACGTGATATCGTTAAGTTTTCCGGATACAAAAACACTCTATATGTAGCCTTTTAGTGTGTCCTACTGTAATAATGTGTGTCATGTGACAGATAAATGTTCTAAATTCTTCCAACATGAGTCAACACGATGAGCTGAGGAGTAACCTCAGGCCCTCCGGCAATAATTTTTTTTCCATCAGTGACTGGGTTAATGCTGCATGTCAGTGTGCAGTGGGGATGAGCTGTCAGGAATTCTTGGCATCAGTTGGAACGGTGAAACTTACTCCGTGCCATGGCACAGAGGAGATCAGGAACGTTTTGTTCTGAATTGAGCAACATGTGGTTTTGTACCTGAGGCCCTTTGAAGGTATTTAACAGAAACAAGCATCCATTGTCTGTTGGGAGACAGAAACTTTTTGACCTACTTTCACCTTTCATGTCTATTTCTAAAGCTAATTGATGTGATATGTTGTTTCTCTGGCAACTGGTTTGACAAGGCGTATACTATAGATGTAATTAAATATTTAGTTAACTATAGATAAATGTATTGATCCAACAATTACAGTGGCTGAACGGCAGGCATGTGACTTTGTGTGAGCATGTGTGCTCAAAAATAAAACACAACCTTATCTTCGATCTCTTCTTTTTGCAGCACTTATCTTTTCACATGATCTATATATATATATATATATATTATCTGCCAGAGCAATGCACTACTGTTACAGTCATTATAATTTATTATATTATATATATTTTAGAAGAAGATTAACATCATCCCCATTTGGGGTTCTCTCTCCACCTTCGAGTGTATAAACAGTTCAGCCTTCCCATTAGGTAGCCTTAAGTAACATTCAGTCACCTTAAATATGTGACTAGCTCAATTCTGATTAAAATAAAAGGTCAGGGGTCTATGGATAGCTCACATGATAGAGCTGGCACCCCATATATCAAGGTTGAGTCCTTGCTGCAGCGGCCCAGGGTTTGACTCCCATAATGCTGTCACCTTTTCCTGTCACTGTCACTTAAAGGCAATAAAGAGCCCCCCCAAAAATATGAGTGAATAAATAAAAAAATAAAGATCACATCATGAAATACCTAAAATGTTAAACATAAAGGGTTCTGTGGTTGGTAAACATGGTGGGAGCAGTGCGTTGTGTCACTGTATGGAGTTTTTTGCTATGACTCACCTCTTTAAAGGGACAAGAATGGGATTTTGGTTCAACATATTTCTTTAGGATTAATTTAATTTTAGGGATACTTTGAGATTAAGATGATTTTTTTCTTTTTTTGTTTTAAATTTAGCATGTTATGTTCAGTAAATAAAGTAAATAATAATAATGACAAGTAGGCACACATGTAGCTTTTTTGTGTGAATGCCACAAACCTGCTCCACTGGGTCTGATGACGTAGTTTCAAAGTGTACGTAGGAGAAGTTCCACATTCATGGAGGACGTATGAGTGTGTGTGTGTGTGTGTGTGTGTGTGCGTATATTTGCACACAAAGACACACCGACAATTTCACACACTTAACCACAAAACCTTACCATGCCTACACCTTTTCATGGTTCGACATTAGCTGTTGTAGAAAAACAGACAAAAGCATCCGGTGTTTGATTAATACGTTTTTCCATATATGTTGCTAAAATATATAGTAGTGCATGTGTTTCAGGTATAAAGGAACATCACACCCTATCCTTAACTTATATTTACATATTTACACATTCACACTGTCTTGTTTACCTCTTGTTATTTTGTATAATATAAATTCATTATAACTTCATAATGTTTATGTATTTATTAATGTCATTTTTCCGCTGCGACAATCTAATCGTCCCATAGAAATAATGATATATATATTTATATATTACTTTAGAGTAAAACAGGAGTGATGGTAGTGACAGACGTGTTAAGCAGTGTGCCTCCTTTATCTCAAATGGTGGTTTCCATCCTTTTTCCAACCCGTTTGTGAAACAGAAAAATGCAAATTTCATTTTGTGGAAAAATGTTCTTACAATCTCATGCAATTTTTATTTCACCTTGAGGCCTTGGGTGTTTGATTTCATACTAAATGTTACCACAAAGAACCTTTTAATTTGAGGAGAATACAGGATTTTATAGCCACCGGTGCAGCATTTTACACATATATATCAGGCGTGTTTTAAAAAACTGAAACCTCTGCAGTTAATGTGGGAAGACAACGGGTGGATCTTTCACATCTGGACAGAAACTGTGGTTGTGGTGCTGCTGCTGATGGGCGGTACAGTGGCTCAGTGGTTGTTTAAATATAGGTATTGGTCCTTTCTGTGTTTTTCTTCTTCCCATGTCTGTATGGGTTTCCTCTGGGTGCTCAGGTTTCCTCCCACCGTCCAAAAGGTCAGAGGACTAAATTGCTCATAGGCTGCTATTTGTATGCAGATGCCTGGTGCACTCTATCACATGTAATGTGGGGATGTTTGTAAATATTACAGTTACTCATCAGTGTAGTGTGTAAAAACTCAAAACATCACTTCCAGTATCCCGTAGTGTAATGATGTGCCCCTAGGATTGATCGTATACCACTATTGTTCTGGGTTTATATAAATATAGCTCAAACATCCCCTGAACATGTACTGCATATTCAGAAAATCTCCTGAACACAGACAGAACTAACCAGAAAAATTCAAGCAATGGGTAAAGTTTTTAGGGTATACTGTATGATTATGTGTTATTATATCTTATTATTATTATGTGTTATTATATCGGTTTCTTTATAAATGTTTCATAATTATTCTCTTTCATTTAAACCTTGTTTTCTTATTTGTAAAAAGGGAAAAAGGAGGACTGCCCAATAAGCACAGACCTTCATTCTCTTCTATTGGACTCCTAATATTGTATTGTTTACTATTGCACTTAAATACATAAGATAAAACTTTATTGCTCCCTGGGGAAAATTCAAAAGCTACAAAGCAGCATATTTTAGTTCCACCTTTATTATGTATCAATGAATGTATCAATAATTATAATCCAGTAATATAACAAACGTTATTCTGAAATGGACCAATCTGCATAATGAGCACTTTTACTTTTGGTACTTTGACTTTGATGCTAATACTTCTGCTTAAGTAACTACTTCTACTTGTAACAAAGTATTTGAGTTAATTTGCAAAAACAGATATCTTTATTTTAATTAATTTTCATGAATCATGTTATTTTTCTATTGTGCTTTCCAGGTAATATCAATCAAAGTGCAGTCGGGTTGTTTTGATTAAACAAGAATAACTCAAAATACAAGTAATTTACAAAATAAAACTTTATTGAAAAAGGTTGTTTTGCAAAAGCATGTAAAGTTACCACATTTTACATGTTTTAGAGTTAAACAAAGCCAAGTAATGGATAAAAGCTAATTTTCAGTGCAATATTTAACATCCTTTAACATAAAACAAACATATTTTTTATACATTGTGGTGCTGCTTCTTTTACTTAAATAAAAGATATCACTGTGCTCATCAACAATCTGTTTATATAGTCTTGTGATGTTTTTAGTCTGTGTCAAATGGGGAAGAGATGTTGTTTTCCGGTGGACTCACAGGAATTATTGGGAGTCATGTATGGATGAAGACCTTTATGGGCGGGATATTTATAACCACACACACACCAGGAGGTAACACTCAGGGCAGCGGTATGGAGGAATAACCATAAAACAGGTTAACACAAGTTTACCACCATGAATCCAAAAGACATTTTATCTTACAGATATTTACTGTTTTTGCTCGGCAGTTCTAAGTGTTGCTAACTAGTTAGCTACATGTTAGCCTGTTCACTTGGCTATAACGTTAGAGTCTATCTAAAAGGCTAGTTAGTGGAAAATAACTTGTGTAACTAACCACTGAGTACATTTAACTTGTACTAAACAAGTACTGTACTTAAATAACGCTACAAGTGGCATATGAGACACCAGCTCCACCAGGTGTGCCACCAGGGTGTCAGGGTTTTGGTATTTTAAGTTTATTTTGATGACTTTGACTGCAAGTGCAATATGATATGATGATATTGAAGGAGATGGAGCTGATCTGGTCCATTTTAAGCCCTGAGTATTTGTACACACCAGCTTCAGTTGCCACATTAGGCCTGTATCAGATAACACACTAAGGGGTGAATTCACAAAAAGATGCGCAAATAAGACAAAAAACACACTCCAAATAAGAAACACTAAATAAAGAGTGAGTCATAGAAAAACGAGAGATATTCCACAGATAGAAAAAAATGAAAGAGCAGGCTGAGTTAATATATAATCAGAATAATTAGAATTACAATATATTCTCTTTTAGGTCAAACATTTTTTAGATTTGATTGGAAAGTTGCATTTTTAACAATTTGTGAAACATTAACTATGATACTTTAATACACCTTGAGAACAAATATTACTGGTACCACATATGAACATTTAAGAGATTCAGAACAAGGGCACACTCAGCTAAAAAACATTATAGTTGTGTTTGCATTGTAATACACTCACCAGTATTTTTTGTAAAATAAACCCTGAGAAGGGTTTCAATGGTGCGATCAGCAGCTGCAATTCATCTTACGAATTCGCCCCTCAATATCAGTCCACCTTGGAAAGGAGGCCAATCATCAGCACACCTGTCTCCATTGCATCCAGCACATACTTGATTTGCAGTAGTATGTGGTAGCTTTATAAATGTTTCTTAGTCCACCCAGCTTTCTTTTTTTCTTTACCTCACTATTGCAGTTCTGCCTCCAACAGTTGACACTATTTCCTGGTTTCAAATTGTCCAGTTAGAAACCTATGGGCGATGTCATCCTGTTATCTGTCTGTCCCTGACTCAACAGGCAACATTAATCTCTGCCAGCTCTGGTTCAGGTGCTTCTTGGGTGATTGTAACTGTGACCTCTGACCTTCCTGTGGAGGGTGAGTATGTGTGTGGTATCAGTATTTGTTGATAAGTACAGTATCACAGATAAAATAGTGCAGATACTAAAACTAAAAGATTTTTCAAAACCTTCACAAGTTGCTGTCGTCTCAATTCAAGAGATGAAAATATGCCCTGGAAGGAACAGCATTTATGTGAGATGAATGAAAAAGGAGACAAGAGATGGCAAGAGCGTGGGAATGTTTCCCTGGGCAGGCTGGGATTAGATGCGGTTCCATAAATATGCTGGGCAGCTTGGTATACTTTGTGCCCACTGGTAAAAATAGGCCTTCTTCCCGAGGGAAGTAGTGACGTCTGCAGCCTGCCTGCATCATCGGCCACAAGTCGGCTTCATCCTCATACTGGAAGAGGCAGAGAGACAAAGTGTGGGGGGAGCATCAGTGATCACCATGGCAACACATGCCCGAGTGACGCAGGTGAATGCAGTTGAAAGGAAGAGAGGTAGTGATTGGCTGGCGACTGCAGTGGTGTGTGTGTCTGTGTATGGAAGAGGTGTGTGGGTGGTAAATAAGCGGGGGAAGAACAGGTAGCGCTGAAAGGATTAAGCACCCACACCCAAAACACCACACACACACACACACACACACACACACAGTCCAAGCCTGTTAGCACGGTCAAGAATTCAGCCTAGCATTGAGATGATATGATTTAGCACGCTACTTGAGCACTGACTTCAGAGGCGGTGGAAAATAGAGTTATTTTCCTCCCTCACAAATGCCATCTTGGATATTATGCATGCATGCATTTTGGGAGGAAAATATTCCCCACATGAACTCAACACATCCTGCTGTTTCATTTCAGTGCCATTAAAATAGACCTTTTGGCAATTCAACTGCTTTGGCTGAGCGCTAGTCCTGAATTTAATTAATTTCAAAGGTTATTCTGCCCTCTAGTCTTCTCCTTGGTTGCAGTTTTTCTTCCAGTTCCTGTTCTGTCTCTCCCAGTCACCTTTTACAACCCGTTCTAAATTAACTGTACAACCTACAAATCCAGAATTGTTGTTTCATCTTGTTGGCATACAGTGGTAAATATCATCATGCAATCTAGTATTGCAAATACATCTCAGACTGGTACAACACTTATGGTCAACATTTACTCCTTGTCTACTGTGCCTCTTGTAGCAAAAGCAGTAATTCAGGACCACAGCTGCAGTACTCCATCAATACCTACACTGGTTCTGCTCAGCAACAGTACTCCACTTAAGCACTGTGATTGCATTCATAGTCCAATGCCAATCAATGTAGTTACATGCATAAATATGAAAGTTAGTAGTTTTAAGAGTAAAGTAGAGTTTTACAAGACAAAATGCAAAGTGCCTTCCTAAAGTCTGCAGTCAGAAACAATGTATATTCCATCATCCGTGTGTGTCCTTGTGTGTCCTCATAGTAGAGCTTTAAACACAAACAATACAGGGACCATAAAAAACACTGCATTTGAACCTAGATGCAGACAATGGAGGATTCATTAATGGAGGACATTCTTACTCAGCAACAATAGATCAGTCCAAACACAGTAACAACAGGACTATGGGTTGGGCAGTGGCCATTGGGAAGGAGAGGAGCAGACAGGACAGCCTAATGGTTGGTACACTATGACTGGTAAACAATATAGATAAACTAGCAAAGGAAAGGTATTGACTCAAGGCTTATACTGGACTGTGCTAGGTGGAATGAGGAACAGCTGGGGAAGGTGGATGTTTAGGTGATGGCTGAGGTAGGAAAGCTCTCTAGTGACAGCTGCTGGAGAGGCTGGGAATGGCAGGGTCTGAAAAAAAGACAAATTGAATTAAAAAATTCAAACACTGAAATATATTTAAAATAGCCCCTTTTTTAACAAATGGATTAAAAAGTCAATTCAAATTAACCACATATCACTGTATTCTATTTTTAACCAAAATATTGTTTATCAAGTCATAATTAAACACCGTCTCGGCTCATGCAATGAAGGCTGTGTAGTGTGGTGTGGCAGAAAAAGCCAAAGCAGTCAGACCTTTTAGTTTAACTGAAAACCAAATTGAATCTAGGACCGTCAGTAGGCTACATACACTTAATTATCAGCTCAGACTTTTTTCAGATGTAAGGAAGTGGAGCAAACAATATGTTGTTATGACAGAGCTGTTCTTTTGACAAGTACATGCGGACCCATGTGGTCACTGAGTATATGCACAATTTCATATCATTTTCATTCATTAGTGTGTAGTGAGTGTGTGTGTGGACATGGGTGAAGTGTTGTGTGTGGAAAAAGGTAATGCATGTACCAAAACCAACTGGCTGGAAGGAGAGAGTGAGACACACTGATCAACAACTTATGAAACCCAGCAATCAGGATAAACGTGGTGATCCCATGGCCACACCCTCTGCCACTCTGTCTCATGTGAAGAAGAACAACCAGAGGGGGGAGGGGTCATCGCAATACCAACTGTAAATAAATCCTTTTGCAGGCCTTAGCATAATTATTAAGGATAGTTATCCATATGTTGAAGCTACACAAAGCTTTTAACATACAAAAAACATACTCATTATTTAGAAAAACATTGTTTTATGTTGGTTTCTTTATAATGAAGCCTCACAAAGGTCTAAGGTAGTGTGCTATAAAACAACAATAAATTCCAGTTTGACAACATGAATTGAGACTTTGATCCCATCTGAGATAGTGGGTCAATGAAGGAAACTGGTTGGACAAACAATTGGAAGCAAAGTTATTATAATAAACAAAAATGTATCATTGCTTTCTTTTCAAAACTACGTTTTGCAAACACTATAAACTGACATAAAATACTCAAAGTATTTTAATATACAATGACAATTTTCTAAGATGTTATATTGCACAAGTAAAAAAAACTGTAATATATTGTTGTGTGCCTTGGTGTTATGGGGTTTTAATTGTTGTGTTGTAAAGTAATAGCTGTCAGTAAGAAGGTACACAGTTAATAGGGGTTCCCTCTCAGTACACATTATATGTATTCCGACCATAACGCTGCCTATTGAAGATAATAATTACTAGTTACAGCAGTTGTTTCAGTTATGAAAAATGCATGACATTGCATTCTGGGAAATGTATTTGTCAAGTGAAGTGAAGTAGGAAAAGCCAAAGCAGTCACACCTTTTTACTGTAAATGAAAATGAAAGTAAGTGGATAACCCGCTGTAAGCTTTGTAACGTCAATTACTTGCTCAGATTTTCAGTGTGAACCATGTAAGGAAGCAGAGCAAACAAGGTAGGTTTTCTGTAAAAGTTCATCATATGAATAATGCATTAGGTTATGCTGACTAGAATGTTTAAGTAAAGTGTCTTAAAGTGTAAATTTGACGTTAGTAATACTGAGAGGATTGTTTTTTAATTCTATTTTTGTATAACAATAGAATTTACTGTAATAATTATTCGTCATTAATTAATTTAAGGATTAGGCTTGACTAAATGCTACCTATTGAATTTTAAGCAGATCACTTTGCGCTGTGTTCTTGTTGAAAGATAAAAAACAGACAGAGAGGAACAAGGAAGTGAGACAAAATCCTAAACATTCTTCATATACATATACTTCTTATTCTTCTTATACATTCTTACTGACATTTATTTTAGGAAATAATTAAATGGCTAAAGTAATTTGTAAAAGGAGCAAGAATTCTGCTTACAATGCAAATATATCAAAAGATTCCCATATTCTTAATGTTATCTGTCTAAACAGATGCATCATGTTTTGCCCTGAATGTGGAAATCAAGTGGAAAGTTCATATAACTTCTGTCCTAAATGTGGCTGCAAATTACCTGCCTTGACTCAAAATAGAACCCAAGGTAAGTTTACAATTTTCTGTTAATTTCTAATAGGGAAAAATTTAATTCATGGGGGATTGTTGTTAAGTGCATCATTTTTGTGGACATCCACAAGTTCAACTACTGATTTATTAAAAACCAACATTGTATCAGTATTAAATCACTTAATATATGTGTTGTTGTTGTTGTTTATCTTTAATCTTTTATCTTATGGTGCGACCATAAAACAATGCTGCTATCTAATTAATGTCACATAACATTAATTATTACCCAGATGTGGCCACGTCAGCAGCAGGTCAACCATCAGTCGCCTCTCAAGAGAAGAACCAAAAAGAGGATGGAGACCCAGCTCCAAAATGCATTAAAGAAGAACAAGAAAACACTGCCCAGATAACGGTAAAAAAAGACTAAGAAACAGTTATTGTATTTGCAGCATTTACATGCTCATTAAAAGTGTATTCAGCCATAAATTGACCAACAATGTTTAAAGAGAAAAGGCACTGTTCATACCCACAAGAAAACCTTTATTTACTCTTGCTGAAACTAAAACATTTTTCTGTCTTCTAGTTTACACCAGCATTATTTAGGGCAGTAAACAAGCTCATAAAAAAATGTGCAGGGCAAGCCGGTGTGTGTTTGCTTGTGACGAAATACCACTTAATGTGTTCATATAGTGTGCTGTTGACTATCTGTTATTTAACAATTGCATAACTACAGTTCAGTTCTGTGATTTGACTGACAAATACACTGCTTTTCCAATAACTCCATCATAATAAAAGCCCTCAACTGGTTCAATAATGGAAGGCTTTTAATTTGAAACAGCAGCAGCAGGTCTGTTTGGTTATCAGTAAAAAAACAAAACAAAACCATAGGAATGAAACTAAACTGGAGCACAGAGAGCAGAACACAGACAACTTATAATAACAAAGCTTTCTTTATAGTCACCAGTCATTTAAGCACAAGAGTACTGTTTGGAGGCCTTAAGTTTTGCATTAAGTCTATCTCCCTGTTGTGTGGCAGCTTGCTTAGTCAAACACTTACTCATGTTACAGATAAATAGTACACTAATGTTTCTGGATAAGGATGTTAGGCGAGAAAAACAGGCAATGCAATAACCAAATCTTGATTCTTATTTGATCAGTACTGCCTTGTTTGACTGTTTGATCTCAGTTTCTGGAGTCGTGCTGGACGAACTCACTGAGAATGACTTGTCAATCACAAGCATACCCTGCTTTATTGCCTATTTTACTTTAAATGGGACCATAGTTTACATATGTTCACATCATGCAGTATGTTGAAACTAGCAACAGAGACCACAAACTCATAGGGAAACTTTACTGAGCTAATAAATCAAGGGAGAAGGACAGTCATTTTGTCCTTACATTGGATACAGCAAGGCTTGTTTTGTGCAAATGATTGAGCTGCCCTCTGCAGGCCATTAGAAAGAATACTGGTTTAAGATACTAAAGCATTGGCCTCATTTCTCAGACCTTGAAGCTCTATCCACTAATTATATACTGTCAATGGTTCACAGCTAATGTCAGGCCTGCTCTTGAAAAACATCAATAGCTGTTTGAGTTTCCTTCAGTATGAAGGCCAAAGAATGTTTTTGCTGTAAAATGAATTCTTCCATGGTAGCTGAAATAACAATTGGTCACTGTCACTGAAATTAATCAATTATCATAGTGACACAGTTTATTAGTTGTATCTATCTTGTTAAGACTTTCTAGCTTAACATAGTTATGAATGACGGCAAAAGATGGCATTACATTTGTAATTAAAATATTTTTATCATATTGTCTTCCTCAACATGGATCTTTTTCATTTTATTAATTTGTGTTCTGAAGAACTGTTCCTTGACTGTACACATTAACCACTCACCTAATGAGGTCATTTCTGCCAGCAGCTGGTTTGTGATGACCCAGAGCCAGCCAGAGATGACGCTGAACCTCAGGACCCATCACATAACGCTGCCAGCCCAGTCACACTGGAAAATGGAGCCACGACATCATCCCCCAGTCAGACATTCTCAGTCGGCGAGTCAGTCACTACCACAAAGTCACAAGTCACAGACACTTGCAAGCAGGAAGAGAGGCTATCTACAACAGCTTATGAAAGTGACTCTCAACCATGCAGTGAGGTGTCCCCTGGATCAGACATGTCTGTTTCCACAACTCCGCCCTCCCCTACACCTGCCAGTGAGAAACTGACAGAGGAACAACCAGATGCTCCATCAGATATTAGTACAGAGAACAGTCCCGTGCAGATTCCTGCTGACAAGCTGTCTACTTTTGCATCATCACAAACATCAACTAAAGAAACCAGCTCCACTGCACCTGAATCATCTGAGCAAACAATGAACAAAGAATGTGATTCAGTAGCAAAACAGTCTGCCAGTGAACAAAATAAAGATAAAAGAATCCATCGTAAGACAAGAAATCTCTCTGGGAGGCCAAAGGATATTGAACATCACACCAAGACTGAACAGCATGCATTCCCTCAACAAACAGACGGGAAAGAAGGCCAAGCAGCCAGAGAGGGGAGAGGCTGTAGTTCAGATGACCCAAATAAAAAACCCAAACCCAAAAAATCTGCTGAATCTGCTGATCCATGTCCAGTAACAAAGCAAACAGCCAAAAGCAGTGAGGTAGTTATTAGTTAAATACATTGAGTTTTAACCCTTGCACTGACTCAAACCCGAAATCATTAGCTTATAACAAGTACTAAATGATAATAATGTATAATAATTGTATATTGACAACAATTTTGTAATGATTTTCATCAGTCTAACATGAAGACCATATTTTGGCAACAATAATGGATACAGGCCATTGACTGTGTGTTTTTTACCAACCGCCTATTTACCAACCATGTCCAGGTTTGAAGTGGGGAATATTTCTGTGTCCATTTGAGTTTTACAAGTAAAATGTGACAATACAAAAGGTATGATAAGACTATAGTACACAGTTGATCCTTCAGCTTCAGATTCCCATAGGACCTCAGGATGTTTTAGCTGTATACATTATACAATAGATATGGTAAAATCCTGAACATCTGATCAGGGCTTTGTTTACTCTTCAAATTGTATTTTTTCTCACAGGCTGTTGACACAAGATCAGATGACAAAACAAACACATGCCTGACAGAGAGGCAGGAACGGCAGCCAGGCAAAGGGGATGTAGATGTCTCCAGGTCACCAGTGCCCACCCAACCTCTCGGTCAGAGTGATAAAAAAATTGGTCTTGTGGCAGCAAATATCTTGGAAGCGTCCACTGAACATCAAACACCACAAACGTAAGTACCGAGAAATATTTTATTTTAATTTTATTTTAATATTAATCTGCTGTTGACCTGGAAGGAAAATTATTTAAAAAAACAACAAAATCTAGTATCTTGAAAAAGGTTTTTTTTACAACTGTTTTTAAGTCATAACCAAAAGAGAGAAAACATTTCAGATCAGACTTTTATAAGTATTGCTATCATTCTAAAAATATTTTGATATAGTATTATTAATTGTATAAATAAAATATGGGGGTTAACATGTATGTACTTTTTTCTTCAGTGAATGTATGACAGTGTACTTCCATGCTGTCACTTCCAAAGACTTGGATCCTGGGAAGGATAGAATTTTCTTAAGGTCTGAAAAGTTGGTTGGAACATGGCATCAAAATGTCCTGGAAATGTTGTTCTCTAGGTATGACATCTTTTGAAAAACTTGTTCTTCACAATTATACCAAAAGAATTGTTTTTTCAACTCTTCACTAAAAACCAATGAAATAATGAAATCAGAATATGGTTATGGACTTTCTTCACCCCCTAGCAGAAGAGTAACAATTATTTAGTTGATTGTTTGCTTTGAAATTAATCGTTTGTCTTATAACTAATAATAACTGTGTTTCACAGGCCACTAGGGGACAAAAGATATCTTGTTGAAGGACAAGTTCAGATTCCCAAGAATATCATTCATGAGAGCATACCCTACAAATACTTCATTTTCAAGCAAAGTGAAAATGGCTATCAGGCCATGTATGAGAACATCTACCAGAAAGATGGAAATCAATATGTCAACAGGTGCCTGAAAATCAAAGAGGAATTTTTAACACATGACGGTAATTCAGATTCACTTCTCTACACTTCTCTCAACAGAAACTTGTATTAATGTTTACAGACTAAAGCCTAACTAATAAATCAGCCAGGCAGATATGAGCCAGTATTAGTTTATTGTTGATACATTGGTATTAACATACATTTTGAATTGACAAGAAATGGCAGTATAGAAATTCCTCAAAAGATAAATTTGAGCTAATCTAGAAACTTAATTACATAGTTTGTCCACAAGAGAACACAGCAAGTTTATTTTAGGGCACCAAGGGAGACAACAGATGTTAAGATCTAGGACACCTTCTCCAAACAGTAAGATATTTGGGCAATGCTAGAAAGTGAGATGTAGGTTGTCAGATGGGCTGTTTGGGCACAGACTATATTTGTTTGTTCTGCTAATATGTATTGTATGTAAAATATTTTACTGGATCATTTGAATTATGTTATTTTAGTATATATAAAATGTGTTTGTTGACACTGTCAAGGAAATTATTATTATTATTATTATTATTATTATTATTATTATTATTGTAGGACAGTTGGATTTGGTTAATATTTATATACACCAATCAGCCATAACATTATTGACACTGACATGTGAAGTGAATAGCACTGATTATCTTGTTATCATGGCCCTGTCAGTGGGTGGAATAACATAGGCAAGCAAGTGAACAGTTTGGTCCTCAAGTTGATGTGTAGAAGCAGGAAAAATGGTCAGTACCTATCAAAAGTGGTCCAAGGAAGGAAACGAAGTGAACCAGAGACAGAGTCATGGTTATAAAGTTATAAAGGCTGTCGTATATACCTGTGTATTTTTGGATGTTATTAAAATAGAACATAAATGATGCTGTTTATTTTGTACTCTTGGACGTTCAAGGAGAGTGGCACCAGTATGATGATGTGATTTATCTGGAGGTGAAGAAGAAGTTTTGGTACGGAGAGTTTTCGACCACAGAAGTTGTAATGAAAGCGAGAGACCTAGCTGGCAGAGTGATGCTGGATATCATCTTTGACCTTCTTACATCATGGAATGAACCAAATGTGGACAACTTCTTTCTCCTGCTACAACAGTTCTACTATACATACAGCTATCCTGTACTCCATGATGGCAGGGAAAGGCCGTGGGGATTACCCTACGGTATTGAACAGGTAGCTATCAAGGATTTTAATTCTACAACGTCACATGCTCACCTAAGAACTGTAAATAAGTTTCCAGCTAGAATTACCATCAGAATGTAAGTATTACAGGTTGTGACCTTTTTCCTTTACTTTCTCTAGGTGGAAAACCTGCTCAGATGTGCTCTGGAGGACAACATCAAGCCCACAAAGCAGAAAGAAACTCTCCCATCTCTGCATGCAGGAGTTGTCAGTTTGCTAATTTACAACAAATATCTGAAAGATGACATGAGAGATCAACTTTCTAGTTTATGTGATCTTCTTTGCCTGCCTAAGAAACCACAACACCATTTCCTCTCTTTCTGGAAAACGTTTGCAAGCCCTTTATCAGATAAAAACAGGTAAGTAATGCATGGTTTGAGTTAAGAATAAGATAACAATCAGATTGAGATCTGAACACAATCGACTACATCTTCCAACAACATTTTACAAAGTAAAAACTAAGGGTCTATAATATGATATAATTTCAATGATATAATTTTGCCACTGTAAATATAATGAAACTAAACATGGACTTCCCCACTGGTATAGAGTTGCAGATGCTGTTGAGATGCTGTGCAACAGTGCTAGACAACATCATATTGAGAAGTGGGTCTTGGTCATCCCTCTGGTTCACCTACTGAGAGGAGAAAGTAAGCCATTTGAGCTAGTTCCACCTGTCTTGAATCCACAGTTTGACTCATGGACAGGCTTGAGGAGGAGCAACGGAGCACATGTTTACAGGGACAGTGATGCAAGGTATGGAAGCATTTTCCTCCTGTAAAGACTTATATTTACAACTTTCTGTAAACGCCTCAAAAACAAACAAACAAATTTTGCATATCAGTGGCTCGAAATAACAATAAGAACCAACTGTTACAGTATTTTGCTCAAATATCCAGAAAATCCAAAACAGTGGTCAATATTTTATCCTAGTATTTGAAATTAAATCATTAACATTTTAGGAAAAACATTGTCACCATGAGGTTGCCAGACAACCAGGCCCAACCAACTTCAGGAAGTCTCTGTTCCGGGTCTTTTTTTTTGTAAATGTTATTTTTACCTCACCACCATTTGTCTCCATAAACAACTCTGATTTTAAATTAGGACTGTGATCTGGATAATGAGAGAACATGCTCACCTGGCAGACATCGATCGTCTTCTTGTGAACTCTTGGATGTCTCTCCTGCATGTAGAAGATCTAGTGAGCTTCATGTCTATATTCAGTGTGCAAGAGGATATTCTAGACATTCTTCATTACATACAGTTCAGTATTAAATCTGGAATAACCAACTACAGGGTATGTATCCTTAAAGTGGCTATAATATTCTATTTTTATTGAAACAAGTTTCAAACAATAAAGTGAGAACAACATGACAGTGTGAAAGAGGTTGCTCATAGTGATGACCGTATAGAGAATGATTACCTGCAACTGTAGCTCCCGTCTGCTTTACAGAGCTTTACAATCAGTTTAAGCTCATTGTTAGCTGTCTTGTCCGTAATTTTTCAACTGTTTTGTTTCACTATTACTGCTCAAACAGTTTCAGTTCAAAAACTTTAAAAACCCACTGCTCAGCACCAGACTACAGACAGACACAGTTAGCAACTAGCTGGTAAACATAGCAGAGCATTTAGCTAAAGAGACAGATATTTCAGTTGGTAGAGACCAAAAAAAAGATTTAAAAAAGAGTATTGGTCCTATATTCATCAGGTGGCCAGATATAATGCTTCAATTGAATGATAATGTTGCTCCATAACTGATGGATGTGTAAATAAACAAATGCTTGGTAATAGGTTTGCAGTATCAGTTTGAAAGGTGATGATGTGTCAGTGTTGTGTACAGAACTTAAGATAAGAAAAAAAAAACTGTTATTGCAGGTTTATATAAATGTTACTTAAATGAATTTCCTCATCACTGTATGTCTTCAAATTATGTGTGTTATGTTATTCTGATGACAGGCTTTGAAAGAGTTGGCATCTCAACTCATAACGAAAGAAAGACAATGGCATAAAAGGTAAAAGAAAAAAACTGTACCTGTTACTGTAATACAATATCTATGCTGTAATGTCTTTGAATTTTGATATCTTTATTGTTAACAATCTTTATGCATACATGACAATAATCAAAAGATTCTTTCACATAGATTTGATGACAAATATGGAGAGGTTTGCCTGAAAACTGCAGCGAGGCTTCTTGGTTCTATCTGCCGTCAAATAACAGATCCGACTGCTATGATGTTCCTATGTTTCCTTCCTTGATCTGGTCTGTCGATTGCCAAGACCTACGACACACTAAGTCCCAGGTAAGACTCACCTGTCAGTCTGTTGGACAGATTACACTTTTCTGCCTCCATACCAAGTCATAGTCAAAGCTTGAAATACAGTTTACATCAACAACTGTATTATTTTATTTTTTGGTCTGTCTTGTATAGAGAAAAAATATAAATTGTTGTTTTTTCTTTACTAAACATTTTAACAGTTTAGAGAAATGTATCAACAGTTGTGTTTTAAGTCTTATTTTTGATGTTCCTCATTAAAAATAAGGTTCACAGCAAAGCTGAAAATACAGACTAGCAATGTTTTTATGCTTAAAAGCAAGTTGTGCAATTAAAGAATGTTAGTTTGTTGTAGCTAAAAGTTTTTTTTTAAAAATACAGAGATATCCATAGTAACTTATAACTGCTGTTCCAGACAAGAGAGAGAATTCATGAAGAGTCAATCGGGGATGTATTAGAAACAGTGAGGGAATGGCGGAGAAAAACCTTCAGAAACCAACTGCTTAATGACTGGAAACGGACCGAGTTCTCTGTACCCCATGAAATTAAGGTAAGCAGAAATGAATGGCAGTAATGTATATGTTGTTTTCTGATATGATTTTAGAATGATGTTTTTCTTTTTCTTCCACAAGTACAATGGCCATTTGATGTTGTATGCAGTTATTAAATTCCAATGTAGCTGACCCTTTTAAATTCATATGACTCTCGTTTAGGTGTGGAACAAGTTACTCTCACTGTCCTTCAGTCATGAGGAACACACCACATCCTGGAGAAATGTCTTCTTGGAGGATTTTGAAGGAAAACTAAAACGAGTAAGTCTGGATTTGAGTTTGTGTTAACAGGCTTTACATGTGCACTCGATAAACAGAACTAAGGATGTGTGTTTATGTGCTAGGAACCGCTAGTGGATCAGATTGGAATATACTCTAGCCAGATGGAAGAAATGAGCAAGAAAAGTCCACTGTTATGCAGCACAATGGAGAAATGTGCATTGGAGGCGATTGCAGTTATTTGTCAGGTAATATTTTGATAAGTGGTGAATAACCAGTTAATACATGTCTTAATAAATGTTTTATAATAACATATAATGTAAATGTAAATGCTTTGACCATGGTAAGAGTTTTCAGTTTTTTAATATAAAGTGGGCCCTTGAGTCTCCCTATAATATGTAAGCATTTGAATGCAAACTGTCCTTAGAAGTGTACAATGCCTTTACTTTCTATGTAACTTTACTTTTTTTAGTAATGTCTAGGAAATTGGAAAAAAAAAACTCTGTTATCAGCTGCTCCATCAGTAGTGGCAAACTTTAACTTTAGAATTTATATTTATTCAGTTTTTACTAATATAACTGATAACATGATGATTAAATGCAACTTAATTAATTATGCTAGCTAGCTCATACGGTAGTATTACACAGTCACAATCACCTAAAATGTGATTGATGGTCAAGAGGATTGCCATCCAACAACTTGCCACCATAGTAATGACGGCACTGCTAGATGGCAGAACACACAAACCGATTGCTGGATTCATCTAATTGTAATAACTTAGTAAACACACTGCAACATCATAGCAGATATTTATAATGACCTACTGCTTAATTGAGCCAAAACCTAGGAACCTATTACTGACTTCCAATGCATGCCGAATTCTAAAATACCCATACAAATAAACAGGGAAACCATCACCACACCATCACTGACACCTTTAAATTCCTCAATTTTCTCAATAAGGGAGAGAGAGTAAATATGTTTCCAGCTGATTTTCATTTTATGTTGGAAAACCATGTTAAGCAAAATATTAATCATAGAAGTATTTTTACATCTTTTAAAACATGTCTGGAGGTGAAATTCTGTGCATCTTTTTATTTTTGATATGATTGTTTTTTGTTCTTTTTTTCTTTAGGACAAATCTGGCAGAGCTGTTTCAAATCTATTGGAGAAACATGACATCACAAAGTTTGGGAAGCTGATGTCTGTTGTTATACTGAAGACATGGCCCACAGATGCAAATGGGGATTATGTTGAAGGACAGGACTTGATTTTTGAGTACCTTGTGAATTGGCCCATGGCCAAAACTGTCTTCCAATTGACAGGTAAATACTTAAATGTAACACATGTTACAAGAATGACTGGGAATCTGCTCTTTGTTAATGTTGAGTACAGGGGTACTCAACTGCATTTATCCAAGAGCCAGATGTTTTTCAGACACTGTGGGGGCTGAACAATAAAAAAAGAAAATACATTTAGTCTAATATTTTCCCTTTCTTACATGGTAATTAATCCATAATGATACTTACAGAAAATGCTGTCAGACCTCCACTAAGGAGGCAGCTTATTGAGGAGTGATGGTTAAAATTTTCTTGAAACTTGTCACCTGTAGCTCTTCATCTAACAGCTCACTGTTGCTGCTCCTTGTTGCCTCTTGTAAAATGTTTTGTAGTTAATGTTTGCACACTTGTTTTCCAGGTGCAAGAGGAAGACTGATCGACAAATTGTCAGATGAAGCACAAATCAAGATGACTTTGGCGAGTTCAGCATTCAAATCTGTGACAGAGAAGTTCCTCAGTGGAGAGATCCAAAATAAAACTTTACACCAAATACTCCAGAGAAAACGAGAATTTGTTGACTTGCTGAAGATAGGTGAGTAGGTATATCTTATATATATATATATATATATATATCCTATATGTATCATGTGCAGACGTACCAAAAGGTCTTTTGGATGCATACCCCAAACCCAACAGGAAGTTGCCCATTTTATATTTAGTGGCCATTTTTGGCAAATTGCACTCGCTGTACTCCTCCTACAGTATTGATTAGAGCAACTTCAACCTTGGGAAGTATAATCCAAACACTATCACAATTAATAGTTGTGCTAGGTTGGGTAACTCGCAAAAAGGTTGCATAACAAGTTAAAAATATATTTATATAAATTTGCAGGTAGAAATAAATTAAATGCAGGTGGGCAGTGGGTGAGAGCAAAAATGTGTTGTTTTTTCAGATGCTGTGCCAGTTAACAGAAACTTTAACAATAACACAACTCTCAGACTGCCAAACCGCTGTAAAGTTTGTATGCTGGGACATCATATTGGGTCGGGTCAGGTCTTTTGCAGGACTCTGATTTGTGAGTTTTCGTATGTGGTGTGGTGCAGAAAAGCTAACATTTCGCCATGGAACAGCATGTTACATTATCCAATCTCCAATCAAAAACAGTGCAAATGATCTGTTTATAGTCATATTGACATTATATATACACCTTTCACTACAGTTTCAATGTCTATATCTGTGGAATATGTCACAGATATAAAACAAATACAAATATTTTTTTAACTGAACAACACTTTACCTGTTTCAGATTAAAAACTATCTAGTATTTCTGTTGACAGAATACAATTATTTGTTACTTTGATAATTTGTCTGGACCACTTAGATGGCGTAATTTAAAGGTCCAGTGTGTAACATTTAGGAGGATCTATTGCCAAAAATTGAATATAATATTCATATGCATATTCATATTATCACCTTAGAATGAGTCGTTTTGATTGGCATTACACACTTGGTAAAACTACTTCCTAAACACTTGATATAAATATTTACTCTTTTCTACAACATTCATGAGCATTTGTTGAGCTTCACAGTTATTATTCTACTGTGTTCATGTATGTTTATGTTCTTCTAGATGGTCTCTGTGATGATGGTCGTTGTAAAGATGACAGAAACATGAGAATGTTGCTGAGACTAAGAAAAGATGAAGCGGAAGCTGTCTATAGAGATAAGGAGATGGTCAAGGATCTTCTACAAATCTGCCAGGAGCTTCCACAACATGTCAGAGGTAGGCAACGCTGGGGCACTGAAAGCGAAGTTTAAAGTTCAAATCTTTTTAGAAACCTAGTATTAGGATAAATATGTTATGTTATGTTGTACTTTATTAACATGAGCTATATTGTTATTTCTTACATAATTTTATTTGTTTGCATACACAACAACAACATTCACTAGCTCCTGATTCAGATGATGAAAAATGTAATCAGCTTTTGCAACAAAAAACACTAGGCTAGAGAGAGATGGCTCTGTTTCTGGTTCTGTCCAGCGAGCAGCAAACTGTAAATGTTAAATGTGCGATCAAAATCAAGGCAGAAATTGAAGATGGGTGTGGTCCAACTCATGAGTACTAAGTGCTAATAAGTAATAATGTAGTAATGACTACATTATTACACAAGTACTTATGTCTAACGTAGTAATAAGTACTGAGTACTCGTTGGTTAGATCTTCATGTTGACAGGCGTTGGGGCTGGTGTGAGCTTATATATATATACAGTAGTGGATGCTTCGGTGCTTCTTTCCGGATGGCAACAGGATGAACAGGCTGTGGCTAATAATATCTTTTTAATCCACAGTTGACTTCAAGGGATTGGATGAAAAACTTCATCAGAACATTGAGATGATGAATCTGAATGAATTCATGAAGGTTCACACGCTTGATGGACAGACCTCTCAGGCAATGGCGCAGGTCACTTATTTCAACCTTTGTGATATCACCCGTCAAATGGCTTCAGAACTGCAGGCCGTTAAAGACAGTGCAATCTTCAAAATGTGCTGGATGAACCAAGTGGAAGAGTTGTCAAGAGACCAACCTGATACAGATGACACTGAACATCTAAGGAACACAGAGGAAATCTACACTCTCGACCTGGTCTACAGCAAAATATTCCAGAGCTGCTATAGCAAGTATAAAGGGCTTTATGATGGTCTTAAGAGTGGGGAACTGTTACTGGAGGAAATAGACAGCATCTTTGAAGACTATAAAGGAAATCACAAAGACTTGCATAAAGAATTAGACATCATGTGCGCAACAGATCCGTCTGATAACAGGAAATGGATCAGAGGAAGGATTCAGCAGATTCAACAGTACCATGAACTTCATCTCGCAATGGAATCTGCCAAAATCATCATGGATGTCAGGAACACAATATGTCCAGAAGGAGACTTCAGCATACTGGAGAAACTGCTGCAAATGGTAAGTTTCCCAGTAATGTAAAGTTAGGAAAAGCAAACCTGACCTTCAAAAAGGTCTTTCAAAGACATGCTGGTCCATACCTGTAAGACATTAACAGCAGACCTATTGACATGGCTTAATTCATTATGGAGAATTTGTGAGGGATGTATAGAGTATATTGCTGTCAATAAGTATCCACTGTACACATTTATTGTCTTATAATCAGATGAAATACTGAAATATTTTGAAAACTATAGAGATTGAAATGTTAAATTGACTGTACATTTATCCACCTTTGTATCATTTACATAGGAGTTTGAAGAAAATTAACTAACCGTAATAATAAACCTTTATGACAGAGACTTTTATAGAGCTAAATAGGAATCATGAATCATACACTCAACAAATTCATACTGTAAATGTATTTTTTTCAGAATCAAGCAGACTTTAAGAAAAACAAACTGAATTGCATCGATGATACCTTCATAAAGGCCAAACAGATTCTGATGGACATTACAAATGATCGCAGGGAATGTCTTCAGAAACTGAGTCACAGCCTAGAGTTCGTCCAGTGGGTTAAAAAAGAACTTGAAGGTACTGTACAATAGATACCATTTTTTGTTGAGTTGAGTTGAACACAATATTTGTACCAGCTTAAGGACATTTTTAATTGCAGATATCAATGAGCTGAAAGTTTTTGTTGACCTGGCATCCATCTCTGCTGGAGAAAATGACCTTGATGTGGATCGAGTGGCCTGTTTCCATGATGCTGTCCTTGGTTACTCATCCATGTTGTATGGATTGAAGCCGGACTCTGATTTTGAGGCATTCAAGGAGTCATTGTCAAAATTGTGGAAAGCACTTGAAAATGACAGAAATATACCAACAAAGCTGGTGAGATTCCACCTTTTATGTTACCACAATACTTTCACAAAATTGCTATTATAACCGCACCACAACCAAACAAAAAAGACAAAGTTGTCATATTGCTGAAACCAAAAAAAAAAAGTTCTTTAATTAGTGCACTGTCACATTCAATATTGTATACAAATATTTTTGGAAAAGAAGTCAATTTTATCCAAATCCATAAACTAGATATATGGCTACTGTTCATTCAGAATTATATTTGTTTTTATGTCTGATTTAAGCGGGATACAGCACGGCATTTGGAATGGTTAAAGACTGTAAAGGTAAGCCATGGATCTGTAGAATTTTCATCGCTGTCCCTGGCTACATCAATCAACGAGAAAGGGATATACATCATCAAGGCCCCAAACCAGAAAAAGGTACAGTAAATGGACTACATAAAATTAATACATACATTTGAAAGAACGGGACAAAATCCATTTAGTCGTTTTCATGTTGACGTTTCCCTTTCATTTATCTATAGCTTGCTTTGGAGACTTCCCTAATGCTGCAACTTCAGGATGGACATGAGAAAAACATGACATGCACCTATGAGGACCTGAAAGAGTTGCAAAATAAGCTTATGCTCATGTCTGGAAGAGGGGAACAAAATCAGACTGAAGTCGAATGCTTTGCTGAGGTGTATATTAATTGTATATTGTTGTGATTTTGTGATAATAGATTTAGGAGATTTAAGATCAATGGGATGTTTAAAGGAATGAATGTGTGGTTTTTTGTTACATTGCAATTTATTTCACTTTATCGTCTCCATATACAGGTGTTCGACAATGTCCAAAGACTTGCCAGAGTATTTGTAGACCTTTATTCTGCAGGAAACCCACTCTTCAGATGTTGGGAAGCTAAGATTTATTGCAAAACTCAGAGTGACCCATGCATCATTATGGAAATCAACTTTTGCAAGACCCTGCATCACATCCAAGTTTGTGGAAGTCTAGTTGAACAACTTACAGCACTGTCCCAGAAGATGGAGTTGTTTCTCGATGACTGGAGGAACTTCATGGACCAACAGAGATCTGATCACTACTACTTAAACTACTTTACAGCAGAACAAATATTCTACTTGTGCAGTGTTCTCACTCCAACAGATGTTAATGCAGAAATAGAGGACAGTGCTTTGATGATGTTCTCTTTTATCAAACCAAACTGCACAACAACAGATGTCTGGAGCACATGGAGAAGGTTTCACAACCAATTTGAACCTGGCAAAAGGACTAATGAAGATGTTTACTTTCAAAGTCACTTTCTCCATCAGGGTGACAGCCATATGTCTTCAGCTAATGTGAGTCACTTTACAGCCAATGATCCAGCAGACAAGGCAGACCAGACTGTTGGTTTGAAAGAACTGGAAGAGTTGTGGAATAGATACATGAAGAATGAGGGAATATTTTTTCATGACCTTTTGGACATAAGGAGTTTAGGGGGTTTGTTAAAAATGATGACTGTCACAGAAAACCAAAATGAAAATAATTGGGAAGAACCAATACTTTCAGAGACTGAAGACAATTCACTCAGAAGAAGTCTTCCAAAAGGCCTCTCCCCAAACCAACCTAATCTCATAATCTGCCCACACGATGAGGTCCTGGCTTCAAGTATCTGCTTGTACATGACCAACTACTATCAGCAACTACCAAGTTATGATGAGGTTCTTTTGTGTACGCCTGCAACTTGTTATGAGCAGGTTGAGCTTTTCCTGAGGAGATGTCTCACACCAGGGGACATTGGCCAGAAGATTTACACAATGCTTTGGGCAGACCAACTAACCTATGATGTTAGCTGTGCGATGGAGAAGTGTTTTCAGAAACTGTGTTCCAAGTTTAAACACCATTACATGCTAGTGATCTATTGTAGCTCTGACAGAGAGCACACTTACATTCCTACTGCATTCAGTCAGTTCAAAAGAGACTTTGTGCCACAAGAGCCATTGGAAAGCATGCAGACGTACTTGTCCAGGCATTACACTCTCACCTCAGATCACAAGAATGCTGTGTTCAAAGGTGGCCATTCTGTTGGCATTGTTGCTTCCCGACGGGCAGGAGTAGGTGAGTCCTACATAGAGAGTTTTTTTGTCAAAAATGTACTCTCTGTGCCAGTGCTATGTAACAGAAGGGACGTAAAACGTATTAAAATTATCAAAG
This sequence comes from Morone saxatilis, assembly GCF_004916995.1. Classification (NCBI taxonomy): domain Eukaryota; kingdom Metazoa; phylum Chordata; class Actinopteri; family Moronidae; genus Morone; species Morone saxatilis. The sequence continues at coordinate 9,011,488 of NW_023339674.1, read as the reverse complement.
CAAAGGACCTTAATTTTGGTCAGAGGAAGTAGCAGGTTTACATCAACGGCTATCAGGAGAAATCAATGTTCACAATAATTAATTGAGTTTAACTCACAATAAATTCCCCTCAGGGAACCACACTTCTAAAAGGGAAAATTGATAGCCAATTGAGTTCTTGACTCATGACAGTATATTTCATATACACAAACCACATAATCAGGTTCTTTATAAATGAAAGATTTATTTAACTACTAACAAATAACTCTTAATTAAATGCATGACTACAGTAATGAGAGATTATAAATGCATGATTTTTTAATTATGAATATAGTCAAAACAATGACTGAAGACCAGGGTAGGGTATATCATGTGCGGAGGGAGCAGTAAATGTATTAGTTTGTGAATACACAGAAGATTACTAATTGGAGGAAACTGTTAGGGTTAACCAGCATAATTACCTTACTGCATCATTCAGCGGCTGAGGAGTTGGGGCTTCTTAAAACAATAAATAAAAGCCCCGGTGCAAGTTCTTTGTGGGGACCTAGGTCAGCATTATCAAATGTGTTTGTCCCACGTGGCTACCATTGGATTGATTTTAGCAACTTTAATTATGTGCACTGTATTATCTAAAGAAAGCACAAGTATCGGATCGTGATTCGTGAATATTATATGACTCAAAAAAACTTGATTGGGACATCCCTACTTAAATCAGTTCATTATTAATCACAAGGCGCAGAATTAAATTGAAAGATTTTTTTGTGTCTTTTGAAAACTAAATTCTTGCTTCTAGAGAACATCTGTAGCATATTCAACTTATTATTGAGGCCATCATTTCAGTCAGCAAAATTATATATGTCTATTTTCTCCATTTTAGGCAAGTCATTGTATGTCAAAAGATTGTATGAAAAGCTGGAAGGAAGTGTTGAACAAGGAACTGCATTTAAGAAGTGCATCCGATTAACTGAACATGAGGTGAATGACCAAAAGGTTCTCCAGTCTTTGTACGAAACACCAAAGCAAAAAGATCTCAAGGTGTTTCACTTTGATGTCACATCCTCGGTAAGCAATGTTTACAATGAAAGTTCTTCGATCTTTTTGAATAATGTGGTTCTCATCCTTAAGATGGTCAAAATGTTCTTTACCCAATAACAATAAGATTTTTTTTAATAATGCAAATTATATTACCCAGGTGCAAAAAGGCTTGAATGAATTCCTATTCAAGCTTTTCTTTTTGCGGTACCTGATGGATTCAGATGGACAGATGTGGCGCTGCAGCCACAAACACTTATACATTATTGAGTTACTGGAATCCACACATCATCAGCCCAGATATGCCTCCAGATCTGTAAGTTGAGATCTACTAATTGTGCATTGCTCATCTTATGAAATTATACAACCCAATTCTTTTGTTTTAATGTAATTATTGATATTATTGTTGCAAGTAATTTCCCCACTGGGATTATTAAAGTATTTCTGATTCTGATTTCTGATTCTGATCCTGGTCCAGTGAAATGTGAAAAACAGATATTTTCAAAATAACTAAAGTTGATTCTAAACTTGAATATGTGTATATTTGTACATCTTTAGGGACGAAAGGAAAACTTTGCATTCTCAGACGTTTTCCCTAAGGTGTATTGTCATCCACCAAAGGAGGTTATGGCTTTGGAAATGAGGAGAGAGGAAAATGCTGATATGGAGAGTGACGACCCCCTCATGGATGATGAATGTTTCATGAGTGAAACTTATCAAAGACCATACCAGTACCTCACACGTTTTTACAACAATGACAATCTTGACAACTTCACATACCGGGGCAATGAAGGGACTCATGCAAAGTGTCTTCAGATACTCTTAATCTACTGTGGCATTATAGATCCATCATGGGCAGAGCTGCGTAACTTTGTCTGGTTTCTTAATCTTCAGTTAAAAGACTGTGAGGAATCAGACTTCTGCAAATTTGAGTTTGTTGGAGACACTCTTCGTGGGTTCAAAAACTTTGTGGTTGAGTTCATGATCTTGATGTCCAAAGACTTTGCAACCCCATCACTATGCATCACTGACCAGAGCCCAGGGAGGCAACAAATTGACATTAGTGGGCTAAATGAAAGAGACTTAGCTCCATTCCTCGTTAGAAAAAGGTGGGAATCTGAACCACATCCGTACATCTTTTTTAATGATGACCACATGTCGATGACTTTCATTGGGTTTCACCTTGAGCTCAATGAGCAGAATGGGGTTGATGCCATAAATCCCTTGACAAGGGAAGTGATTAAGAGAAACATCATGACCCAAGAGCTGTACACTGGCTTAAGACTTCAGAGAGTCCCTTTTAATAGGGACTTTGATCAGCTTCCTCGAGCTGACAAGATTGAGCATCTGTGTAGTGTGCTTGGCATTAAGTGGCCAATAGATCCTGATGAAACATATGAACTGACCACCGATAATATTCTCAAAATGATGGCAATCCATATGAGGTTTAGGTGTGGCATCCCGGTCATCATAATGGGTGAGACAGGATGCGGTAAGACAAGGCTCATTAAGTTCATGTGTGAATTGAGAAGGTGCGGAGCACCCGCAGAAAACATGAAACTGGTCAAGGTTCATGGAGGAACTACATCAGAAATGATACATGAAAAGGTGAAGGAAGCAGAAACTCTTGCAAGAACCAATAAAGAGAATCATGAATTTGATTCAGTTCTTTTCTTTGACGAGGCAAACACCACGGAAGCCATCAGCAGCATCAAGGAAATTGTTTGTGACAACTCTGTGCAGGGACAACAACTCGGCTCTCAAACAGGACTACAGATTGTTGCTGCGTGCAACCCCTACAGGAAGCATACAGACAAGATGATTGAAAGGCTTGAAGCATCTGGATTGGGCTACCGGGTCAGGGCTGAGGAGACTGACGACAGACTTGGCTCCATCCCTCTTCGCCAGCTTGTGTATCGTGTTCATGTGTTACCTCCCAGCATGATTCCTCTCGTATGGGACTTTGGGCAGCTCAATGACTCAACAGAGCAAATGTACATTGAACAAATAGTGCAAAGACAGGCGAAGGCCAACTTGATTGACGCGCATTATATTCCAACTATAACTAAGGTTTTGTCAGAATCACAAAAGTTCATGAGGAAGAGGAAAGATGAATGCAGCTTTGTCAGTTTGAGGGATGTTGAACGTTGCATGCAGGTGTTTGTGTGGTTCCACAAAAATCATCCCATGTTTGCTAGGGAACTGAAAAAGTTCCTTCAAGAGCAAAATCAGAGGAAGAAAAATGCAAACAGGTTTCAACCTGCCAGTGACAAAGTAATCTGGTCACTCTTGATGGCCACTGGAGTGTGTTATCAGTCCTGCTTGGAAGACAAAGAGTTATATCAGAGCACTGTCAGTCAGTTGCTTCCTCATGAATACAACACAAAAAGATTACTGCAGGAAATCCAACTCATGCAGGACCTCCTACTCAATGGTGTACCCATGGGTAAGACAATAGCCAGAAACGAGGCATTGAAAGAAAATTTCTTCATGATGGTGATTTGTGTTGAGCTAAGAATTCCTTTGTTTATTGTTGGGAAGCCAGGGAGCTCCAAATCACTGTCCAAAACCCTAGTTGCAGATGCAATGCAGGGCCCTGCCTCACATTCTGAACTCTACAAGAACCTGAAGCAGATACATCTGGTGTCTTTCCAGTGCAGCCCTCATTCCACTCCTGAAGGAATCATCAACACATTCAAACAGTGTGCCCGCTTTCAGGAAAGCAAAAACTTGGATGAATACATTTCAGTAGTTGTTCTGGATGAAATTGGATTGGCTGAAGATTCCCCTAAAATGCCACTGAAAACACTTCACCCATTACTGGAAGAGGGCTGTGTTGATGATGAGCCACAACCCCATAAAAGGGTTGGGTTCATTGGAATTTCCAACTGGGCACTAGACCCTGCCAAGATGAATCGTGGAATTTTTGTGTCCCGCGGAGATCTAAATGAGAAAGAGCTCATCAAAAGTGCTAAAGGGATATGCTCGTCCGATGAAAAGGTTCTTGAAAAGATCAGACACCTCTTTGAGCCTTTTGCAAAAGCATATATGACCGTATGCAAAGAAGGCAGGGGTTTTTTTGGACTGCGGGATTTCTACAGTCTGATAAAGATGGTATTTTCAATTACCAAAATCACTAATGAGAGACCCACTGCAGATGAAATCACTGGTGCAGTCCTGAGAAACTTCAGTGGAAAAGATGATGTAGATGTGATGGCCATATTCTGCGAAAAACTCAGAGATGACTTTGCAAATGCCAGCATCACCACCAATGATTTGGTCAATCAAAGCATCTCTCCAGCTTGCCAAGTGGACCAAAGTCGTTACCTCTTGATCCTGACAAAAAACTATGCAGCTCTTCAAATTCTCCAACAGATATTTTTCTCTCACAAAATCCATCCAGAGATCATCTTTGGGTCCAGTTTCCCAAAGGATCAGGAATACACTCAGATTTGTAGGAACATCAATCGTGTCAAGGTTTGCATGGAAACTGGACAGACAGTTGTATTGCTGAACCTTCAGAATCTGTACGAAAGTCTGTATGATGCTCTCAACCAATACTATGTGACCCTAGGAGGTCAAAAGTATGTTGATCTTGGATTAGGAACACATCGTGTGAAATGCAGAGTTCACAAAACCTTCAGACTAATAGTCATTGAAGAGAAAGAGGTGGTCTATAAGCAGTTTCCAATCCCACTGATTAACAGGTTGGAAAAACACTACCTTGACATCAACACTGTTCTTAGAAATGAGCGGAAGGACACTGCCAGACAACTACACGAATGGGTTGATAGTTTTGTTTCCTTAAGTAGTCAACACTCCATAACAAAGCAATATGTTCCAAGTGATGTCTTCATCGGCTACCACTCTGACACATGCTCCTCCGTGGTCTTGCAAGTAACAGAGAATCAAAGTGCTGAAACAGATGCTCAAACCATTCTGGACAAAGCCAAAGACATTCTGCTCAACTGTGCCACTCCAGACTCAGTTGTTCGTCTGGACAAATCCAGACTTCCTGATGAAGAAAGAGAACATTTGATGAAAGAATATGTAAAAGAGGAGATGCACAGTTCATTGGGAGACTACATTATCTATCACACCCAGAAGGAACAGTCCTGCTTCTTCTTCACTGAGGTAAGTATTTTTTACTGTGTTATCAAATATCACAGGGAAAATCCCCAAAAAGCAATGTACCTCAATTAACACATGAGAAAGAAAATATAAACTAAAATACAAAAGAGTGTTATTGAAGAAATAATTACGGTACAAAAAATATCACACCTGCAGTCATAGGCAAAGCTAACCTAAGCTGTAGTATTCATTATAAATCACAGATAATTCTTTTGCTTTTTTGAAGGTCACAACATTTTCCAGGCTACTGACTGCAGCAGACACTCATCAATTGCAGAATGTAACCAAACTTGATGTCAGGCTGCTATCACTGCAGCAGTTTGACACAGAGTACTCTTTCCTCAAGAAAATCAGGTGTGTAAATTGAGTATAAAGAGCATGGTGCAAATGTCAGTCTAACTAAACAGTGGTATTTTCTTACACCTTTATGCTTACTTAGTTGTTTTTTTTCCTGAGGACAATTATAAAACTGTTAATATTGTTCATTACACTGAGTAGATATATGTTCCTGCATATGACTGTCACTCTGATCACTCCATCTGTTCAAATGTAAATCACGCCTATGTCCTGAATATTAGGGAATTTCTTGGCTCAACACCTGCAGACAAAGTGCTCATTATCCAAACTGACTATGTTGAAGACTCCCACAGCAGGAATATTCTTTCCTCAGCCAAGTGAGTCCGAAGATTATTACTTTATTTCATATGTTTCTCTAACATTACTGCAAAAACTCTGATTTTTCCCTCTTTCCTTGTACTTGCACTCAATGCTTGGATTTATATAGGTATTCATGCATCAACGAAATAAACAAGTGGGACACTGCTGACAACAAACACACAAAACCAAAGGCATTTGTGTACTTTGTCACCAAACTTCCTCGAATCGAGGGTGGGACCTCCTATGTTGGGTTTCAAGGCGGTTAGTCACACACACAGAACATGACAAATCTATTTCATGTCAGGGACAATAGACTTTGTTACCATTACAGTAAGACATAATATTAATTTATATAGAACCTTTTCAAGTAACAACAAAAAACAAAACTAAAAGAGCAGACAGTTTTAACAACAGTCCAAACGTACATTTCGCATTTTCATTAATCTGACTTTTTTTCCAGGTCCTTGGAGGTCTGTTCACATTGATGATCTTAGAAGATCAAAAGAGTTTGTGTTTGATGTTCATTCCTTGAAAAATCTACGCATAAGTGATCTTTTTGAAGATCCTCCTGAGGGTAATTCATCAAAAATCTTACTTTTTCCCTAAAGAATGCTATGTATTTTAAGTAAACCTATAATTGTCTTACTTTTGAAGCCATGGAGACCGAAGACCACACCAGTGTGCCACAAAATGATGACTCTACTGTAAGTGTAATTTACCACCCATATTTATAAACCTGAAGAACAAGAGGATCCTGATTACCAATCAGGCCACATAACCAAAATACAATGTACTAATCTCTGATGCCTGGTTAAGTGGAAACTAACTGTAGAACTTTAACATTTGCCAACAGTTTTTCTTTTACTTTTGTTATCTACTTGCCTATTATTGTTGATTAGCGATGCTAGATATACCTAGCTTAACAACTAATTCAGCAGAGTCAGAGTATACAAGTATAAAACTCAAATGGCCAATGGCTGATAAAGGAGATAATGTAATTAGGCCAGTTTGAAAAATGATTAGAGGACAGTTAAAAGATTTGAGAACTGGAGTTCACAACCTTCATTAGGACGGTTTTGAGAGGTACCCATTATAATAGGTCATTTGAATTAAAGGTTTTATATTCAAAAGATTTCAGTGATTTCACTGAATTAAAATTGTAATTAAAAAAGTATACCTAAGCTGCGTAATTAGAATTGAAAACATATGGGAACTAGTTGGTAGATGGAAAGCAACTCATAGATTTTGAATGTTAATTGGAAGATGACTGAACTGTGCTGGGGTATTCACTTATAGAACATGTTTCCTTTTTCAGAAGCTGTTGTTAATTTATATTTTAAATATTTTTGCAGGTTTTGGGAGATTTGTTTGATACAACAGATCTGATGAGGAGCTGTGTGCAGAGTGCAGTGAGTATGCTCAGAGATGCAGCAGACAGTGGAGAACTCAGCACTCATAGAGTTGTGAACCTGCTCACACTTCTGGATGGAAGTCAGACAGAAGGTTAGAAAATCAGTCATTCAGGGTCATCGTTTTGATATCTACTCTGTGTAGTGAAAATACATATTACTAAAAAAAGTAAATTTTTGTTTTTAAGGTGTGTTTAGAAGCATTGTGAGGAAACGTCTCCACTCACTGTTAAAGGAATATGAGGACAACATCCCCAATCCAAAAAGCTGGGTTCTGAGGGAGGCATCTAATGTCGATGCTCTTCAAGAGGGGGGAACATTCTTGTAGGTCTCTCCTTTACATCTCTTACCATAGCTGTCTACATGACCCTTTTCTTTGCTATATTTGCTTACAATCTTGTCATTTATTCATCACTTATTTAAATCTATTTTGCTATGGTCTAAAATGTAAAATGCACTACTGCAAACCTCAGCTAAACAAGCTGTTTTCAACTCAGGTGCTCAACTGTCAATTCTTAATATGCAACATGCATATGCAAATGTTAATTTTAAGAAAGTCACATGAATATTTCTTACAGACACACACTGTGGAGGAAAATCCAAGCAGTTGTTACTCCACTTCTAGCCAACTTGGTCTCAGTCATCGACCGAGATTGCAATTTGGACCTTCTGCTGAATGAGTCTGATGACATCAGGAGCCTATGGCTTGAGATATTTGCGAGCAAAGAGATGCTCTGTGTACCTTATGTGACGATGGAAAGCAAGTGAGTATGATCATGGTATCTATAAAGCTCAAAGCCATTTTAAAGTAGGTTTCATAGACCACCTGTCCAATCAGCTTCCACCTACAACTCAACACACTGAGAAAACAATGGAACAAGTTAAACAGCACCACCCCCAGGCAGGGAGGTGAAGAGATGGAAAAATGAAAGCTTGTACTGTACTTGTTCTTGGTTCACTCATTGCGTTGTCCAAGTCAACATGTGTGTGAAATCTGTAATTGCCCAAATCGTTCTTAAATTATAGCTAAAAACCTAGGCTATATTTGAAACCGAACACAGCCCTGGAGAGTGAATGACAAAGCAGTGAGTTGGAGAAATAAAAAGTTAATATCTGACTAACCTGTCATTTTGCAACCAATGAAAATGTTTAGTAGCATGTGCAATGTTTGCACCCTGGAGCCCTGTGATTCCTCTGGCTTATAAAATTACATTCTTAATACTTGCATCCTGCCTCTCTTACAGCTCCACTGTCTTCATGGTTCAAAGTCACATCACATTTGGCCACACCATGCACTGCCTCCTGCCCTTCAGCTGGTGGATCAAAGACTTCCTGGATGGGCTCATGATGCAAACATCCAGACATGAAAGTAATTATCATACTGTAACTAAGTAATATATCCAAAAGTCTTCTGTCCTTGATTTTTTACTTCATAACTGACTTTTTGTAGTTTGAACCCTAACACATTAGCGGCTTTCTCAACATTTCTTTGCAGTTTGTTCACCTGTACATTTCCAAGAGTTGTTCTTGAACACTCGTCTTGGCAGTTACATGGCTAAAAATTTAAATAAAAAAATGAAGAAAGAATTCTTCGAAAGGTACCTGCAGGATTTTGTTTCCATGACCATGAACATGGCATCAGATGAAGAATTACAGGTAGGCGTAAATCAAGTGCTTAATGACTGTGTCCATTAGCTGCTATACTATTGCTTCCTCAAAACATTGTACTGTATATAAATTCCAATGCAGTTAAATACAACAATCCCTTTTAATATCTCACTGCCAAAATATTTAGCATACATTTGAATAAACACCCTTTTGACAAATAGCATTATAAGCTTGAAAGAGATGGAATTATTGCAGTTCTTTTATACTGCGTTACATTCATACATTCATAACAGGGATTTGTATTTTTCAGATACTTACCTAATCCTAACCTATACAGTACATATATATTTAAATATAAACAGAATGACCAAGTATTATAATCCGCAAAAGATTTAATGAACAGCCATGAACAGGAGCTGCTTACTGTAAGGGAAGCATTATACAATGCTCTCTAAGGGGTGAAATTTAGTGCATTATGATTTTCACTGAATTTAAGCACTGGTCCACTATTTGTTTGCATTGCAGCAAATGTTGTATTTGTGATGCTTGCACTTGGGTTATTGGAAAGTTCATATGTTTTAAATGCTCCAGTCAAATGCACCTTAATCTGGTTACTCATTGTTACAGTTAAAAACAGCTACTGTATTATAAATATGTCTGTGCATTTTCTCCTCAGCTCTTGTGTCTGGCCCTGGGAAGCTGCGTTGAGGAAATACGCAGACAAAAAAGAGATGAAACTGAGCTTTCCGTTTCTCACATCCACATCGCCTACCATTTCTACCAAAGTCGTCTTCAGAACCTCTCACGAACGATATCCCTTCAGCCTGAGGTTGTTTCTCTTTTGCGAAGAAACCAGCACGTTAGAAATTGTCCAGATATGGTAAACACATTTTTAAATATCAGCAATTTGAACTGAACAAAGTCAATCATGCAAAGTGTTATGATGTTTTTTCATGCACTGAAGTTTGTCACAAAGATGCTTACAGATTAAAAAAAATTCAGTCTTACATGGTGTTATAAGTAAATAAATTATCAGATTAATCAATTAAGCAAAAAAATAGAGGTCAGCTTCAGTAAACACTTTTTGTAAAAAACTAAACAATATTTACAACCCTCTAATTATGTCCTGTCATGTAGGTTTTGGATGTCCATGCGGCCACAGCATGCATTGAAAGTCTGGGGTCTCCTAATTTAGATACTGATGCTCTCTGCCAGCGCTGGCTGAAGCAGGTCAAGAGGCTTCAAGCCTCTTTGGAGTTGATTTGTTCTCAACAGAACACCAGACAATATGGAGGACGATGCAAAGAAATAATCCACGATGTCAGGTAAGATGCTGATGCACAGGAATGGAGTAAATACATAATTACGTATGGCTGAATAGGTTGTGTCTGGATGCTTAGGTTTCCTGTCAAAGTTTGGTTACAAGCAGATTAGAGGACCTGGGAACTTTAAATTGTCCCTATGTGTGAATGGTTTTTAAAAAAATTAGATGCAGCCCCCCAATAACAACTACAGGAGGAAGCAAGTCAAGTTTTCTTCCTAGTTCTTCAGATGAGATGAAAATAATGCTTCAATCATTTCAGTCTGAAGCTGATGTTTTGTGCTACTTCTTGGCTGTCTGACTCAAGCAGCAGAGCAGGATGTCCCATAGCATTTTATAGTGGCCTGAAATAAAGAGCACATCTGCTTAAGTCAGAAGAAAATATAAATCTTTTATAAAATACAATATTAAACGTATTAAGCTTCATGGAAAACAAGCAATGGTGGTATTTCACATTTCACAGGCTATGTATTTAATGAGTGAAGTGATTGTTTAAACTTGTGCTTACTGTCTAACTTCCTGGGGAAATCCTGCACGGATGTAAAATACTACCTTAGAGTATGTTGAATCTGTGTATATTTCTACAATAAACTAACTGTGATTTTTATATATTTATTTTATAGTAATGGCTGGAAGCGCATCTACATTCTCTCATTGTTTGTGGAGCACATGCTGCTGGGTTTCCACCATGAGGACAATCAGCTCAGAACACTTGTACTGAATCAAATTAAAACCTTAAGCAAGGTGAGTAGATTTCTAATCTACAATATATTCGACAAACAGACAAGCAATGTGCCCTACATCCAGTGTGATGGACATTTTATTTTTAACTCATCTACCTTGAGGAGAATTTTGGTGTATTGTGATGGTCTACACACTCCTGGCACATTTTGCCACCTTACTGTGTCATATTTTATATATATATATATATATATATAAGTTCAGCATGGCTATTATTTTATTTCTGACCTATTTCTGTTAAGGTTCTGGAGGGAAACTCAGATGTAAAATCAATGAAGGCTTTTCAAGCTGTGATTAAAGTCCTCAAAGACTGTAAGCAGAGGGCATGTGATCAGGCTTTCAGGTAAGGCCTTTGACAGTTCTGTTCTTTTTAATGAAATGGTGAAGAATGGAATTTAGATACACTTCAGGGAATCTGATTGACATTGGTTTCATTTTCAAGGTTCGGGCTTCAGTGTACGGTGTGCATGAGGGAGCCACAGGACCCTGTAGGGTTGCCATGTCATCACATTTACTGCTCCACATGCATCAGGGCAAGCCTCGATGCAGGACAGACTTCCTGTTCCATTTGCAGGCAGGAGTTACCAAATAACTTTCAGCCACAGGTGTCTGAAGATATCAGGTGAGTTTTTTTTAAATATTTTATATACCATTAAAGAAAAATCCAAAGGTCCAGAAAAAAGTGACACTTTGTTTGCTATCATAAACTTGATTCTGGGCCATCTGTTTAATGAGCCGCCTGCCGTATATAAAAACTTATGTGTGTGCACTCAGCACTTAATCAGTGATTTTCTATTGTGTGTACACCTATCCACAGCACCCATCCATCTGAGCATGAAAGGGCACTTTAATACTTTATCAGACACTCTTTTTTGAAAGACCTAATCTATGCTAGGTCAGGGTTAGGGTGTGCGTGCAGTTTTAGTCTTGAGTTTTAGAGTGTCATTTTGGGGGAATTATTTGCCCAAGATTATTATTCTAAAAAACACTGATAAAAAGTCTTTTTTATATTATTTGCATTTGATTTTTGTGACTCTGCAGGGCTTCTATCAAGAAAAATGCAGAATTCAGGCAGCGTTGCAATGGCTTCTTCATTGATCTGCTCTCCACTGTGTGCTTCAAGGACAACACACCACCAGCCAGAGATGTCATCAAACACCTGTTGTCCTACCTGATGGTTGAGACAGGTACCATATCATTGTTTCTTCTTTGTTTTCTTCACCTTCATTTCTAATGAATCTGGATTTGCCTGATACTGCAAATGACAACTTTGACCATTATGTACATATAAATTCTCTATCTATTTATACTCTATAAATAAATTATTTGACACCTTTAATACAATTTGTATATATATGTAAGATGGTTTTTAAACAGTAATTATTTATGTGTCCCTTTTTCTCATTTTATATGTTCGGCCACTCTTTCTGTTTATATGAAACATACTTAAAATACTGTACAATCTGCTTGTTTTATTGAATTAAGATTACTATTAGTCTTTTTTTGTTACTAATATGTACTACAAATTATTTGTCTAACCAGAACATGAACAGATTTACACCAAAGATCTGTCGCCTTTTGACGAGTCACCAGATAAAAATCCAGTCGTGCGATCTGTGATCCTCAAGCTACTGCTGAAGTTCAGGTAAGTAACCCTAATGTGGGATTGTTAAACATATAAATTTAAATTATTTAAACAGTGTAGAGGTCTTTGGCAACATTGCTGATTTGGTTGTCAGAAAATGTCTGGATACATTTAAGCTCCTCTGCTTCACCTTGCAAAGCTCTTGTACATATGACGGGTGTGATGAACTTATTTGCATTTCAGCTTTGATGAAGTCAAGGAATATTTGCAGCAGCATTTGTCATCAGTGGAAGACAGCAGATTTGTGGATGAGGAGGACAAAGCACAGCTTTATGCCCTGTACATCAACTGCTTGGAGGTAAAGCATATTCAAAACAACGATATAACAGTACTAGTACTAATACAGTAAAACTGTGTTAATATATTTAACTGTAGAAGATTTCACCACAAATAAAATAATTCCTAACCTTTTAGTTTATGAAGCAGCAATAAAAACATTGTTGCTGTGAGTCTGTAAGTGTGAGCTCCTGAAACCAAATTATTTCTGTAGCAGGACATTCCACATCCCATTTACTATTATTCGGTCTTTGAACTTTTTACAGGGCGATTGAGTGCCAGTAAGGTCAACCATTTGTCTGGTAATAAAATAAGTGAGGTCAGATTGATTAAACGATTGTAAAAAGGTTTTGCTTCTGCTGTACTAGTGGGCCAAATATTTTTGTTTGATGGCCAGTTCTGGAAGACTGTGGATGGCAGCTGTACCACAAACTGTTGTTTCAGTTTCTGCTCATTGCTGATGCAGGTCAGTTGAAGTGATAGTTTACTGATGCTCCCTTAACATCTTTTCTCTGCAGGACTCCATGTGGGAGAAAATGCCTCAGGAAGGCGACAAGGCTGAAGAGTTTAAGGCATCCTTCAATAATGAGATAAAATTTATACACTTCTTTTTGGCTGAAGTCACTTCTGTTCCAGCAACAGTGTCTGTTCAACATCTGCAGCACATCGCAAAATTGCGTCTGTCCCTAACTGTGGCTGCCAAGCTCATCAGTGACAGTCTGTCTGGTGAGAGACAATATCAATACAGCTGACAGTTTCCTTTAGTTATCAATGAAAAACAATTAAGAATGTATTTGACTACATTGCTTTGCAGACTCTAATGTCCCAGATGGAGCAGAAGATTTCCTGAACACGGTGATTAAGCTCTGTGAGGACAGTGGGAATGATTGGTACCGTGTTTACCTGATCCGCAAGCTCAGCGAATGGAAGGGTGTTGAGTTTGTCCAGACGCTGGTGAAACAACAAGAGTTTACATGGCTGTTCCCGAAAGAGATCCTTCAGCAGGTACGCAACCATTCATTATCAAATTCAATACCAAAAATGTAGGAATCATAAAGCAATGTCACCATTATTACATGATGTATTACAATCTTCAGCAGCACTCATCATTTGATAGTGTGCAGGTCTTCATTTACTAAAACATGGAAACAAACATGGAGTTCCAGATTTTATCCCGGCTTCTAGTGCATGGCCAGTGGATCAGAAAAATGACTGAAATGTAACAAATGTTATAATGCTGAGATAAACAGCTGCTACAGGCTCTATAAAACAATTATCAATCAACTCAAGTCTCATCTACACGGAAGGTGTGAAATCATTTTCCCACTCTATCCCATATGAGATAGGCAGTGATAGGACATGACAGATGCAGTGGCATTTAACATTTCCAAAGATATGGTATCTTTTGTTGTCTGTTTTTAAAAAAGAAAATTGATTAAAATTATAAATTGGGTGTGGTGTGAAAGATTTTATTTTTAGGCCTTATCGACTAGCTCTACCCGTTATTAGAATATTCCTGACTCAGGGAACCGGCATCTCAAATCCATTTAATATCTATGTGTTTGGATATATTACGACATGTTTTTGCTCCTCTAACTCGATTCATGGTGTGAACAGAATGAAGATGGAGGCCAGATGGACCAGTTTCTTGTGTATGGAGAGGAATACAAGGCGGTGAGGGATGCAGTTGCCAAGGCAGTGGTGGACGGTGATGTTGACCAAATAGAAGAAGCCTGCGAGGTATTAAAATTTTAGTTACCTCTCTAAAATCTTAACTGCTGCAAGTAATGTTCCAATCTAGTGATTTTGAGATCGTTTAGCCCTTCTTCTACAACATAATCACAGGTAATCATTTTACAAATACTGTTGTAGTGTATTACGAAATATACTTTGTTTTCCATTCCAGACATTAATGGGTTCAATTAATTATTGTATTGTATGAAAATGAACCAGCGGAGTCTTAGTTGTGTCCATTGTTATAAATCAGTTTGCCCATTCAACAGTAGAATAGTATCTGCTCACTACTTACTTTTTGTTTGTTTTCCATTGATTTAGAAATGCACTGTGCCACCAAGGAATCGAACAATGTTCGTCCTCCTGGCACTTTTCAGAGAGGTTACAACTCTGTATAAATCTGCAAATGCAAGTCTTCATCCAACCCCTGAGGTATGAGGAGCAAGCCAAGACATGCACAATGACTGATCTCATTTTGGATTTTAATAACAAATTGTAAATGTCACAACAACAAAAACAACACACAAGATAAATTAATCCCCTATGAAAGGTTCTGCGTCTGCTTAAAGCATTTAAAACTATTTGGTTTTCTGCATGTTCAACACCACCATCCCATGTCATTTTGAAATGAGATGCAATTAAATACACTGATTTTATTTAAATCAAAAATCATAAAAAGGTCATAACCTATGATAATCCCTGATGAAGTCATAAACACAAGAACAGTTTTCACAAGCTGAGGAGTATTCATGACAAAAGCACTGATCTAAATATTATGATTTAAAAAGAGTGTTGAGATATCACATAAATGTAATTTCCTTTTAACTGTAATATTACTGTAAGTGAATCAAAGTTGCAATAGGAAATTCAAGGAAATTGAACAAATCTCTGAACGAATTACAAAACATACCTAGCAGAGCCACACATTTGGAAATGTACATAATTTAACATAAGTTAGAAAAAAGTATCTATGGCTAGATAAGATCATAAATGACTGTTTACCATTACTTTAGTATGAAAGTCTTTTTTCACTGTATACCATTTTATATCTTCCCTGTAGCAATGCCAATCATTTGGAGATCTCATCCAGGGCTCAAGGTATCTGCATCAAAGAGAAGTAAGAGATTTTGCTTCAGCCTTGGTTCACAACAGGTTGGGAGCTCTGGCCATGTCTCCTGGTAATACGCTTGGAGACAACACTGTCATTGAGCTGACCATCCATCTGGCAGCCGTGCTGCTCACTGGGACTCACCTCCTGGTCATGCCACTCAAGCAACTTGGTCTGCTTCCTGAAAATATGCAGGTAAACATGTATAATATCTGCTTCTGTAAGCCATTTCAACTCTCCTAGTGTGAGCTGCTCTGTTTTAAATGATAGAAGGCGCCTTTTCAATTCAATTTAATTTGTATAGTGCCAAATCATAACAGAAATTCTTATATTGTATAGTAGTGTTGGGAGTGTTTTCAAACTTCAATGAATGGGGATTTTTTTTCCCAAAACAGTGCTCCAAAAAATGAATTCAATTTTAAAACTAATTACATTTTCATATTGACCAGCAACTCACAGATACATAATACATATTTTGTCCTATAAGGCGGACAAAATATGGATAATTCTGTAAATTCATTACTGCTCACTTGCTAAACTGGATTATAAAATCCAAATCTAGAATTTTTGTAAGGAAAAGGGTCTTTAAATTACTTATAACTTCAATAATAGCTGAATATTACTTTCATGCCAACTTTTACATTTTCATTTTATTTAAACCAACAGGGGGCATTTATACCCACAATGCCTGATGACATGCTAGCTGTTGCCCAGGCAGTCATACAACAAGACTATGGGCAGCTCACTTGGTATAGTAAGTACTGTTCTTTCATATATAAACTGCAGTTTTAAATTATTGCTTCTTGCAGCTTCATTCATTGGATCATTTGCATCTTGGGTTTCTCAATAATCAGTATTAATTCTTTGTTTTTCACAGTGTGTCCAAATAATCATCCATGCTTTGTTGATGAGGTAAGATATTTTCATGCAGTTCTAGTTAATTTATTTGCAAAGCAATTACAGACATAAAAACATACAGTTGATAAGAAATTTGCTGATCTGCTATGTTCCACTGCAGTGTGGCCTGCCCATGCAACGGGGCCGATGTCTGGAGTGTGGCCAGGAGGTTGGAGGGGACAATCATTTAGCCTTGCCTGGATTCAGACCAATTCAGCTGCAGCAGTGAGTGTCATTAATGGTGAAGCTACAGTAATGCAGAAAACTGTCTTTTTAAGTATGTTTCCTTCTTAAGTTCTTCCCGTTTAAATGGGATTTTTGTGAGTGGGACATAATATAAGATTGGATCATTCGAAACTATTGTAATTATTTTGTGGGTGGAAAATAAGCAAAGTTGTATGGTTGTTTAAGTAGAAAAATATCTAGTATATTGCCAGCTGCCCATATTGTGGATTTATGGGAACTACCGATGTTCAGAACATTTCCAACATCAAATAAAAGTACGCCAGACTTATATATTAAGAAAACTGTTCTAATCAAATGAAAACGTATAACACCATAATTTGTGTTTTTTAAAGCTATTTTGAATGTAGTTGTACCACCACATGACTGACTGACAACGTGATGCTGTAATATATTATTTTAGAGATCACACAAGGCCTGGGCACATCCTGGGAGACCCTGAGCGGAGAAACAACCTAGATGCCCTGGACACCAAAAACATGTCTCTGACTCCTTTCACTCTAGTCAGGCTGGTTACACATTTGGCCATGTTACTGGGAGCCTCAGAAAAGTCCCAGGTGAGCAGGTGAAGTTAGTTACCCACAAAATAAATATATATATATATCAAGTATCTACATCAGCAGTTTGTGTGTAGTTGGAATTATTTTGCATATTTTTAATATATATAAAGAAGTGATAATTCCGTCCTGTTCTTTTGAATCCGACTGTAACATTGTCCCACACTCTCTGTACCTTTAGTTTGTCCAGCACATCATCCAGCCACCTGTGGAAGATGTTAGTTTGTTTCTTGCTCTACACATAATGAAGGATCTGGATCAGCTGTCACAGGCACTGGGAAGAGGAGCTGACGACACTGTTACAACTGTCCACTTGGTGATCAAATCCCTGCATGAGCTAGTGCAGGCCAGTCACTGTAAGCCCAGTCAGTCACTGTTAAATAATTGTTTTCTAATTTGTCTAAATCTCATACGGGTCCTACCCAAACTAATTGAGACACTGGAGACACAGTATGTGCCCAAATTAAATTTGAGCATCAAATACTGGTGACTAATCAGAATTTTAAATGATAAGTAAAAACAGATAGCATTCCTTATAGTTTGAGGTACACAGTCTGCTTGATGTTGATCATTTAAGACAGACAATTGTTAATGTTCCTATCTGTTTTAACAAGCTCTATAAACTGTTATCTAGCTGTAGTGCTATTTGCACATTGTGTCAGTCATATGACAAATCATGGAGCTTCTTTTTCATTCTTGCTTGTTCAGTATTACCAGGATTGACAAAAATACTGTCACCTAAAAATTAATTTACAAAATACCTTCTGTTTGACTTTGTCTAGCTGGTATTGATCCTTCCCTAACAACCAAAGAGTCCAGAAACACCTGGGAGACTACTGTGGCTGCAGATATTATGACACCTCAGCTGAGGGTAAAACCTTTAACCTTTTCTCATTGTTTGACTCATGACAAAGCTATTAGAAAATGGGTATTTTGACTTGTACATATAATGTATATGGCCAGAATACTTTTATCATAAGCTAGTTTTATAATAATATAACTTAATTTGTTATGTTGGACTTTAATAAACAGCTGCTCTTCATATTCTAGATTTCATATTTAGATTTTATATCTATCATTTGTTGGCATTTTCTCTTTTGCACAAAACACAAAGCTGCAGTTAACTTTCCTTCTACCATTACCAATATTTTATGTCCAGGATCTTGATCAACTCCTGCAAGATGCAAAGGGCAGCATCAGGACTGACTCCCGTGTTTCTTCCAACTTTATCATGAGGACTACCTTCGGTGATGATTGCACCTTCCTGACGTCTCTGGCTCAGGGCTCTCAGGTCCACAGCTCAGCGGTTTGGAGCTGCAGAGAGAGGCTGTCAATGCTCACCCTCACACACATTGTGGAGCAGCATGACCAAAAGGAGGAGCTGCCTCTTCTCTGGAGGTTCCTGCAGAAGGTGAGGAGCAAGTCATCTAGACAACTACCGGACAGATTGCTATGACGTTCTTTGTAGATAATTCTTTACAAATCTATTTAGAGCAGTTATATGTTTTGACCTCATGGCCTTTGATCCAGAGTTAACAGCAATTCATAGTTAAAATTGTTCAGTCGATTTAGTAACTATATACATTCAGATGATGAGATTTTCTTTTTTGCAACCATAACTTTTATGTAACCTTCATACCAAATATCAACCATGACTACAAGATTCTTATAATCTATAAGTAACAACTTGCCATGGTATTTGATGAGTAAATTCTTGCTCCTAAGGGGGGCACACATCCACCACTGACAGGATAAATGTTACATTATTATTTTTACCCCTTTTTTTCAAATTTAAAAAAAAATGTGGGTAGTAATGATCAACAGATTTATGATAAAAAACAAAAAAACAAATTGGAATAAAAACCTCTTGAGAATTGTCAGTGGTTATGAGGCATAATTGGTTTTCAGATGTTTCATTTGTGTTTTTCTTTTTCAGGAGAGAGAATTTCGGCAGATTAAGTTCCTTCCAAACATCTTAATCCTGCAGAGACGCTTGGTGAGAAATTTCCAGAACGCATCTGACCAGATTGTGGGCTCCATCAGAGACTTCATTGAAGGGCAAAGAGGTACAGCTGTGATGTCTCTGAGCAATAAATAGACCTAAGCCTTGTTTGTTCACAAAATGTTGAATTTACTAAACTCTCAAGAACAGAACAAACAACTTTCTTTTTCTTTTTCATACAAACTTCAACATTTCTTATTTCAGAAATGAAGACATGGTATGACAAACACATTGACATCTTCCTGAAAACATGGAATCTACTCAAAGAGTCTGTAGCCAGCCGTAAGTAAAGCACTTATCTTCCTCTTTTAAGGTGATGTTTTGGGTATTTTGAAGTGGGGTTGTATGAGATACTTACCCATCGTACAGTAGACAGAGGTTAGCACCACCCCAGTTTGAAGAAGCAGACAGGAGTGAAGCAAAGCAATGCACTGGGTCTGTAGAAAGACATACCCACCTCAAAAAAATCAATATCAGTTTAAGTATATGCTATATATACACCTACAGCTGACCGCCATCTACCGACTATGGATAAATACCTCAAACAACCCCACTTCAAAATACCCAAATTATCCCTTTTTCTCTTTACTGATGGAAGCATGGCAGTCATAATGAGTGCATCTTTACTTGTCCACTCTATTTCTGTTTTTCTCTGTGCTGCAAGGCTCATTGGATCAACTCTGTTGTGTTAATATTGTGATATAACTAAATTTGGTTTTAATTTAAATTTAATGCATTTGTAACCACAGCAATGCAATTTTGATATGCAATGCAAATAAGGAATTATTTATGCCCTCTCCAACCTACAGATGAGCTAAAGATCCCGGATGAATTTTGCAGCGAGGATTTGGACCTGAACAGTGACCTGCAGTACCTCCTGCCCCGGCGGCAGGGTCCAGGCCTGTGTGCCACAGGGCTGGTCAGCTACCTGGTTGCGCTACACAATGAGCTGGTGAATGCTGTGGATAGCCACACCGGAGAGGACAGCAGGTACAAAACATACACAGAACCACAAAAAACAAGTTTGTTCTCCAACTAAGAGCAGAAGAGAAATTTACTAATGATGCAAAATGCTACATTATCAATGCTGCTTTGTCACTGTACTGTAAAGGACAAGTTCATCATTTTTCAAGTCTGTCTGAAAAGAATAAAACAAATGGTATAATAAAGAGAGCATATATTTTTGGATAAAGGAATGTTAATCCAGGAATAAAAAGCTCATATTTGCATTGTGATGTCTGCAGCAGTTACAAAGTGAGTGTGGCAGAGCTAACGGAGCAGCATGTGATCCAGTATGAGGTGGAGAAAGACCTGCTTCCTCTAGTTTTATCCAACTGCCAGTACAGCTTGGAGCGTGGCCATGAGACAATATCACAATATGACCTGCCCAGGATCCAGCAGCAGATCCTCACACGCTTCCTGCAGGGAAAACCCCTCATCACCCGCACAGTGAGTCCACACAGCTGGTTTGGTTACCACAAATGACAGAAGCATTCACTTTTGATAATATTATTAAATAAGTCAATTGTAACACCAGTGTCTATGGCAAAATGAACTGAATTAATTGCCGTACCGTGAAGAAACCTACAATAAAACATAACAGCTACCTCAAACATCACTGTATGAACAGACCACCTTGGCAGAGGTCTGCGCTGTCATTATTGCATGTGCTGTGTTGTTATATTTTGTAAATGCCTGCTACTCTAAACTCACTGTGCTTTATTCTAGGGAATTCCAACCCTGGTCAAAACACAAGAGAGAGACTATGAAACCATTTTCAAAGCAGTGAAAGGAAAAGTGCCTCAGGTAAATGAACGAACCCTGTACATTATTTTTGTAATGGAAACAGAATTACATTTCCCTTAAATGTGTTTCATCTCACAGTAAATTCACCTAAAAAAGATTATGATCACACGTTACCAGAGTCTGGGGTTCCTCAAATACCGTGTGACTGTGTTTAGGCCTGGGTGGGTTTTTTGACAGATTGTTTTCCCTAATGCTTAAACCTAACCTAACCTAATTATTAAACAAATACAGATTATTATATTTTTACAAAAAAGACTTTGTTATATTTACAGTGTTTTGTTAAATGGCAGGTCAATAATCTGAAAGGCAATAGATATTCATACATAGATAATTGAACGTAAATTAGTTGTAATATTTGACAATGATTTACATATAAATACAGATGGCTTCAGGCTTCATTCATACTTACATACTGTTGTTTCTTCAGGATGCTTTGTCCTCTCTCATCCGTAACGCCTTGTCCAGAGTGCTGGACTCTTACAGCGAGGTTTGTGAGGCTCTGAAGATTGTGGAACTGATCCTCGGTTTCCTCTCAGTGACTGGTGGTGATCCCATGATGTCGCTGGTCACTTACCTCCAGGACAACCTGAAGATGGTTGACCACATCGATCATCACATTTCGCAGGTCGACGCATAAGCAGCCTCTTTGTCTGAAGTGTTCAGACTGTATGGAACAGACTCTTTACTCTGCTGTGTTGTTTCTTCAGGCTCTGAGCAGATGCAGACTCGGACACTGTGTTTCTCTGTGGCAACTCCTCTCCTCCCTCAAATCTGAAAAAATGCTGCATCTCAAGAGGGTAAGTGTTGCTTTTGCAGCATTTTTAGGCCGGATGGAAAATCACTTAAACACCGGAGCACTGTGTCATATTATGTCCCATCAAAAATATGGAGTAATGTTTTCAGTCATTCAGTTTTATTTGTTTGTCACTTCAGTGTATTCTTCAATCACAAAATGTTACTCTGAATATACACTTATATTATAATTTAACACATGTACAATACCTCACTCCATGCTTCTATAAAAAGGAGCCCTTTTCGGGGTATCCAGCGGAGTACCAGGTGCCGCTGACAGAGGAAGACAAGATTGAGCTGAAGGGCTTCATGTCCAGGGGAAACGTGGACCAATGGCTGCTTGAGATGCACGAGTTCCTCCTGTTGAATCTGGGCCGCCTGCGGGCCACTGAGGACTTCAACCCATCGTGGGGGTAAACCTTTCAAACATTTTCACAATTTTCCTCGCAATTGTTACTCCCATAGCCCCAATATATCCTCTGAGATGTGAATTAACCCCCTAAGTACAGTACAAACTCATGCTGTGCAGCTTAACAATGTTTATTATTTCAGTGTAGATCCCAAATCTATTTGGCTAATTCTACTTTATATAAAGTAAATCTAAAATATCCCACTTCATGGAATGATGGACGAATACATATTATGTATCACTCGTGAATTTCAATTTTGTTATGTTTTCAGGTTGTCTGTCCGTCTGTCCATCGAGAGTTATATTTTTCATAAATTCATAAATATTGATTTATTGTCATGTAAGCATTTTAAAGTTGTCAACATGAAGCTAATCTTAATTTAGCTCTACCTTGGGGTAGTCTAATCTATAACAGTTGTATAGTTTTATTTTATGAAGATGATCAAATGTTTGTAATATGAAATGTTTATCTAAAAAGAAAAGAAGAAAATAAATGTAATGGAGAAGAAATAATATGATAATATTTCCCTCTAAAATGTAGTGGAGGACAAGTACAAAGTA
>NW_023339674.1:8983221-8988555 GCF_004916995.1 Morone saxatilis | reverse complement strand
TTATTAATATTTCCATTAATAATTCTGTAGGAAAGTACAAGTATCATAAATGGAATAATTTTGTTTCCTTTCCTTTATGTTGATTGTATATGCTTGATGTTATATGCTGTGAGTGGGGAAGTGTTGTTCCCCCAGGTTGTCAGGTGGCTAAATATGTAAACGTGGACCTTCTTTTGAACACAACTGAGAAAGTAATGTGTTAAGATTCATATTTGTTCCTTCTTCTCAGTGTGAAAGAGACTGTGGCTGCCTACATGGACCGTAAAGAAGTGGAGGTGCCTCTTTACGTAGAAGACAAGTTTCCTGAAGGTCTGAAGCTCTCCAAGATTGTGGAGACCTGGAAATACGCCATCACAGCCAAACAGGAATGGATGATGGAGGGATGAATTGGAAGAGTTTAGAGAATTAGATTTACCTTTTGTACCTTTTTGCTTTATTTGGATCGTGACAGTGAAGATGAGAGGATGACATACAGCAAAGGGCCCATATGTGGTATGTGCTCTACAAAGTGAGCTACCAGGGGGCCCAACATTTTAATATATATAAATCTTTTAAATATTTTTCTGTTATTGAATTTTGTATGAAGGATAACAAACAACTCAAGGCTCTTAAAAACCAATGAAGCATACCAAGAATTATTAAACCTGAATGCAGGAAGCTTTGAATATATACAGTTTATTTAGTGTTAACATGAGCCAGCTGATCATTTACAGTTTATCAATATAGTTGAAATAATTAAAAAAGGTGTTTTATATTATTTGTATTTGTTATTTGTTTCAGGATTTATTTTTAACATCTTTTGGATAAAGCTTATTTTATTGTTTGACCACCATTTTATAGTCAAGATAATGAATCTGCAAGGTGGTGCAATTAACTTTTTACTTTTATTATACGTTTTTTTTTTTTTTTACTTTTTATTACAAAAATATTTTATCTTAAAAGAAATCTTTAAAAGAAATTATGGTAGAATTATCAGACACATAGCTGAGAAGGTTTGTGTAGAAGAGATTGGATATTGTTTGATGTCTTTGATTTATCTGATTTATGTTCTGTTTGTATCTGATTTATGTTTGGGTTTTTTTGTTCAGTCTCAACATGTTTTAGATTATAAGAGGAAAATGTTGTATGCCTTTGACAAATATAGATGTTTTTATTATCAGTTTCAGGATTATTTTTTACATCTTTTGCATAAAGTTTATTTTATTGTTTGACCACCATTTTATAGTCAAGGTAATGAATCTGCAGGGTGGTCATTTAACTTTTTACTTTTATTACACTTTCTTTTTATCTTAAAACAAATCTTTAAAAGAAATTATGGTAGAATTATCAGACACATAGCTGAGAAGGTTTGTGTGGAAGAGACTGGATATTTTTTGATGTATTTGATTTATCTGATTTATGTTTGGTTTTTTTGTTCAGTCTCGACATGTTTTAGGTTTTAGAGTCTAGACAATCATGGTCATAGTGTGTGACCACAAGGATGTTTGAAAGCCTGGATATGTGTGTGTGAACTCTTTACTGAAGTTTTCTAATTTCAGAAAATCTAAAATCCTTTTTTTTTTTTACATTTTAAGTCTTATTTTTAATCCAACTATGTCAAACAAGTCAAATATATAAATGTTCATATGTTAGTTTTTATTATAGGAGTGATTATTACAATTTGAAATTATGTCATTTGTATTTACTAATCATTAAATCAGTTTATATATACTTACCTGAGACATTGTCAATCATATTGAAAGTATGTATTCTTTTATGTGCAAAGTTTTTTTTTAGATTGAGACTGTTAAGATATTATTATTATCTATTAGATTCAGTTAGAGTCACTTTTAATTCCAATCTGATCCAAGAAAGACACAATTGATCTGCTGATCCAGTCGTACTAAATGTATCTGTTAAGCTTTCTGTAATTGATTAAGATGCAATCTGGTTCTTTTTATTGTGAGAAATTAGATTCTTAGCAGGAATCAGAGCAGGATTTGGTATTCCAACCTTTCATCAAGTTTACATGTAATTGTGTTTTTCAAAACTTTAAAGACAATGTGTAAGATTTATGCTACTAAAATAAATAATTTGAATCTTTTCTTGGTCCCATTCATATGAACTGACAAGACTTTGCTGAACCTTTTCATTAGATTTTAACTTTTGTATTCATTATACAGCATATTGTCCACATTAGTAAACCCTGAACATCAAGACGTCAAATCAAAAATCATAATCACTATTTTAAAGATCCAGTCTGTAACTTTTAGGAGGATCTATTAGCAGAAACAGAATATAATATTCATATATGTTTTCATTAGTGTACAATCACCCGAGAATAGGAATTATGTTTTTGTTAGAATGAAAATTTTTTATCTACAGGACTGGGTCGCATTATATGGAGTCTGCCATGTATCTACAGTAGCCCAGAAGGGACAAACCGCACACAGGCTCTTGATAGGGGAATGTTTCACTGTCACTAGTTTCTCTTTCACACTTGGAGGGGGGGGGTAAAAAGAGGGAGTTACGATCTCTAAGTACACAGCTAGATGCCCCTAAATTCTGCACACTGAATCTTTAAAGGACACACTAAATGTAACAGTAACATATCTGAAGAGAACCAACAGCAGCAAGCTGTGATTGAATCTTTAAAAGGACGATCAGTTCTAAATAAATACAACAGCTTTAACAAAAGTTGTTTTATTCTCATGTTCTCATGTAAATAAATTACAACACCGTCTTTAGCTACAAAAATAAAATGAAACCCAACCAACACGAAACACGTTGGACTTAATCATTTCAGACTTAAGAAAATGAGATTTTTTTTTTTTTTTTGGAAATCGTAATTATTATGTGTCATCTTAGAAATGCTTTAACAAAAGTGTTGATTTTCAGGGGCTGATTCCTCGTTCCCTGACTGTCAATCTACTGCTGTGATCGGACCGTACAGCGCAGCAGACAAACAAAAAGGTTGCAAAACCACAGAACTTTACAGACAACACAAAAATAAAGAGCAAGTTAAAAAAAAATATTCATGCAACATAAGTTGGGGCAGGGCAGTTTCTTTACCATGAAAACTACCACCAAAGAAATTAAAATAAAAACCTAATTCCAGTGTACCAACTGATGGAAAACTGTTTTTTGGGATAATATAATGTGATTTATGATACAAAACATTCTTGCAAAGTTGTAATGATACATATACATTGATACTAAAGAAGGAGTCTGAGACTGATACACTGGTACGTGGTCATAATAAAAAAAAGCAACTTACAGATGCTAAAAAACAAAATTCAGTGCAAAAGCACAGCTTCTCTTTACTTCTCCCAGTGTGATTTCTACAATGGTCAGTCTTGACAAATATCACAGCAGAAAGAAACACCAGAGAGTTAATTTTATCTTCATGTACTGAAGGAGTAATCACTGAGTTATGTGTTGTTGATGGTTTAATGTTGTCTCTTAGTGCTGGTTCTTCATTCCCTGTGGTTTGCCCATTTTCTTATCCTGCTGCTGCGGCTGTTGCTGTTGCTGTTGCTGCTGTCCCCGACCAGGGCCGGTCATTCCCCTGCCACGGCCACCGAACAGACCTACAGAGAGGGCCAGAGGTGGAGAGAGGAATGTCATCTTTGTTAGCTATGGTCAGTTTTGTTCAGACAGAAAAATATGTGTAATCACTTAGTTTGCCAGATTTAGTCAAGTCATCTAATGTCTGACAGGTTTCACTTTGAGTGAACAAGGTGCTGAGGTGAATACAGGTACTGTGATAGTCGCGCTCAAAAAAAACATGCAAACAAAAACACCTTGAGCCCTCATCTGGCTTGTAGAGTATTTCTGTGTGCCACTATCCCAGTTCATGAATGACAAGAAGTCAAAAAATGTTGTGTACATAGAAATAAAAATGTGGTCTGTACACATATCTGGGAATAATTTACAACTTTTTACTTTTTCTAGAGCACAATGATCCTAACTGATAATTGCTTTAAAAACACATAAATTAATGAAGCATTTTAATGTTTTGGGCAAAAGTGATGATCCTGAGAGGGTGTGCGCTTTATATTAGCAGAGAAGTTTGGAAACAGGACACAAACGGCCCTCAGCTGCAGCGTGTGTTTCCACTCACCGCGGCCGGCTCCTCCTCTTCCTTTGCCCTGCTGTTTGTTCTGCTGGGTGCCTCCACGTCCGCGGCCCTTCGACACAACCTCCTCCTTCACCATGTCGATGATCTCGTCTGGAATTCGCAGATACTTGATGGTGCTTCCTCTGATGTAGCACTCGGGCATCCTCCAGAACTTATCTCCATCCTGCCAGAGGGGAGTGGGGGTGTTAACGCATCCTAAGAGTAATGTCACTTTTAAAAAGTTTCAGTCTACATCTTTGAGGTCTGTTGAGGATCTCTGTCCTATGTTTTCTATTGTACTTTGATTGGCAGAATTGCTATTTTTCTTGTAGCTTTTTCACCCTTTTTTTAGTAATTATTTACAGGCCAAAATAAATTTGTGTTTGCTCAGTCATTTACCTTCATTTAACGTTTTGGCTTTTTGCCCACCATCATTTTGATACAGAATAATCGGAGGGTCTTTTCAAGTGAGATTCTATTCACACTTCACAACTGCAAAATGGGAACAAATGCTTAACTGACTGGTGGAATAATTAAGTAATAAATCAACAGAGGGGTAAATGATTCACATTTTCAAAACTGATTAATCTCTTCGGTCAGTTATCCAGAGAAATGTTTGCTGATCAGCAAATCCAATGCAAAGGATTGCTGTATTTGACATTAGACTTTATAAGCAATTTGCCCTGATCAGCGTTTTGTAGACTCACTGATAAATTAGTAAGTTAATTAATTGTTAATTTCAGCCACAGTAGCATGTTTAGTAAATTATGACACCTGAAATTAAACATTGAGAGGCTGGATCAACTAGTAACAACAGTAGAAGATAAAAAACACAAAAGTACTGGACCAAAAAAATTTAATTAATCTTAAAAGTATGAACTATGGAGTGACTGTTAAAAGCCTCTGTGATTAATGGCCATAATATTTTGTTGCCCGTTATATTTTCAGAGTGATGCAACTTATCTACAGCAAGAGACTCTGCAGACAACACTGACACCTACAGCTAAAGCTACATGTTAACACTGGACCACAGAGATGTCTATTGCTACTTTTCCTCTCTCGCTGCTGGAAGTGTCTAAAGTGATCGCAGAGTTTAGCTTTACCCTTGAGGTGCAGATAACTTCTCTCAGGTTGATGTTCATCCAGTTGTCGCAGCTGACAAGGTGGCCGTTGTATGTCTCTCCATTCTTCAGCTCCACCAGCTGAGGAGAGAGAGGACATAAACCATAAAGCCG
>NW_023339674.1:8974351-8983141 GCF_004916995.1 Morone saxatilis | reverse complement strand
AAATGAAGCCCAATGGAAGCAGACCAAACCTGAGTAACTGCATTAAGGTTACTCTCAAACTATAAACCGACTAATAGCAGTATAAATATTTACATTTACTGATTACAGACTAACAATCAGGAAAGGTTAGTTGCTTTACACAGTTACAGATAAAATACCTTGGGTTACTTTGCCTTCTTTCAGTCTCTAAGCAATTTTTCACTTTCTCATCTGATACCTTGCAATATTTTTTTAAGATTAGCAGTTTAACAGCTAAGTTATATAAATCAATAAATATACAGATAAGAAACATTAAAATATATATGTGAACTTGCTGCACATCCACAGGCTGACATAAGCTCATTGACAGCAGTGTCTCCTCACCATAGGATGGTTCTGGGCAGTCTTCAGCAGAGATAGTGGAAGCTGCAAAATGAAAGAAAAACAGGTCACAGGTAAGAACTCACCTGCCTTTAACAGTATGTTAGGTTGCTTGTTTTTAACCTGACTGCTTTTGAGGTTAGACCCAACTTTAACCTTCAGACACGGTCCCCTAACTACTACTGCTGCAGGCTGTCTGCCACAAGTAAGAACCCATAATTCACCCAGCAGTGTGTTATTCTAATTAAACCTGCTGCTATGTAAAGCAACAACAAACTATATAAGACAGCCACAAAAAAAAAACACACAGAACTCAGGAGGAGAAAAACCTTTAAACACTTTAAATAAATAAACCAGCACCTGGAAAAAAAACGAACTCTGACTACATGAACTTTATGAACTAAATGCACTTTATAAATGTTTTACTGAAGCAATTTCCTTGTGTGTGTAATCTATAATATGTGTAAACCATAATACAGTTGATTTAAAAGCAACAATAGCCCGTCAGTTCGCTGTTAAATGAGCTTATATCTCCACTTCAGCCCGGTAAAGACAGTGTGTTGGACATTAACAGGCTAAAGCAGCTACCGCTAACACACGGGTTGTCATTGTGACCCGGTTCACACAGTTATCGTGCTACAGGCAGTCTGAGACAACTATCAGCGTTTAATCTGAGCTCTGCGGTTAAATACTCACCATTGTGGCAGTATCTCTTTGTTGATTTACGGTCTTATTGCTGTTTCTCTCTTCGGCCTTTCACACGATTTCACCTCTCACTGGTCTACTGCCGCCGCTTCTTCTTCTTCCTCTTGTATTACGGCGGTTGACATCCAGATTATTGGTGCATTACCGCCACCTGCTGGTCCGGACGGTGAATCAGAAAATGCGGATTTCTGAATAAGTATCAATAAATAACTATCAATAACCAAAATATAATAATGTGTAATAACCCTGGGAATCTTTCTGTCTTTTTATTTATTATTTATTATGTATCTTTTATACATTTTTATATAAATAGTTTTAAATTTAAATATGTATTCTTGCCAATTACTAATTTATTTCTTGGCAACACTTATATTTATCTATTGATCTATTTATCCACCACATTGTGTTTATTGATTTGTTTACGTCAATCCTTGGTTTAATCAGCGTCACGTTGCTGACGTAATCACGCAACGCAGCCCGTCGACAGAGAAGAGGACCGGTTTGGTGTCTGGCAGAAGGAGCCGTCAGCTGTGGAGGGTGCTCACTCCCTTTACGGTCCCGGGTCACAAATAAATAAAAGATTAAAAAAAAAAGAGAAACAAGGAAACAACGGGACTCCCTCCCACCTGTGACCGGACGGGCGATGGATAACAGTAAACGCACGGTGGTCGTTACAGGTTT
The DNA here is from genome assembly GCF_004916995.1 of Morone saxatilis. NCBI lineage: Eukaryota > Metazoa > Chordata > Actinopteri > Moronidae > Morone > Morone saxatilis. The sequence goes on along the minus strand of NW_023339674.1, from coordinate 8,981,395 downwards.
GTCTTCTTTGTCCCGCAGTAGTTTTTCTTTGTCGGCAGCCTGAAACAACCGGAGGAAGTGGAGGAAAAGTTGTAGAGATGACAGCTGCTGTAGCGTTAATGGCGTCAGGCTGTTACTGCTCCACTCTGCAGCTCGACACTGCTCATTCAAACGTTTTGCTTTGTTAGTTGTGAGAATCATTTGAGTGGTGGTGGTGAGTTATTTTTAAAAATACAATCTGAGGCTCCTGACGAGCTATGTGAAATTATATATATATATATTTATCTTTGTTGTTTTCTGTTCACCAAAGGCCACAATCAATGTAAAGATAAACAGTATAAAAGAATCACTAAATAACTCACTAGAAATGATAGAAATGTGTAATAATTGTAATTATTGGTAAAATATGTTAACTATAGAGTGTGGCCTATATTAATAGGTGCACAAATAAAAATCAAAGTTATCTCAGACAGCAGTTTATGGTTGTTATTATCATTAAATGTCACTTTAATATGTGTGAACGACAGACAATGCTGAGAAAATGCTTCCTGCAGCTATGAAATGAATATGTTGTATTGTCTGGGATTCATATGCAGAGATTTAGTTGTAATAGTCAAAACATTTTCAACTTTTCTGCACAAAAGAAAGAGTGGCTTTTTGTCTTCATGGCTTTGTATTGTGAGTTTCACAACAGTTGGACTTGTTCTCAACACCCGGCCTCTTTCCAGACAGACATGGTGTTATTTTATAGATTTGGGCAAAAGTGGTTAAAAGTAAATAACACAATAACCAAATAATCAAATCAACCAATGATTGTGTTCCAGTATCGATATCCTGCTGTATTTTTTTGAATTGGAGCATTTTACTTACAATTTAATCACATTAGTCTCTATTGTAATATTACATTTTGCACCTAGAGCTGTTTTTAGCTGCGTCCTACCAATCTGTTTTTAAAAGCTGCTTTATGTGTTTGTAGCATTTTGCATCATTAAGAATTAAACAAGAAAGACTCTAACTAAATAATGATTACAGTGACATGAATGTATCCGTAAATATTCACTTCTAACCTCTTAAATATAATATTTTTCCAAGTGCCCAAACTACAGTCGTGCACATTCAGTCTGTGGAGGATAACAGAAGCAGTGACTTGGTGTTTTCAGACACAAAGGGGTGCAGAGGCTTGCAGTCCCCCGGCTAATAGAAGATGTGTAGATTGCCTGGGAACAGCACCTCCACAATAGCGGGCCGGCTTGCAGCTGCCGGCCCCTCACTCTGCTCCTTTTCAGCAGCCTGTCAGACAGACTGACCCCCCCCCTGCCTCCACCCGAACCCCCCCTGCCTCCACCCAAACCCCCAGAGACCGGCTGACCCTTAGAAAGGTGGTGGAAGGGGATCAGCTATAGATCCCTATATAAACAAGCTTGAGTGAATATCCATAGGTGGCTGCTGCTGCTATTTTGTAGGTCATATGGAGTGATTTCTAGTGAAAGTGATTTTAATGTGGTAATTCAAGGAAAGCATTGACACATCAACACACTAAGGTCTCATATTCAAGCCTAACAACGCAGCCCATTCAGTAGGACATAATTAATTCTTTATTACAACAAGGAGACTCCTAAGATAGCCCATAGCTGTTTGGAAGTTACACTGCATTCACTCATCTGCTTCCACAGAATTAAATGTATTTGCATTTGCTTTTTTACGTCATTTTTTTTTTACTAACTGATAATGTGAGACCCACCAGAGACCATGTTGCAGGAACAAACAACACATCATTGTTTAAAATAACGTGATAATGTGTTTTGCAGGTTTTGGGCCATTTGGAGAGCACACGGTCAACGCCAGCTGGGTAGCAGTACAGGTGTGTTTCACCTCTCTATTGCTGTCTTCACTATGTTTTTCTGTGGTGTGAAATAAATCAGCGTGAGGTACAAGACTGTTGCAATTGATCCTTTTTGATAAAAAAACATAAATATGTATTTAGTTAATGTCAACAAACAATTTAGCTCTCGTGTCGAGCTTGTTCTAGTGGAGGTCACATGATGCTCTGATAGTCGCCGGCCGGCTTCACCCCATGCAGCAGTGTGTCGGAGGCTCTCTGCATCCTACTGGGGAAACGCATGTGGGGGATGATGGTGCTGTCAGGGTGTCTAGACGGACTTGATAAGGATATTAAAGGCAAACAAAAGGCCGCTTTGTGGCGAGGTCACAGACGTGGTCAAACAAGCCTCTTTTCAATACAAGTGGGGGTCAGTGTCCAGGGCTATTTGTCCTGTGGGAGATTGGGGGAGGTGTTCGTCTAATGGCTGTGAATTTGACACAGATTTGTCTTACTTACAATATGTATGATTGCATCTTTTATTTCTTGCTTTTTTCAAGCTTTTACTTATGAATACGGTTGAGTATTGCAGTTAAATCTTCTAATTTGCAGTTAAACATTTTTTTTTTTCAAAGGGTGAAATCATGTTATTTGGAAAGGGCAAGGCCAGTGAGAAACATCTGTCCTTTAAGAAAAAGCAAAAAGGACATTTACCTGTTAAACAGAGTTAATTAACATTTGCCCAAGATCATCATCAGTGGTTCTGAAAAGTTATGGTTTTTTATCAGTGAGTACATTCTCAAGTGGACTTTTTACATTTTATCTTGTCACATACTTAAAAATTAGTATTCCTGATTGTGTATTTTCAAGTAACGTATGGTTCTGTTTTTTACTGCTAACTTGCTTTTGAGTATAGTGTTACAATCACTGCACCACCTCTCTCCACATATTTTAAAACTTGATTGAGCTAAACCTTTTTTCTAGTCGATAAATATAAACTGTATTCATTGACAAAATCATTACATTAAATGGGTGAGTGCATCAATGGGCACTTGATAGAACATAATGCTAGATTTTTGTTCCCACTGAGACCACATGCTAAAAGTGTGCTAACCGTCAAGCACCTAACAAATGCCAAACGCTTTTTCTAAAAATTAAAAAGATTATTTTAGTTATGATGTTTTTGTTTGTCCTCACAGGAACTGAAGAAGCTTGGACTGGGCGGTGAAGTGGACTTGCATGTGTCTGAAGTTCCTGTAGAGTATCAGACAGTCCAGAGTTTGGTTCCCTCATTATGGAAGCAGTATCGCCCACTGGTAAGAGGAGAACACAGGAGAACACAGGAGAACACACCCATCCACATTATTCCAGTTTGAAAGGTGCAATACAAGAACTTGTGTCTGCCTCAGTTTCACATTACGTCTGATTTTACTGCCACAGATTTCAGGTCTGATGTAAGTTATAATAGGATCGGATACACCCTGAGAACAGTCGGATAATAATAAATGTGTGGAACACATGCTGCATTAAATTGCAGACGTTATGAAAATTAATCAACAAATTACTGGCTCTCATGCAACTTCTCTATGAGGGAGTTAGTGGGCGTTTTGGGTCTGGTTTAGTAGTTCTTGGGTTTAGATGTGTGTTTTGTGTTAAATATAAGTGCATTTCTGGTCCAGTAAAAAAAGCTCCTTTTTAGACAACTTCAACTTCAAATAAGCACAGAAGTCTGGGAGAGATGCCACAGATATATTGTGATCGATCTTGAAACCCGTTGGCTATTATCTGATGACGATTTAGCCTATGTGGGCAACGGCCAGTGTTTCAGGGTTTTCGGTGTAACCAGCGGATATCCGGGTCAAGTCTTCCTCTGCAGTCTGATTAGCAACTTGATACGCAAGAATGGCGAGGCAGACACATTTGGTTAGATATCTGCAGTGCGCTTCAGCCAAAGTATTCTGCCTCTTTTGCTGTCCACATGAACTGTTTACCTGCAACATCCAACGCCCACTCAGATGTGATTGGTCTTGGTCCTTTGCATACAGATTCTGATATATATCTGTTTATACTGAGTATATTATGATTAATGATTTTATTGTTTCCTTTGTTTGCCAGTTGGTAGTTCATGTTGGAGTCTCAGGTATGGCCACCACTGTCACACTGGAAAAGTGTGGCAGAAATCACGGCTACAAGGGCCTGGACAACAGCAGCTTCTGTCCTGATTCACAGTGTTGCATCGTGGGAGGCCCGGACTGTATCGACTCAGTCATTGACATGGAATCAGTCTGCAAAAGAGTGAGCGCCTCTGGGCTGGGAGTAGCTGTGTCCGTCTCCAAAGACGCTGGAAGGTAATTATTTACTCATTTTCTTTTAGTTAAAGTCGGCCTTTTGTTTTGACTTTCACGTCTGGATCATATGTTTAACGGGAACTCAAATCTATTCCATCTGTGCAAATCAAGTTGAGTCAAAATAGCCAACTACCTCATGAGATCGTCAATAAACGATACATTAAATAACAAAAGGGATACTTCTTTCTGGTGTAGGTACTGTATCTTAAAAGAACACATTGCAGTTTATATTTTTGTATTTATTTTTTACTACTACTACTGATGATAGGCCATTTTTATCTATATGTCATTTGAATCCCATCAGACTGAAGATAAATATGTTTCATTAAGGATAGTATAATATAATATATATAGTTAGTGAAACCTGTTAGCGTGGAGGTACTATATACACAGGATTGCTACTAGATAACTTACACAGCAGCAGTTTATATGACAGAGATCTTATCTGCATTATCTACTGAAGTTATTGAGCCTGAACAATACAGGATTTATGAGACAAAAAACTTTATTTTATTGACATTAGATTGTTTAAAAAACTGATAACATCAGTTAATGTGTGTTAACAAATAAAAACATTAAATAAACATTTTTTATAAGGATCCCTTAAATGTAGTTATTAAAGTATTGTAAACAGTGAGTGAGACGTTTTACAGTTACAAACATCAACAGTACTCTCTGGTGGATAAACTGTGTAATGGCAACACTACAAACTTCCTCAAACATACACCCTGTTGCCAGTTTGTGAGGTAGGTCGAACTGATGCAGTCTAATACAACAGTCCCGTAATCAATCCTCCCTTCATAAAGGTTATAATGTTCTGTTTTGTATTGATTCAACTTTATGAGGATTTTGGAGGCTGCAGTTTGTGGTGCTGTTGAACCGTCTTGTGTTATATTGAGGAGTGTTTCTGTTATTTAGACTTCCCTCACTGATATAAATGGGTTTATATTTACATTTCTAAAACAATCTTTATGATCTTATGTCTTATATCTTATTTATAATAGGATTGCTGTATTAGACTTAATTATCATCATCATCTTTGGTATTTCTGCACAAAACTTTCTTGTGCTGATGCTGATACATCTGCGAAAAGCTAGAATCTGACATGCTGACATATTTGTCAGGTTATAGAAACAAAATCAACATTTTCATTAAATATATCAGCAGGTGTTGTGATCTGGCTGTCTTACTTTACGTCCATGTGTACGGTTAATCTATGGCGTAGGTATGCAGGGACTTGACGTCACTCACATGATGCCATGAAGATGTTATTGTTTGTGCTTTGCGCTTTGTATATGTTTGTCAGCACAAGGTTATCGAGGCAGAAAATGGGAACCTTATAAATAAATGTATGTGCACATTGGAATGGAAAATACCATAAATGATGTATTGGTGAATCCTTCCAAAGCACTTCTAATATGCGTCCAGTTTAATAGCTTTTATCGCATGTTCCATTTAATGTAACCAAGCCTTTCGTTCATTTGATGCTACTTTCTTCCCAAACAGGTATCTCTGTGATTTCACCTACTACACATCTCTGTACCTGAGCCACGGTCGCTCTGCCTTCATTCATGTGCCTCCTCTTGGAAAGCCTTACAGCCGGGAAGACCTGGGCCGTGCACTGCAGGCCATCATCCGGGAGATGCTGGAGCTTCTGGACCAGGCCGAGGAGAAGATTCACTGCCAGCACTTCCACTAAGTGACCTCCAGATGCCAACCAGCCTCTCCAGCCTTTACCACACAAGAGAAATTGCACTTAACCACAAGTAGCCAAACTTCTTTTTTTGTTTGTTTTTTATTGTCATCTTTTCTTGGACAAAATGAAAATGTTGGTGTATCCCATCTTTTTAGCATTTGTTCCTCTTTGTCTTAGGTTTTTGCTTCATGTTTTGCCTCATTCCGTTGTGTTTTAATGTCTCCCGATGGTGAGAAGATAAAATGGAGGTCTCGAGACAACCCTCAGTCACACTATAATAGAAGCTTTTGTCCCACTTTCAAGGAACATAACACTTTCTGACTTTGGAGTTTATAATATGTGAAAAACTTTAAGTTTCACTAAGAAACACAGAAGCAAAGTGCAGCTCATATTTGTTTATATGCAGAAGGTCCGTAAAGTGACAGACAGTCAACCTATAAGCCCCAAATGTGACTCCTATTAATGCACCTTATAGTGTTAGGGTTATTGAAATGGTTATAGAAGTCACATCTGGAGAAACTGTGAATATACTCTACAGTATTTAACTTCCATAATGCTTCATCCTCAGATTTTGAGTTTCATATTTTGAATTTCCACTGGGACACAGTATGTTACAGTCAACTCACCTCAGTGTCTATAAATGATTAATGTACATGATACATTATGGGTTAAGTAGAAATGTTTATCAGTGAACTGTGTTTGCTAAGTTCTGTTTTCTTTTAACTACCTTCTAACTTTGCTGTTCCACACTTGATGTTACGTTGTTTTTTCAAGTCCTTTTTTCTTTATAAGAAGTTGTAAATTTGCCTACTTTTACAAAGGTTATTTAAATCAGGGAACGGGTTGGTTCCAGCTCATATTCCCCCAGTTTGTTGGCCCAATTCTGACAGAAACCCCCCCAAATCCACTCCACTGAGATCTGGCCCCAGGCTGTGCAATGTTATTTACAGATCTCAAGTTCAGTGATTTACTTTTAGGTTTGTCAGAATTATATTGTGGCTGCACAGTTATTTGAGAAAATTTAGATTTTTTTTTTTTTACATTTATAGATTTTATAAAACAGTTTCTGGTTCTAAATCTAAATTGTATTAATTCATATCCATTCATATTCTTTTTAAATGACTGAACAAAGAGAAGATCTTTTCTTTCCTGTTCATTTAATATAATGAGTTACTATGGACTGCGCTGGATTTCTGGGTAGT
>NW_023339674.1:8966825-8974326 GCF_004916995.1 Morone saxatilis | reverse complement strand
CCCAACTTCTTCTATTTTTCCGCAATTGTGCAGCCCTACTTGTTATCCTTGGTTAAAGCTTTCCGTTGTTCCCTTCATTGAATCAGATATAGCTGCTTATTTTATCTGAGGATTTGATTTGATGAAGTTGGACTCTCCGTTCAGTCAGAGTTGGGCCTGGACATTTATTTCTGTAGCACTTTCTTTTTCTTTTCTTTTCTTTTCTTTACTTAATCTGGAATAATGGACAACAGTTTTACTAATGTGAATGCTTGCATTTTGTATTTTTATTTTCAGTCACTTTAACTTACATAGCTTTCCAGACACACACATATCAAGTTTTAACCCTAACTCCTAATAATTATAATTATGTATGTGAAGTATGCTTTATTTTCCTGAGCTTTGGTTTGATCTTACCTGTGAAGCAGCAGATTATGTCACTGTGTCTGTGGTGGTGCCACCTCCCAGGTGTAAATGTTCTGTTTTATGGCTTTTTTTTTTTTTAAATATCAGATTGTCTGTTTCACTGTGTAAACCAGCATTTTCCTGCCTGCTGAGTCATCAGAACAGCCCATGCCACCTAACACAGCTTCGGTTTTATCCGTTTTAGTAGACATTTTAGCATTGAATGGTCTACATTGTAAACTGTCAGAGCTAGTCTTAGGAACATAACTGAACACTGTGCTTAGCGTTTTTAGTTACATGTTTCAAGCAAGTTAGTGCCACTGAGTTTGAGTAAATTGTCGATATTTTTAGCAGTGTGTGTCATTTTGATTGCTAGTCACACCATGGTTTGTACCACAAAGTAGCATCCTGGAGCACTGAGCTGAACAGAATTGAACTTCTTCTCAGACCTAAATTTTTATCTTTGCATTTGTCATTGAACTTACATATTGGTAATGTGGTTTTTAAATGTCTTATGTTGAAATGATGGGCAGGTTTTAATTCTGGGTTTGTAGGTCCTGATATTTTTGTGAGTGCTGAGGAGTGAAAGAGTTGTGGAGGAGCTGCCCCTAAAATGTCTGTTCAAAAAAACTGAAAAGCCTCAAGTTTACATATGAGGTGACCTCTGACCCTGACTCTTTCCTGTGCCTTGCTGTTGTTTATGTGTGTTATGAAAAAGGCCTTAAAATGCCCAACGGGTCAGTTCAAAGATATATTGCTGATGCTGTCCAGTCAGATGTGTGGCTACCTCAAAAATACTTCTTTTTTTATCTCAGTGTGTGCTTTGTTGGACAATAACATTGTGGCTCTGTGATTTATTGTGACTTTCTCTGTTTAGGGAGAATCCTCTGAAAGGTATCTTCAACTGCTTCTGACATTAACAAAGCACTGTTACAATAAGTAATCTTGGCTTTGCAAAAGGAAAGGCTTTGAAATAAAGAGAATTAAAGGATTACAAGTGACGTCTTTGTGTCTATTATAACAACTGTGTATTTTTTTTACACTACTATTAAAAGCACGTCATTGATTTGTCACACACAATTGAGTTATAAAGTTGGTAGAGTCAGCATAAAAGGCTGATCAAAGAGCATAGATGTTACTATGAAACGCCACTGTGTCATTAATAATTTGCCCGACATCTGCAAAAAAAGATGTTTTCTTTTATTAGTTTGTGGTATTTGGATGAAAAACAACCCTCTTCATGAATATGTATCTTTTAATCACAATGTAAAGGTAGATTCTAACACAAGGACCCTCTAGAGTCTCAATATTAAGTTATAAAGCATGTCCTGTCTTCACTGATTAATTTGCAGTTAATCATATTACATTAAACCCAGTGAAATACACTGTTGTGCCCCGGTACCATAATCCAGCCTTGTGATAAATACATAGAGAAAACATGGTTAGCGTGACTTCAGTGTGAAATTTGGACACACATAAGTTTAGTAATAGCAATGTTGTTTTTCCTAAAATTCTGAATTCATAGTGACTTTATGGATTTCTATTTGTGCCAATATGACAATAGACTTATTATTTTGAGATATTATGTCAACATATTTAGAAAGTTTCTAATTATTTTGAGATTATAAATCAATATTATAAGAAATGTTCTCATTATAATGACTTACAGAATCACCTTGATGGAAATGGGCTTCCATAGAGTGCTGGAGAAACACACAATTATACAATACATTATATATACAAACAATATAAATAAAACCTGATAATACCTGGTGGCAGTAGCTCAGTGTGTAGGGACTTGGCTTGGGCTTGCCGCTAACGTGGCAGCCCCATCATGTCCACAAGTGCATGAAAGTATGTATTTCAGCCTGTGTTTGAATAAAAATGAGTGAAAAGAACAAATTTCCCCTAGGGGATTAATAAAGTATATCTTCTTCTTCTTCTATAATCGTGATCAAGCTGATGAAGCTAATCAAGGCTATTTATTTAATAATAATAATTTTTATTTTATAAGCTAGATCCTCAAAGGCACTTTACATAAAACATAAAAACAGCAAAACAACATCAAATAGTAAAACACACACAAAAAAAACACATCAATCTAAGCTAAACATTAAAAGCAATTTTAAAAAGGTGAGATTTAAATGTTGGAAGGTCGGTGCACGTCCATCAGCCTAATGTGCGGTGATTTGTGTCCTCAATAACACATACTATACTCTCCACAGCATGCTAACATCATGCACATTCTTGACAAGAAGGAGAATAACAGCAACCAGTTGTCCTGCCAGCCGTCAAAAAGGCTCCATTCCGCCCCAGTTCCCTGCGCAAGGGCTCCCGGAAAATTAATGCTCAGAGTGAGAGGCCTCCCTCCATTGCAGGATCAACCTCCGCCTCTACGGCGGTCAACCGTCACGACGTCACCCGACGCTTGAGCGGCGCATGGAGTTCCTTCACCGCCCGGCTGTTGGACCCCGCTGCTGGAAGCTTTGAGGTTCCTGATGCGTTGCCACTTGGTGTTTCGGCTTCAAAGGCTGAGCACTCTGCCGCGCAGCTGCTTCCCCCCTCCCCCGCCTCCGCGCCCTCCCGGCCAAGAGGCGAGCAGTTAGAGAAACAAAAACACCCCGTGGGGGAAGTCTTTTGTTGCCACCTTCGACGACGGAGGGCACGAAAGAACCGCTCGCCCTTTAAAGCGAAAGTCCTGAGCCGCGATGAGTGTCGGAGGCGTACGGGCCGAGCTCGCCAGAAACCTCCACCCTTCCTGGACAGCGCGAGGAAGGCCGGAGCTGCTCGGCGCCGGGACAACCCAGGGTCCGAGTAACGAGCTTCACCCACGACTTCACCCCTGCCCACCAGACGCAGACCCAGGGCCAGCACCGCACGAGCCAGCTGGAGCAACGCAGGTCTCGGCAGCTCCTCGTTTCTTCCTTAGCACGAAGGCAAAAAAATAAAGGGCGCGCGTTATTGACGTTCAGCGGCGGTAGGCCGACGGTTAGTGCCGCTTACTGCCGTTAGCGACGGACCTCCTCACGCCCTGCGCTTCACGCGCGCCCGGTTCAGCTGCCGTTAGCCTGGCCTGCTTTAATTGGATGCGCAGCGTTGTAGCTCCGCGTTAGCTCGCTGCTCAGCTGGCGCCAGCTACACGTCAAGTTAAACCTCCCGAAGCTGCACATCAGTGTTCGTCTCTTGGCCGCGTTTGTACATGTGGAACGTGGTCGAACGCACCCGCGGCCGCCTCGCTGGCGCTGTCCACTTTAAGCCGGCGTCACCAGAATAACCCGTTTAACGCCCAGGTGAGCCTCTGCTCAACGTGTGAATCAATTTGTGTTCTTCTACCGCCGCGACTGTGTCTCCCTTGGTCAACCCCTCTTCCACAGGTATAGCCGCTAGCTGCTACATCGTCTTAGGCAGCTCGCGTTTCGTTCGGAGTAAATGCCTCTGGTGTTGTTGCCAGGGTGAACCGGTCCTGATGCAGGTCTCCTCAAGGGCTCGTGGAGGACTCCGTGGACTGAAGCAGCCCAGCTGTTGGCTGGCTGCAACCTTCGAGGAGGATGCAAGAGGCAACACAGCTACTACAGCCAAAGACCCTGCGTGTGCCACGCATGCAGGTCACGCTCCTGGACCAGACACCGAGACTGCATGTAGTTTACTGTCAGTCGGCCTTAGCTGTAGGTTTAAGCTGCCAGTTTACTGTAGTTTACTGAGGTTATACTGTCGTTTACTGTGTTTACTGTGGTTTCCTCGTAGTTTACTGTAGTTTACTGTTTAGGTTTTACTGAGGTTTACTGTGGTCTTATGTGGCTTCTACTGTAGTATTAGCTGAGGTCTTACTGAAGTTTTTACTGTAGTGTTACTGTAGCTTCTACTGGTGGTCTTACCTGGTAGTTTACTGTAGTTACTGTGGTTTCGACTCGTGGTTTTTACCTCGTAGCTTCTTACTGAGCGTTTTACCTCGGAGTTTATCTGTAGTTTGACTGAAGCTTTACTGGAGGCTTTTTACTGCGTAAGTGTTACCTGCCAGGCTTTCACTGGTAGTCTTTACTGTCAGTCATTCACCTGGTGGTTTGCTGTGGTTTCAGCTTGTAGTCCTTACTGACGGTTTCACTGAGGTTTAGCCTGAGGTTTCCACTGAGGTTTAGTCTGTAGTTTTAGCTCGAAGTTTACGTGAGGCTGTTACCCCTGTAACGTGCTTAGCTGAGGTTTTACTGAAAGCTTTAGATGTAGCTGCTCTAGCTGTAGGTTTACTGAGGCTTTTCACTGACGGTCCTTACTGAGGGGTTTACTGCTGGTTTACCTGAGGTTTACCTGAAGTTTACTGACGCGTTTCCACTTGCAGGCGTTTACTGAAACGTTTACTGAAGTTTTAGCTGTACGTTGTACTCGACGGTTTGACCCGTCAGTCTTCCACTGCAGGTTATATGAAGTTTACCCTGTACGTGTTACTTCGACAGTTTACTGTAGTCCTTACTGCTGCGTTTACTGTGGTGTTACCCTGAGGTTTCAACTGAAGCTTTAGCTGTAGGCTTGTACTCGTAGTTTACGCTGAAGTTTCACTGTAAGTTGTACTGTAGTCTTACGCCTGTAGTTGTAGACTGAGGCTTAGCTGAGGTTTAGGCTGTAGTTTAACTAGGTTCTCACTGTACGTGGTTAGCTGAGGTTTACCTGTAGTTTTCACTGAGTTTACTGTGGTTTCACTGAGGTTTACTGTAGTTTTCACTGAGGTCTTACGTGCGTGGTTCTGTACTGAGGCTTTTACTGTCCGCCGTTTACTGAGGTTTCCACTGTAGTCTTACTGCCACGGTTTACTGTAGTGTTACTGTACGCTTTTACTCGAAAAAGGGTTTTACTCGAGGTTTACTGCTAGTTTCACTGTGGTTGAACTGATAATGATGAAAGGAACACGGATCCCTGCTTTTACACACCACACACAGGAGATCATTAATGTGTACTATCCCCATTAGACAGCTTTTCTATAAAGCACAGTGTACTTTCAAAGTTCACAAAGAGGCTAGTTGTACTCACGCAAGACCTGCACATATTGCAAATGAAACACCAGTATTATATATGTGTATTTATATATTGGATACATTACACTAATATACACTTGCTACAATACTTTTCGTACTCAGTTCGTGTTTGTAATGTAATGGAAAGTTAGAATTTCCTGGTAAAAAAATAGTTTTGAAGATGACACTTGTTGTTGTTGAACATCCAAAATGTCAAATACTGCTGGAAAAACATCAGGATTGTTTTTTTAATTTATTTTTTTATACATTATATTGACTTTTATAAATGTGATTGGAGTCCTGTTTGTTTGGAGAGAGCCTGATCCCGGATCAGTTATTACACGTTCAATACAAAACGCTCCGACACTTATCACGTCTGTACTTCCTCTGTAACTCAGCCTGTTGTCAGTCTGGCATGGCCTTACTTTTTATCAATGCACGGCCCCGTCGTGCTGGTGTTGTATTATAATAATAATACCGCAGTAATTCAGATGCTGTTTTGTTTTTTCGTTGTTGTCTTTCAGCTACTGTGGTATCCACGATCCAGCGTGTGTGGTGCACTGCAATACCAGCAAGAAGTGGTTCTGTAACGGACGTGGAAACACATCTGGCAGGTGTGTCGTCTGCTCATCTTCCCCTTATTACTTCACTCCTACTTTAAACTCCTTTTTTTTAAATGTTTTTATTTATTTATTTATTTACTGTTGGTCAATATGTGGTGTTGTAAGTAGATTTCTGTAGCTACCAGGACAAACGTGACGGCGCTCCAAGTGTTTCTGATCATTTTGCTCCTGTTGTCTGACTCCCAGTCACATTGTGAACCACCTGGTGAGAGCAAAATGCAAAGAGGTGACGCTGCATAAGGACGGGCCGCTGGGCGAGACGGTGCTGGAGTGTTACAACTGCGGCTGTCGTAACGTCTTCCTCCTGGGCTTCATCCCTGCCAAGGCCGATTCCGTCGTGGTGCTACTCTGCAGGTAAGTGTTGTCAGGGAGTAGAGTTTTACACGGGCGGAGAAATGTCCTGTGAAGAGTCTCCCTGGGGACAGCATGGGACAGCTGTGTGCTGAGTGATTATAAGTTACTCTGGAGAATTACCGAAGGCTAAGTTTGCAAATTCTTGCTTTGAAACAGGAAGTTTATCATCAGTTCAGTTGAGTTTTGGTCTTTACATCAGATGAATTGGCGTACATCCTGAGGAAACTGATGCAGAGTGTCTGAAATGCCTGAATAGTCAGCCAGAGGAAAGGAAAAACCTCCGCTTATGAAAGTTTACAGCAACAAACTTTTCAGTGATTGACAATCAAAACGTGGACGTTTTTATTACGGCAAGAAAATTAGTATAACCTGAATAAAGATTTGTATTTAAAGGTCCAGTGTGATTAGTGTGTCGTCACCTGAAAATAATATTTTTTTATGTTATTGTTACATTAGAATGAGCCGTTTATATCTACAGCCATATCGAACCTCCAGCACAAACCCAACACGGACTCTAGATGGGACCTTTTTGCTTTTTTTTCTAGAGTTTTGTGGCCACTGTAGTTTCTAAACTATATCAATTAAAATTAGAGTAAACATGACCAAAGTTAATTAAATATTAAATATGTTTTCATTGGACGTGTGGCGGTGCTTATATGGCTAAAAACCAGAGCTGAGCAGATAAAAACCTCTTAAACTCTTTGATGTTCAAACTATGTAATAGGCACACTGCTTAAAATTACCACAAACATGTCTTTGGCATCTCTGTACTACAATGTGACTGCGTTTGACTCCCAGATTGACCAATATATCTGTAATAAGATAGTTAGAGGCAGAGATGATATATTAAATATTATACAGTATTAAAGTGGCTGTTAGATAAATGCTCAAATCCAACATTATTTTGTGTTTATCAGTCAGTGGCTGGTGGATTTGTAGAAAGTTATTTTCCCATCCTGAAGATTACATTCATCGCTCGTATTAATCGACCTGTTGACTCCCACTAAAATGTGACTTTACTGTCACACAGAAGCAAGTAGTCAGCTGTTGCTCGGGGAAACTCCCTGTTTGTATGCACAAGCACCATTCAACTATTGCTTCCTGCTCAGGTCGTTCATTAAGTAAGTAAGTAAGTAA
>NW_023339674.1:8955744-8966725 GCF_004916995.1 Morone saxatilis | reverse complement strand
AGCCTGAAGGACATCAACTGGGACAGCTCACAGTGGCAACCGCTGATCCAGGACCGCTGCTTTCTGTCCTGGCTGGTGAAGATCCCATCGGAGCAGGAGCAGCTCCGAGCCCGTCAGATCACCGCCCAGCAGATCAACAAGTTGGAGGAGCTCTGGAAGGTACGCGGCTGTTAGGCTGGGAGGCTTTTTCTTAGGGGGCTACATGTTCAGAGCAACGTTGCTTTAAGCTGCAAGCACAGGTTAAAGGTTTGTAAGTGACAGCTGCTTACAGGGATTGGTATCCACCTGTGGCATAACGGTTTTAAACGACATCTGCCAATATTTAGTGAAGTTTGTGTGTGTGTGTGTGGAATAGGAGTTTGGGTTGGATGTGTGATGTGCTCTGTACTTTGTTTCCTCCCAGGACAACCCCAGTGCCACCTTGGAAGACCTGGAGAAACCGGGAGTGGACGAGGAGCCCCAGCATGTGCTGCTGCGTTATGAGGACGCCTACCAGTACCAAAACATCTTTGGCCCTTTGGTCAAACTGGAGGCTGACTACGATAAGAAGCTTAAGGAGTCCCAGGTACCTGAACTTCACTTCTAAGTAGGAAACTTTGTGACTCAGACTCTGGTGTTTTTCTTTCTTAAATGTCCATCATTATTTATACGTAGAGCAGTTTTCACGTGACATAAAAACATCCATTATTATATAGTTTCATATGTACATATGTCACACTGGACACCATGATACATGAACATGATGTAACTTACATCTTTGACCCTTTGTTATTGTTTGATTATATATTTATATTTCTTATTTTCCCTTTGCAGACCCAAGACAATATAACAGTCAGGTGGGACCTGGGGCTGAATAAAAAGCGGATTGCCTATTTCACACTGCCCAAGACGGATTCAGGTGGTAATTCTCTGAGTTTGACTTCCTCCCAGTGGTTCTGTGGTGCAGATAGAACCCCTCCCCATCCCCCATCAGTCCTCAAAATTGCACGCAACCTCCCCTAACCCTGCATCTTTTGGTGGCATGTGTGCTTGGTATTGTTTTTGCCTCTGTTTTTGTAGTGGGGTTTTGTGCCATTTTGTGCGTGCACGGTATTGTATCATCTAATTCATAAACATACCCCATCCTCCTTAGTTTATTTGTGGGTAATTTTTTCAGCATCGGACGGGTTCTAACTTAAGTCCTTTCATATCAATGTCAGATATGCGGCTGATGCAAGGTGACGAGATCTGCTTGCGGTACAAAGGAGACCTGGCCCCGCTGTGGAAAGGCATCGGCCATGTCATCAAAGTCCCTGACAGTATCCTTTAAACTGTTTGCATATGTTTCATACATTTCATTACAGTGTCTCCACATCTGACTCATCACATTGGCAGTGAACAGTCTTAACTATAAAAGACTAATATAGACAACACAGTTCCACCCACATCCACCTACTAGAAATAATCTAAGGATAATGCTGGATTTCCTTAACAGCCTGTGTTTAAAGACTACGGCGATGAAATTGCCATCGAGTTGCGGAGCAGTGTTGGAGCCCCTGTGGAAATCCCCCACAACTTCCAGGTGGACTTTGTGTGGAAGTCAACTTCCTTTGACAGGTAGGCTGACATTTTATACCTCTAAATGACAAATGTGTAGGGAACATTAGTCATTTAGAGGTAGGGAACATTACTCATCTCTGAAGTCACCATATTACTCCACAGCGCACAGAATTGTTTACATGGAGGTCATTTTGAATGAATCTGCCGTGTGTCATTTGTAAAGTAAAGATAGGATGGTTTCCTCATGATAGTAAGAAGTGATAATGACTCACATTTATATATGTGTTGCTGCAGGATGCAGAGCGCCCTGAAGACGTTTGCAGTGGATGAGACCTCCGTGTCTGGTTACATTTACCACAAATTGCTGGGACACGAGGTAGAGGATGTCACCATTAAGTGCCAGCTGCCAAAGCGCTTCACTGCCCAGGGCCTGCCCGACCTCAATCACTCACAGGTCAGACCTCACTAATCACTGGGTCCTCAGGATTCCTGTTATTATTTTGTCTTCAAGACATTAACACCAGTGCAGTAAAAACGTATGAGTTCACATCACATCAGTATAGCTCACCTATTTTTAACAGATTTAAAGTCAAAGGAAGTGTTTGACTTCCATTAAATAGCCTTTTTTTCATGATAAAAATGTGTTATTTGTCTTGTGAATGTGGGATTTGGATCTCATTATTGCAAGTGGTTTTAAGAAAGGTTTGATGTCTGTATTTCTTGTAACACTTTACCTGCACTGAATCCTCTGGTTTTGTTGTTCAGGTGTATGCTGTAAAGACGGTGCTACAGAGGCCCCTCAGTCTGATCCAGGGTCCTCCTGGCACTGGGAAAACTGTCACCTCTGCCACTATTGTCTACCACCTGTCCCGCCAAGGCAACGGGTAATACACGAAGAGTGTTATAGTTACCTTCTTAAAGAACACTAATGTTATACATTGTGTTTATTGTTGTTTAATTGTTTGTGTGTGTACGTTTGCAGACCAGTCCTGGTGTGTGCTCCCAGTAACATTGCTGTGGATCAGCTGACAGAGAAGATTGACAAGACTGGACTGAAGGTCGTCAGGCTGTGTGCCAAGAGCCGGGAGGCCATCGAGTCACCAGTGTCCTTCCTGGCTCTGCACAACCAGATCAGCAACATGGACAGGTCAGTGGAACTTCAAAAGTTATTGATGATTTCTTGCTGCTCTGAACACACAGACAAATATTCCAGCAATATTTGTCCGTACATCCATGGGTACACTGCAGAATCGAACAGCAAATAGATAATTCTGCATATTTCTCCTGGTGAAAAGTTTGTCAAAAGTTAAACAAATATTGGCTGATGTAATGGAGCTCAGATTTTGAGCTAATTGACTGATTCAATAGCAACATTATCCTGTTTACATCCCCAAAGTTCTCAAGTTATGGGAACTTAACTTCCAAAAGGGGCTACAGTAAAAAAAAAAAAAGTACACAAATTATCTTAGTAGTGTATAACTCTGGTATGTGTTCTCTGTAGTCACCCTGTTGTGTCTTTGTCTCCTCAGCATGCCAGAGCTGCAGAAGCTTCAGCAGCTGAAGGATGAGACTGGTGAGCTGTCGTCTGCTGATGAAAAACGCTACAGGGCTTTGAAACGCACTGCTGAGAGGGAGCTGCTCATGGTGAGGAGGAACTTTAAAGCGTTGGGGAAAGCATGGGATGTTCTGAAAATGTCACGTGTACACAATGAGAAAGACAACTCTTCAGCCACGGTGATGTCCTGGCTCACTCTTCCATTGGAGCATTGCAAATTAACTTCCTCTTTGTTGTCCAGAATGCTGATGTCATCTGTTGTACCTGCGTCGGGGCTGGTGATCCTCGTCTGGCCAAGATGCAGTTCCGCTCCATCCTGATTGATGAGAGCACTCAGGCCACTGAGCCAGAGTGTATGGTGCCTGTGGTGCTGGGAGCCAAGCAGGTACACATGTACACCACACGGCTCAATAACAAATCTGTCTCTACAGCTGAATGAAATATCAGTTGGCAAAAGTATTTGTCCTGAACACGCAGGAACAAAAACGTCTTAACATTGTGTTGTTAAATTAATTGTCTCACTTGTGTTCGTCATCTTCCTCCTCCTAGCTCATCCTGGTGGGTGATCACTGCCAGTTGGGTCCGGTGGTAATGTGTAAGAAGGCAGCCAAAGCAGGTCTGTCCCAGTCCCTGTTTGAACGCTTGGTGGTTCTAGGGATCCGGCCAATCCGCCTGCAGGTCCAGTACCGCATGCACCCGGCTCTCAGTGCCTTCCCCTCCAACATTTTCTACGAGGGCTCCCTGCAGAATGGCGTCACTGCAGGTTTGTCAGCACTCAGCAGTTCATTATCTGGTGTGATGGAGGGATAAATTGATTTTCGCTGTGGCTGGAACATTAGCAGGTAAAAAGGTATAATGAAATCTTCTTGTTCTCCCCAGCTGACCGCATCAAGAAAGGCTTTGACTTCCAGTGGCCTCAGCCGGACAAGCCCATGTTCTTCTACGTGACTCAGGGTCAGGAGGAGATTGCCAGCTCTGGAACCTCGTACCTTAACAGGTAATATCACACATTTTCTTGGGTTACGTATATTGGATGGACGAATAAATCCATCGATATTTATGAATGGATACATTGTGGACTGGAGGAGACTTCCACCACAGATGGAAAATGAATCTGGTGCACTTGTGTATTTCATCTTGACAAATTGGTGTTTTATTTGCAGCTTTAGCAAATAAAATAATCCAGATGGCACCATAAACATCATTTGAATATTTAAGCCTCCATTAGTCTACTCCTATTAGCATCAGATGTATTTTTCAAGTAGTAGCAGGACAGTATTTAACTGATGCTGATGTTTTTAAGGACGGAGGCGGCCAACGTGGAGAAGATCACCACAAGGCTGCTGAAAGCCGGAGCCAAACCCGACCAGATCGGCATCATCACCCCGTACGAGGGTCAGCGCTCTTACCTGGTCCAGTACATGCAGTTCAGTGGCTCCCTGCACACCAAACTCTACCAGGTAACCTTACAGATGTACACAGAGATAATTTATAAACTTAATTTTATCTTTTGTATCAGTACTTTGTACATTTAAAATAGTGTTAACTGAGCAAAGATTTAGTAGTTGGGGGGTTATTTTGTTTGTTTGTTTGTCCTTCCCACAGAACAGACGAAGAAATCTCATTCAAATTGATTGTAGACCTCAATTATCACTAGTGATGTTGGACACAATTTGTTCCTTCATTTTTACAATGTAATTTCCCCCTCATTCTCCTCTTTTCCTATTCCATTATAGCAAGTGGAAATTGCCAGCGTGGATGCCTTCCAGGGCAGAGAGAAAGACTTCATCATCCTGTCTTGTGTTCGTGCCAATGAGCACCAGGGCATTGGCTTTCTGAATGACCCACGTCGTCTCAACGTGGCACTGACCAGAGCCAAGTAAAAACCTCAGTATAACTGTTCAGTGGATGCAATTCATAGTCTTGTTGCAGCTGTATGTATGTGTGTATAATCAGACCACTGGAATTTGCCAGAATAATTTGGAAGATGTTATTATTAGGAAAAATTCTACACAGTGATTGCAATACAAAATTTCCACCCCATCCCTGAGCAGCAGTCTTGTGTGTGTTGTGAATGTAGGTATGGTGTGATCATTGTGGGGAACCCCAAGGCCCTCTCCAAGCAGCCGCTGTGGAACAACCTGCTGAACAACTACAAGGAGCAGAAAGTCCTGGTGGAGGGACCCCTCAACAACCTGAGGGAGAGCCTCATGCAGTTCAGCAAGCCCCGCAAACTGGTCAACACCATCAACCCTGTGAGTTGAACAAACTACTGTATATTAAGCCACAGTGTTACTTTAAAGACTTTGTTAGACTTCTGTTACAAACACCTGTTCACACATATCTAAACTAAAAGTCTTGACTCTGCAGATTTGAACAGTTAGTAGATTAATGTTGATTATGGTTATTGATTTCTAATAATAAAAGTGCCAAAAATTGCCAAATTAACTGTTTTCTTTTTCACAAATGTGAATATTATACTTGGATAGTAAATTGAATATCTTAGTGTTTCAGATAAAATGTTTTTAGACCAAATGGTTAATTGTAAAACAGAACAGGCAGATTAATCATTAGTGAAGATAATAGTTAGTAGTAGTAAGTATCCAACTGTGTGAAATTGTCTGTTTTTGACCAAGGGGGGCCGTTTTATGAGCACTGCCATGTACGATGCCCGTGAGGCCCTCATCCCTGGCTCCGCCTACGACCGCAGCAATGCTGGTATTTATTTTAATATATATTCAGTATCTTATGATATGACTTAAGATAATAACCTATGACAAACAGGCTCCATCACAGTCCTGCAAAACGAGGCCTGCCTTGTCTTGTTTGGTTTGACATGAACCTTGTTCTGTGTGTTTTCTTTCAGCCGGACGTCCGTCCAACATGTACTTTCAAACTCATGACCAGATCGGGATGATTGGGGCGGGCCCCGGTCACATGGCCGCTATGAATATTCCCATACCCTTCAACCTGGTGATGCCGCCAATGCCTCCGCCCAGTTACCTGGGTCAGACCAATGGCCCTGCTGCAGGTACAGTACAACACTAAGAAAGTTCTCTGAGCCATTACATAAACCGAAAACGGGCAAAGTTGGAGGGAAAAAGTAATCCGATCATGCTACAGGAGAATACCCCATAATGCAAGGTTGACTGGGGTGTTGACACCTGATAACCAGCAGTTTTGTAATTAAAGCAACTGAGGTCTAACTACAATCTGGACTAATGTTACTTCTTCATGTAGCGTTATATGCTTATCACTTACTGCGGTTCTTCTCCCATCTAGTGTGAATAACACATTACAACCTAGGAACAATGTTTGCTCACCATGTTTATTTTGACTCTTGATCTTTTTCATTAAGGTCGTGGAGCTATGAAGGGTAAGCCCGGGCGCGGCGGGCGGCAGAGGGTCCGCGGCTCAGGAAACCAGGGTTCCAGTCAGGGTAACGGGCCAAACAGCCAGGTCAGCCAGGATGGGGCATCCCAGTCCTTCTCCCAGGGCCCACTGACACAGGGCTACATCTCCATGAGCCAGCCCTCTCAGATGAGCCAGCCTGGCCTCTCCCAGCCGGAACTGTCCCAGGTAATACATCTTTTTGAGGAGTATGTTGTATGAGGGTTATTTGTCACATGGTTCATCATTTTTAATTGAGCAAATTCAGCTAGACATGTCAGAGGAATATAAAATAGGTTCTGCATACAGCTCACTGATCCAAATATGTGTCTCTAATGATGTTTCTGTCCTCCTGTTTTCCAGGACAGCTACCTGGGCGATGAGTTCAAGTCCCAAATCGATGTGGCTTTGTCCCAGGACTCAACTTACCAGGGTGAACGTGCATACCAGCATGGTGGGGTAACTGGACTGTCACAGTACTAGATTGTAAGTACATAAAACATGCTCTTAGTAGTTATAATATAGCACATTAAAAGGTTTTGGAAGTTGTGCAGTTATCGTGTTTCCTCACTAAAACGAATGTGTCGCTTTGTCTGTTGACTGATTGTGTGCAGGGCCACATAGTGTATATATAATAGTTTATTATTATTTTATAGACCTAACCTTATGAGACATTTGGATGTGTCCACCCTTTTGAGAATTCACACATTAGCAGTTTTCTTTCTTTTTCAGCCCTGGCAAAATGATATTGTGGCTGTTACTGTGTTGTGATGTATGTTACCTAGAGTTTGTGAGGTCTTTGTCCTGCAACTAATGTCAGATCCACTCTTTTACAAATGTGTCTATGAAGTAATTCTGAGATTCAGGAATGTTTAGCAGGATGACTTTGCGGGCTTATTCAGTCGGAGAAATGTGACTCAGTCAAAAGCCAGTATTGTTCACCTCTTTGGGTGAAAAAAATAGTTATTTGTTAAATCATCTTCATGTTGTGGAGGTTATAAACCTGCTTTGTATCTTGCAGGTCACTTGAAGAAGGGAGCTAGGCTTGAGCTGAGCTTAGTTCATCAGCTTTTTAATCTGGGAAATAATAAAAACATAAAATGGATACCTGTTTTCCTCTGCTACAACCGAAGCACCACTGAGTGAAAGCGACGGGATAGCGAAACCAAACCAATGACCAGCGAGAGAGATAAGAGGGTAGAAGAAGACGAGAGCACGAACAGACGGGCAGGGAAGATGGCAAGAGAGGCCGAGTGAACAAGCAAGAGGCAGGGACCGATGTCCGTGCTAAGTGAAGGAGGGAAGTCGAGAAAATGGCGGCGTGTGGTCGAGCTGCTGAGGGAAACAGAGGGGAGATCTCACTGGTCTCATGGGAATCCAAATGAGGCTCAACTCCCAATAAAACTATCCAGCCAACCCCTTCAACCTACGGCCTCCAGGAAAGGAAGGAAAGCTATGTTATCTTCAGGTGGGGATCGAAGCTTTCCAACTGAATTTGAAGAACTTGTTCTCCAAACATGCAGGGGGGGGGGCATGATTACAGAAAGCCATTGAACAGGCAACAAAAAAAAAATCCCCACGCTAAAAGTCGGTTGGTTCCTCGACCTGTTTCTCTTAAATTTGGTTCATCATGGGAGGAGAGCGGCACCAACAATCTTCTATTGGGCCCAACAACCTCAGCAGCCTCTGAAGGAAGCGGCAGTCGACACACCCACTCGGAAGAGGAAATAAAAACACGGTTTCTGTGCTTGAGTCTGAGATTAAAGAGCCTTGAATTGAAATACCTTTGATTTGCCTTGAGAACCACTGGCTCACTCACAAGGTCTTTAATGGGGTGGTTTCGACCACACGTCAGTGGTGGAGTGGCACAGGGATTTCAGACTGTTTTTTCAAGGCATGACGCGCGAATCCCAACGATATCGCGACCATCATGGGACAGTTTTTCTTCTCTGAAGTACCTTTCTTATCACAGAGCACAAAATTGCAAAAAAGTCATCGAAACTATCAAACATGACCAGCATTGAATATTCAACTCAATGTCATTTGATGTTTCAGCGAAGGCTTTTCCTTATTTTAATCTTTTGGAAGCAGGGGTGGTGTACCACTGCGCTTCATGACCAGATGTCTTTTTTAAAACACTCTGTGTACGCTTAGATTGGCAAATGCTTGAATGCTTTGCATCGATTGATTCCTCAGGGGATTGTGGACTGTCCACACTCATCACACAAATCCCTGCTTGAGGTGAAAGAAACCAAACAAGAAGGATGATGGTAGTCGAGGCTTATAGGCGGTCGTGGCAATCAATCCACCACAGGTAAGGAGTAGAAAAGGAAGGTGGCTGAGGGAGAGAAGGATATGAGAGTTTCCACATCTGGAAGATTAATTCAGGCCATCGCCAGGGTTAAAAATTTAGAGGGAAATGTTTGGCATTAGGACTGCTCAGTCCCAATGGATGACCACACATTAGATGTAGTTGTAAACGTCATTTTGATTTTGTGAATAGTATTCACATAACAAGCAATATAGCTGTTCTGATGGCCATATTGCCCAGCCCACAAGTCTAAAGATAATTAGGGTAAGAATTTCATAAAGGAAATATATCTAAAATTTCAGTTGAAAGGTCTTTACCTTCTGTTTATTAAAACATTTTACCAAACCCCTGTTACACAAAGTGGAAATGCCGTCAGTACTGATTAGATGGCAAAGAGATGAACGAGAAACGTGAATCAGTGCCTATAACCAATCACCTTCAGATAAACAGCTGCAGCACAAGCATGAATGTAGTTAAAATCAAACTACCAGCATAATGATAATAATAAAAAAAAAAACTTCCACACACCAGAGGGCTCAAGAAACCCACAGAAAAGGACTTGTTGTTATTTTTTTAATAAAATCAGGCCAGGTAATGACGAGGTCGATGAGTTTAGCAGCTGGGTAGTTTTTCAAAGGGTGGGCAGATGAAAAAAAAGCCACCTTCCTTCTCTGTGGAGTAAAACAAACGAAGGCTGGTAGAATTTCTTTTTTCCTTCTGTGGACTTTTGATTTGTGCAAAGCTGTTTTTGCCTGCATTATGTATTCCTTGTAGAGTTCCTCTTGAGATTTATGTGGATCCTGAACCCTCTTCCTGGAGAACTTTGTGAACCTGAACCTTGAGTTGATCCAAACTTTGCTTTTTGTCGGATGATTCGCTGCTTTGTGTGTCATGTTTTGTTTAGTTGGGTGTTATTTAGCCATTTTGTGTAGTTTTACAAAAAAAAAATCTGTTTTTGTAGCAACTTGCTGACAACAGGAATGAGGCGGACGCCGTTTCCTTTCTTCATTAGTTTTGTATCTCCTCCTCAAACTGTCCGAGGGATTGTAGTTTTTTAACTCTTCCAGGAAAGATGCTTTCTGAACAGTTAAGAATGTACTTCACTGTTGTTTCTCACCTGCTTCTCATTTCAGCAGTCAAGTGACAATCATGTTGCGAGTAGATGTTGCCATGTTTGACTTAGAAAATGTTCTGTTTTGTTGACATTGAGCGAATCTGTCATTTTTTTCCAATGAATTAGTTTCACATATCAACCCGTTCCACTGAAGTCCTAACATGTTATAGCTTTAAGAACCTGCTGCCGTAATATTATTGTATTGCTTTGGTGTTTTTCCATCTTCTGAGCCACAATGAATTGCAACATGTGCAGTGATCATTGAATAAGTGATTCAGTTGTAGATTAGTTGTTAAAACATTTGCATCCAAACCTTTGATTCTCTACGTCAACAGGCAAAGATTAAATAAGTGAACTTAGAGAGCTCAATGTGATGTAAATACCTATTTGAGTCTTATTTGCAGTGAAGTTTCATCACAACATGGTGGTTTCCTTGTTAAACTGAATCAATAAAGGCTGTCGACTTGAGCGAATTTATGGTATGAATTCAGCACATCTTCAAATTTATTGCAGATGCTCACATATATGAAAATATTACAGGTATTGTACAGTAATAAAACTTGTAGTATATACATGGGTCTCAGCAGTTTTCATGCTGTAGCCTGTGCTGCCTTTTTCTTTTTCATCTGTTTTCTCTTCATCAGTTTCTTTTTCAGCTGTCCATGTTTCTGTCTCTGAATGCTCTCCTGGATTTTCTGTTTGAACAACTTCTTCTGGCCCTTGATCTTCTCCAGCTCGGCCTTCCTCTTAGCCTCCAGGTCTGGATCCTGAAACAGCAGTTTCAACGAATCAACAAAAGGCCATTTTAAATCATAAAAGCTGGTTCCAAAACTCATCTTAAATCAGAAACCTTTATCTAATTTTGGTTTGTAGAGAATATTTTTTGCCCCACACTGGCCCATGTTACAGATTATATTTGGAGTTGTTGGAATGGGTCAGTCTGAAAAGTCTCGTGAACAGGAACTTGATAGACTGAATTTCCATAATTTACACATCTTTAAGACAAACTTCAGGTAACTGTATTTTCCGGGTCCTGGATACAACGACGTGGAACTGATTGTTGGGAATAATT
>NW_023339674.1:8924283-8955644 GCF_004916995.1 Morone saxatilis | reverse complement strand
ATTTTCCGGAGGTCCTGGGATACAACGACGCTGGAACTGATTGTTGGGAATAATTTGATTTTTGTTGCCGAAATTTCCTTGGAAGAACTGAAACTTAATCTATACGTTTTCCTGTTGACGATTTGTACCTTTTTTTCATGTTCCGCTGACCTGCTGCGCACTAAACCTAAAATACTGCTGTGGACTTAAAATCTCAGGGTTGGGTTTGCTAGCAATTAATTGAATGATGAAACTTTTTTCCTATAATTTTTACCACATCCGTCCAAAAACCTTAAACATACATTTACAGTTGCACATTAGTTTCTCTCTATGAAAAACCTCTCGTTGCTTCATCTTAGTAGTGTTCAGACAATAAACTTACCTTAAATGTGTTCAAATGTTTAGCTGCTAAAAAAAGAAACGTACCTTTCCCTCCAAGATCAGCTGTTTCCTCTTGTTGATCTCCTTTTTCTCATCAAAGTCTGTCGACTCGAGTTTCTACAATAGAGAGAGTTCACCATCATTTTAGAGTACAGTCAGAAACAGACAGCCATGACTGAAAAATTATATGTTGACAAAGGAACTACTGGATCAAATGCATCATAAAAAAGTAGTCCCAGATTCAATTAACACTAAGTGTTGTGCACTTAACTACCAAGAGTTGAGCTAATGACTGAATATGAAGAATAGAGGCCTCCGTACTATTTCACACTCCCGTCTGGTCACGTTGACCTGGGTGAGGATCTTCAGGACTTCTTTCTCCTCCACAGGATACTCCTTCAGCTTCGTTTCTGTATCAACACAACAGACAGTTTGTGGAGTTACACCACACTTTCACACTGTCGATGGTGAACTGAGAAATATCTGTCTCAGTCTGGATATCACTTAACATCCTGTCTAAGGCTTTCCAGTCCTCTTCTCTTTTGTGATGAAGGCCAAATAAACAGTATTAAACACACACAAGAGGAGCTAGCTGGCAGGTCAGAAGGTAGTTGTAGTCGAGCTGTGAAGATGCACACTAAGGACAAGTCGGCGGAACATTTCCCTATGTTCCCTTTAATTCAGGCTTTATAAGTAACTTACGAGTCTGTTCTTCGATGGAGTGGACCAGGTGGATGTCGTACTGTGTCACCAGTGTGATGGACACGCCGTTCCTCCCTGCAGAGGAAGAAAACATCATGTATGAGCTGCCTTTATTTAAGATGTGTCATGAAGTCATTGATGGGGGAGGACGTTGGTACTGAAAAAAAGTTGTTCAAGGTTACCTGCTCTTGCTGTTCGTCCGACTCTGTGTATGTAAATCTTGGGAATGCCTGGGGTGTTGTGGTTGATGACAACCTGCACGGTCGGAATATCCAAACCTCTGTGAGTCAGACAGAAGAGGAAGGATGTCAAAACAAGGTGACCTCAGCCTGTCTATATCTGTCTAACTCCTATAGTCTCTGTGTGACAACTTTACAAAGACTTTACAGATGATTTTGCTAACTAAATTTGTGAAAGACCATCCTCATCATTTTCATCATCATCCCTGAGACATGCAGCGGCTCAGCGGAGCTCCTTACCTGGCAGCCACGTCTGTTGCAATCAGGATTTTGTAGACGCTGGCCTTGAACTTGGCAAGGTTTGCGAATCGTTGTTTCTGGAGAAGATAAAGAGCAGCCGTTCATTCTGCAGGCCCATTCATGTGGTTTAATCTGCTTTAATCCCTTTCACTCGCTCATTTCTACATCATCACAATGGCTTTGTGCTCACTGTACGTTTCTGTCTTTGTCCCTTTAATGAGATGAATACATTTTCCACATCCAACACGAGCTAGTGGAGGAGCTCTGAAGATTGGTGATAAAGGACACATCACCATGTTCTCACCTTTCTCTCACACAAAGCAAACTCACATTCTTTGTGTGTCTAAACCAATAAAACTGACTGACACAGACTATCCTTCAGCTGTCATTTCCCCAGAATGGTCGCCTCTCCCTCATAACCTTAAAAAATGGCCTTCAGCAGGCTTGAAACATACTTGCTGATATACTAGCAGCTGGTGACCTGGTGGACTGTAAATATAAAGTTTCTAAATTGCACTAGACTCTGACCTGTTTCATCATGGAGTGCAGGGAGATGGTTGGAAAGTTAAATTCTCGCAGCATCATGGTGATGATTTGGCAGTTCCTGAGGAAGAATGAAGAAAAACAAGCAAATGATTTTATTATTCATGATTTTAACATTAACATGTACAAAGAACTGGCTACTGATCACACTCAGGTTCAAGTTTCAAAGACATAAAAGCTTAAGCTAGCTTGTAGGCTAAATATATTTATCTATTTAACAATAAAAGACACTCAACACCTTAAAGGCAAACTCCCTCTAATTATTAACATTATACGTCTTATAAAGGCTACTTTAGAAAACTAGCACCGCTTAAGGTCACCACCATGCTCAATATTGTACAGGCATGCAATGAATACTTGACTTCTTACTTGCACGTATTGGTGAAGATGATGATGGACCAGTCGTCATGCTGGTCAGTGAACGTCTGGATCAGGTGGACCAGGTAGGCGTCCTTCACCTTCTCTGGAGTGAGGATGTACCTCTGGTCCAGCTCCTCCACCGTTCGTGTCCTGTGAACAACAATAACGGGTTATTTCTTGGTCCCCCTATAGAGTTTCTGTTGCCAGAGAGGTCAGAACCCGCAACCCTGGAGCTGGTATTCACAAGAAGTTTGTGCAAGGAGGATTTGAACGTTACTTCATATTCAGCTGCAGAGAACAAGTGGAAATCTGCACTTGTAAGTGTAAACATGTAAAGGCCAACCAAGATGAAAACAAGGAATGAACGAGTGCATCAGCTGACTGGATGTCCAATTCTGAGGATAAGTGTAACGACCACAGAAGCAAAAAGTTCCTGCTCTGAAGTGATACCATTTTATTCTGCACCCATTTTGAATCGGCCGTCTCTGGTGTTACATTTCCTGTTCCACATCACGACATTTGAATACACCTGCATGAGTCTGTAGCTGCTTTCTGCAAATGGTCTGAGCGTTCCAGCAGGATACTCATTCAACCGCACTTAACACTTCTGCTCGAATTATTTGCATGACTCTACCCTGCATGCAAAAGGCATTTGTGTGAGAGATGCAGTTCAGCGATTAGTTGCACCTCAGATCAGATGATAGGCAAACTGATCTTTCACGCTGGTGCTCCGGTTTTATAAATAACACGCACAGAATGCATCTGAAATGAGGCACAGAGGCTTTAATAAATCTAGTCTTGAGTGTTTTCTTCCACCTTGAAATAAAAGGGGCTGATACATACAAATCCTCCTCTGCACGCTAGAGATGGGGAATTATACGATTTTATTGGTACCGATATCATTATCGATTCTGTTTATTGGTTCCTGATCAAAGTCTTATAGGTATATACAGGTTTTCAACAGCAATGCAACTGTCTCTGAGTCTGAACACTATAGAAAAAGAGTAGAGTTATAGTAGTTTGAGTTTCTTGAAATGAAGCCATGCTTTGGATCATCATTTCTTCCTCTCTACCATGACTCCTTCTTGTGCCAAGTTTCCAGCAGCGTAGATGCATGAGTGTGACAGAAACTGTCAAAAAAACATGCTAGCACTGATAAAAGAAATGAATAAGCTTGTGGCTTGTGATTCCGATGGATCAGACAATCTAGAACTGGTTTTCCATTCCCATTCCTACTGCACACAAAGTTTCAAATTAAAATTAAACCTGTATTGTCTGTCTATCTTCTCCCTGACTACTAAACAGCCTTTAATCAGCAGTGGGTTACTCACTCTGACTTGCTCTCCCAGAAGTAAGGTTGGTTCATGGCGATTTTCTTCAGCTCCTGCAGGGTGTCAGTGAGGGTGGCGCTGAACAGCAGTGTCTGACGTTTAGCAGGTAAAATCCCCATGATCGTCTCCAGGTCTTTGGTGAAGTCAGTGCAACCCTGCTCCAACAGCCGGTCGGCCTCGTCCATTATCTGGCAAACACGCAGACGAAACCACAAACTAAACTGGTCTGTTGTCAAAACAGTGGATGATGAAGTAGCTTCAAATGTCTAAACTTAACTTGATAATTATTTTATCTTCATAAATTCATGGGTGGACATAAAAAATAAAATAAAAACATTTATAAAACTGATTTCAGAGCAGGATTGTGTTATTATAATGACTATTATTACTTTACAGACTCTTAAGGATCTGCATAAATCCTGCAACTAGAGTAACTGTATGTTCATTTGCTGTTTAAAATACATGAAGATGTATATGATAATCTTGGGCTGCACAGGGTTTAAAAATAGAAAAGCATAGCTTAATTAAAGTATTAATTTGCACACATTAACTTCATGTCTTCTGCATGTTTTTGGCGACTGCTTATGCATTAACTGTGTAATAATGTATTCACTTCCTCACCTAAACTTAGTCCTAACATAACTAAACAGATCTTAAGTAAATGAGAGCTACAGCAGAGACAAGGCACTGAAACTTTGCCCAAGTGTCAGTTTGTGTTCCTTCCTGAACTCACCAGAAACTGGATCTTGCTCATGCTGAAGGTGTTGGAGCTGCGGATGTGATCAGCCAGACGTCCCGGCGTCGCTACAACCACATGCGGTTGGTTGGACAGCTCCAGCGCCTGGCTCACCATGTCTGTCAGTAACACAACAGCGACATTGTAAGCACGGATGTAAGACTCAGACAGAACAACAGTCTGGCAGCAGTGTTTCGTTTAAGTTTCTTCAGCAGCAAGGCAACACCAGGGCTTTAAAACTCCAGCAGCCTCTCGTAATAAGAGCGGTACACACAACAGAGGTGTTGGCGACATGAGCTCATTCACACAAAGACAATAAAATCTGATCTCTGATTGTAACCTGAGTGATATCTTTCGTTTTACAGTTTGTAGGATGTGCGTATTTACCCATTCCACCAACAACGATGCAGTCTTTCAGACCCAGAGGCTTCCCCAGGACTCGAAACTGCTCTGCAATCTGATAGGCCAGCTCCCTGCATGACATCACATATGATACATAATCAGTTGGGAACATGGGATAGGATGCTATTAATCTCATAATCAGAGTCACTTTTAATGCAACAAACACAACAATTCTTATTTTCAGTAGACTATAAAGTGATGAAAACATACCTATATATATTATATTCCATTTCTGACAATAGATCTTCCTTTATGTTACACACTGGACTTTTAAAACTCAAACCAAACACTGGCTCTAGATAGGGATATTCGTGTTTTTCACCAGCCGGGATGACTCGCTGTATTAGTTGCAGTTGGTTCACAGTGTTAGATGCCACTCCTACCCACTGGTCATTCAAATAATAGCAGATTTCTAAACATGTTTGAGTGATTTAACATTACATTAATGCCTTGAATATAAAAGTGTATCTCTGTAAACGTGTGCACACTAACCCACACATGCTCCCTTAACCTTATTTATTTTGTTTTTGCTCTTATGTTTGCCTTTTGATTCTGTTTGTATATTTGTGGATTACATTACTTTTGTATCTACGTGTAATACTTACTGAGGTGAGAGTCCTTCTTTAAGCTTTTACAGGGTTTTAAATCTCACCTGCACAATTCTGCTGTTGTGTTTTATTGTGCAAACAAATAAATACATTTCAAAATGTTGCCCTCTGACACTGTACAACACTGACCTGGTAGGAGTGAGCACCAAGCAGAAGATGCCATACGGGTCCTCTGACAGTTTCTGCAGCACTGGGAGGACAAACGCTGCCGTCTTCCCACTTCCAGTCTTAGCACAGCCCATACAGTCCCGGCCTGTGAGGAAGAACACACACCTTCATTCACCTGCTCTGATTTACTGACTTTACGCCTCCTGGTTACTTCCAAGGATTCAAAATATTAGAATACTTTCCTCGTCAAGTGGCTCATCCAAACTCCACTAAAAACATAATCAATTAATTGTATCTTTGCATAATCTACAAATACACACACTTTGAAGATCAACACTTGAAATTATTTCTTATCTACAGAGTTTTCTGGCAAATTCGGCAGCAGTCAGATGACATAAAATAAGATATTTTATAGTTTACAGTCACCAATGTATATTTTAAAGGAGAGAACCAAAGGAAAACAGTGGCCTGATCCCAGACCTGTGAATTGCTGACAACGGGATAATCACCAGCTATAAAGATAATATTTTAATATTTTATTTTATTTTAAGACCCGATTGGCCCATTTCATAGAAATACAAAAAAAAAACAATAATGTAAAAGTATAAAAGCATTTACCTTAACTAACAACAAGCACTGAGCAGTAAAATTGATAGATTTGTCAATGGAGCTCTGCATTACTTATCGGGACAGCTGAACGTGGATCAATAAGAGATTCCCATTACAGACAGACAGCCTGGTGACATGTTTTAAACCTGGAGACTGAACAGAGGCACACTCACCTTGGAGAATAGCTGGCATGCAGTGTTCCTGAACAGGAGTGGGTTTGTTGATCCCCAGCTGTTTACACTGTTTAACCAGCCAGTCTGACAGACCTAGCGACACAAAGTCGGCCATTTCTCATTGATCTGCTTCTCTCCGGCCGGATAACGACTCCTCTGTCTTTAATCTTACAACAAAAAAGCCACTGAAATACTGAAAAACATCCTCGTGTGTTTCATCAGTGGTCGCTGTGTGATGGCGTAGCAGCCTTACGCATTACGTGGTTACGCAGAGACGGCGACGTGTCGCTGCCCTCTGTTGGTCAAATATCGGCATTATCTATTATAGTTGATAAGGAAAAAGTGACAGCTGACAGTTTTAATCATATTATTTTTTTTAAATAGGACCTGAAGTAAAATCTTTGTTCACTTTGGTAACATATTTTGATGTTGACCCCCATCTTTATTGATAAACTAATGAGCTTTTGCCCCTATATACCTATATTTTATACTGTTGGTCACATATTAGAAGCTGGTGTCTTCTCTGTAGAGCCCTAACACCTCACCTATCAATATTTAATAAACTGTATATTCACCTTTCTCTGGCGGGAATAATTAACTGTAGGTTCCTACTGACAACTCCACCACCGCCTCTTTGTGCACTGTGTATGTATTCTACACCTCCAAACATACATAAACAGATTAATATCGGGAATGAATCAATTGACCACAATCCATTTACTCACTGGGGCTTTTGGGGGAACTTGCCAGCTTTGCCCAGTTAATCCAGGCTCGTTCAGCATTAGAGATCTACTGGGTCACATGTTTTGGTGCAACACCAGGCACTCACACTAACCCTGACGCTCCTCCCTATGTAAATCAGCCAAACTGTCAACACCTCCACATTTCACAGATCTGTTCCGGCTTAATTTTTCCTACGATTCTGTAAAATCTAACCAAATAAATGCTTTTCCATGACTACATTTTTCTTTCACCTGCAGAAGAGCCCTCAGTACTAAATACTGATACCCTACTGATCAGTGTCGCTTTGTTTTAAAGCTCCTCACCTGTTCCCTACGTTTTCACTGTATCTGCACCGTTAAATGCAGATGACATGACTTGGAAAATCTGGGAACATATGGGAGGAAAAGCAATTCATAGTTTCTTATTCTCTGTTTATCCAAAGACTTTAGATTTATTTATCTCTATAAAATGACCTTTCAGTCATTTGACAGAGATTGCCTGTCCTACAGTCTCACCATCGATAATTGATGATGAAGCAAGACAGTGTATTAGATCAATAAAAACCTTCTACTTTCTCTGTGAGACAAATAAATCAAATTTTATGTCAGGTTGTTTTTGTTTTGGCCTATTTTCGCAGTGGTAAATGATCATATATAAGTAAAAAATACATTAAGAATATAATAAATAGTATTCTTTATTTATTATAATCATTTCAGGGTGAGTATTCTTTTGCTGCTATGTGTAAATACTTTTTTTTAGCAATTATCAGAAGGTTGCTAATGTGTGTTGTAATGGGGTTACAACCTTTACATCCCCAGCTGGTATGAATGGATTTAAACCCTGAAATATCACCTCAATCAGTCTTTACTGGCTCTCTGTGCTCTCTGATTGCACTGATTTGTTCCTCTGACTGACCTGAAATAATTGAGCCTGAAGCACCCTCTGATGTTTATGAAGCAGATTTTTGTTATGCATCGGTCTGAGAGTTAAGAGGATTGCATTCACGAGCTATGAAACCCCAGAAGAAGATCAACAATATGCACGCACAGAGGTTGTGAAGAGGACAGTTTGGGTGTATCAGTGTCTTTTTGCTGTTCCTCAACTGCCCACTTACAACTTGAATATCAGGGCTTCCAAGACACATGTGATAAGTGATTAAAATAGAGATAAATATGTGGAAAGAATCACTTGTCACTGTGAAAATTTACATAATCTCATTTTCCTGCCGTGTTATTATTCCAAATACAGTCCAGACAATGAAATTAAGTGCAATTAAAAAAAAGCTTCTGTGAAAATTACATTTAAGATCTACTTCTCTGTCTAGACTTCGAGTGCAGATGATGACTTGTTTGTCACATCCTGCAGGTATTGTATTATTTTCTCATACCTGCCACAGTGAGTGTGAAGAAGCAACTGCTTGACTGCCGAAGGAGAGAAATCTTCAGCAGACCCATCTGTGTGTGCACACTGTGCTGCCAGAGGTGATTAATGCTCTGTGTGTCAAAGGCAGAGGCCTGGAGGTTCATCTCCATCCTGCCCACACTGTCCAGCTGTGCTGCAAACTGCCTCGAACCGGCTGAGTAGTGTCTTTTTAAATGAACATGAGGGTTGTTTGCATGTAAGGCAGAGATCTGCTGTTCCCTGTTGCCTCCCTGCAGCACAGAGGAGCAGTCAGCTGAATCGCTGTAACAGGCCACTGAGCAGCACGATTAGTGCACAGGAGCTGCTTCCGTCGCTCTTCCACTAGATTTGATGCTCCCATGTTTAACCTATATTCAAGCAAATAAGTGGTTTATTTGAAATCAGCAGTGACTCCAAACTGAGGCCCGTAGGAACTAATGAGGTGAAGAGCAGCTTTAAGTTTGTTACAGCAGTGAGTTTAACCCGTTTATGAGGAAGGTTGTGACACTTTAATAAGGAGAAACAAATGGGTGAAATAGCTTTTAGTGTTCTTTTGTCTTCTTCTTCCTTTTACCAATTAGCATTTCAGTTAAAGTTGTACATTTTCAAACCGATTTAACATCATGAAAAATCTAAATTACATTTAGTACCCAATTGTACCTAAATTGTATTTTCTCAACAAACAAACAAATTTCTCTGTATAATTTTATGTTTCTTTTGTGTGTGTGTCTGAATGATTACATGTTTTATGACTATAATGTGTTGGTTTCATAAAAAAAAAACACATTTAAATTGTGCTTTTTATGATGATGTCTTCATGTTTTATGTTATATTATGTGCTGTCATGTATGGTTGTCGATGTTATTGTGACATTTTAGATGTGCTTTGTACAAAGCATTCCCCTAGGGGCAATAAAGGTTTGATTCATAAACCTTATGCAGATTAAAATGGGGAGGAAATTGGCTTTCAAAAATTGCCTATTTAATCAGTGAGATGAGGAACAGCTCAGGAATTCAACACACGTTATTAATCTAATATATGCAAATCATTTTATAAACAGGCACTTTACCAGCTGAAGAAATCCCAGAGGAACTTCTATCACTTTTGTTGTGAGCATGTTTATCTGTTTTTTGATTTTTTGGATGTTGGATGGCCTTCTGACATATCTGTGCAGTATTAACCAGGTTTACCACAGTTTATTATCCCAATATTATGCGATTTTCACTGAGATGATCACAGTGATTTGATGACATAATCATGGCAATCAAAAATGCTTCCCTCCCTAATGAATAAAATCACTGTATCGGTGCACAATAGTGAGTTTATTGAGCTTTGTGGTGTTTTCCAGTCTTATATTATTTTGCTATCCCATCAACAGAAGGATATTTAACGTTTCCATGTGATTTTATCCATCATAGTATTTGATGGGATTACCATATAGCTCTGTATAAACAGCTTTATACTGAATATTATCTGATTTAACGTGAGATCAACAGAGTGGGTGCGGGATTGGACATCTGACAGATTATTTGCTGAAGCTTTTTTTGTAAAACAGCCATTTGACTTACCACCAGTGGTTCAGATGCCTCGCGCTTTTAGTACGCTACACTTCATAAATACGCATTGAGGAGGGCTTTTAAGACTGTCCGCAGGCCATTTACACATATTATATTTCACATTCTGGCATTTAAGTGGGAAGTAGGGACAATGAGGTGGGGGGGCGGGTTTGTGGTTTGCATTGTGGCCATAAGATGGCGCTGAAGAGGCTCCACGGTCCCACCGAGAGAGTTGAATGGGATCCCAGTGTGATCTGGCAGGAGGCGGGAGGGGAGCGCAGCACAAGTCCTGGAAGAGGTTTGAGCCAAAAGCACTCCACTGCCCGACTTTCATCGACATTCCTCCGTCTGTCCTGCCCGCAGAGCTGAGCCAAACGATTCACAGTGCGTAATTACGCACAGGGACGGAAGATCCGCGGTGTTGCTCGCCGTGGAAACCCGCGGACAAAGGCAGGCTGGAGTACAACAACTGACTTGAGAGGAGAGGAGTACTGTTGTAGGGGAAACGGGGGGGGATCTGGAGTCGGAAGTGATTTGTCTGTTTTTTTCCAGAAATGTAACTTGCGTACTGGATTTTGTGGAAGAAGCGAATCAGTTTGGAATAACCAGGAGAAAAGGACAAAAAGTGGAGCGGTGAGTGGAATCAGACCCCAAACCAGCATCCAGATCCACGGAGCATGGGGTAAGTTTGGGTCTTGTGTCTGAAATGTACAGTTATTTTACTCTCTCTGTCTAAAAGTGATTTTGTACAGATGACGAAATACTTGAAAAGTGAACTTTGTGGTGATTTTCTGCGCCTGTGGCTGGTTTAAAAACCACCGTCTCTTTTTTTTTTTAAAGCCTTTTGGAGCAATCGATCTGAATTCTAACACCAGTTCCCATGTGACACTGCGTTGTTCTCTTTGTTTACACTCTCAAAGACATAATCGAGAGAGCAATCTTTTTATTTGTGAACCGTAGAGCTTGACCCAGTTTCATCACAGGTCTGATGTCCGTTTGCACCGTAATGCCAGTTGTGACTGTAAGAAGGTCAAATTCACATGTTGAGAGATCGTGGATGTATTACATTAAAGTATTGGGCTGATACACACACGTTTTGTTTAAAATTCAGTCAAGCTGTGCTCAGTTCTCTCTCTCTCTCTCTCTCTCTCTCTCTCTCTCTCTCCTCTCTCTCTCTCTCTCTCTCTCTCTCTCTCTCTCTCTCTCTCTCTCTGTCGTGTGGTGTGGTGGTGGTGTTGTGGGCTTAAATTATACACGCCAGTCTTGAGCTGAACACACCTGAACCCTCCTCACATTACCAGAGTCCATGCTGTCAGCCTCCTCCCTCTGGGCCCGTACTGTGACACTTTGAGAGGATACTAAAATGACTGAATGGGAACAATTTTAGAGCTAGATAGCAGAGAGCTTCCTCAGCTCTCTGTTATCTCCATAAGTGTTTTACTGATATATTTTTGGAAGCCCATTATTACACTATACACTTTATTTACAGCAATTTTTGCTCATATTCTTCTTTCAAAGAGACAATGAAAAGAAATTTACATTGCAGCCCAATTTATATGTCATAATGGACAGATCACTATCAGAAGTTATTAATGCATACATAGTCTATTTATTTACAGCTTAAATGAGTCTCTATGGGGGGGATATCCAAATTCTACAGACCAGTACTGTACTGAACTGCCCAGTGATGCAACGTATTGGTACTCAAATGTGAATTGATTAAATTATATCAACAGCTGCATCCCAAATCAGTCACTGGATCCCTCAGAAGACATGCAAGTGTGTCCTTCAAATGTCCTTAAGACCAGGCTGAACCTGCACCTCCTCCTCAAAGGAGACGCACACAAACTGAGGAACTGCATTCTGGTGGTCCTTCACTTGTAGTAAAGTCAAATGTGGAGTTTACTGCACAAGTACCGGCTCATTGGGAAGTGCAGTCACACAACAGAAAGTTAGAAAATGTAACGATGGTTCCCTGTGTTCCCTAGTGAAGAAACTATCTCTGTCTTGTTCAGTAACGCAAATGTACAGTGACTGAATTATCTGCAAGGTGACACTTAGGACCCATCACTCAGTGGTCACCCTTAGGGACAAAAGAGTCTCTGAGCAACCTCTAACTCAATGTTTACTTATGTAACCTTCCACCACACATCCAGTATACCCAGCCATGTACTCAAAATGTAAGTGGATGTGTAAATGAGGATGGGAAAGACAAAGTGGTATCGGCACACACAATATCTCCATCATACAGCCAGACAGTGGAAAGTTTCAGGTTGACTGTGCCCCTTTTCAAGTGATGTCAGTGGCACATTAGCACCCACGGAGACCTGCTGTAAAACGTCTGCAGCCCAGTGGGGCCTTGAAACAAACATCTGGTCTGATGCCTTGGGTTTGATGCATTTATACTGTGAGAGGCACAGATCACTCGGTGTCATGAAGGACCTTTTGATAGACAGAGGCAGCCTGCAGCTCTTCTGCCTTCTTGACAGAAGCGAGCGCCTGGAGCAGGAGAGTCTTGATTAACAGCCCCTTCAGGTCCATAAACAAAAAGAGTAGTGGGTTCACAAGTGCTCTCATGCTGTGTGCAGCTTGCCTTAAAGTACTTATCCATGTCATCTAAACCAAGTAGGTCCCTGTACAAATGAAATATGTAATTTGATGGAGAAAAAGTCTCAACATAATTGAGATCTAAACAAAGCATAGTTTATGTCTGGCTTCTATTTACCACCTGCTGTAGCTTTTCCACTCTTCCAGTTGAGGGATATATTCATCAGAAACTGATTAACCAAACGAAAGCAAATACCTGGTAACACAAAATGGCCACATCACAATTTCTTGTCAGTTCCTGAATGCACCATTAAATAAATAATCACCAGAGGTGTCCCCAATTTTGTGCATGAAAAGAATCAGCATTTTGGGTCACATTTGAGCCGACTATTAGTGTGACTAGTATTTTAAAGCACCATTTTTAAGTAAACAGTGTTTAATCAGAGTGTATTAATTGATTAGTGTTTTTATGTTTTTGCTATTTACAATATTTATATAGTTACTTTATTTTGAAATCTGTCAAACATTGCTGTGATTCAAGTTATTTTTTCTCTGACTGGATCATTTAATTGTTCAGCATATTTGACCTAAATTGGATTATAGTTTCCAACCTCGGCCTACTTGAGGTAATGCCCTGTGTAGCTGCACTGTATTCTCTGTATTGGGACGTCTCATAATAATCCCTGAAAAGTTTCACTGGTCAGTTTTCTTTTCACTGTGTAACTTGGATCCTCTTTCCCCTTGTTCTGCTGCAGAGGAGTTGCCTGCGAGCTGTAAAATGTTCCCGCTACATCGAGAGAGGTATTAACACATGTCATCTCCTTGTTGTGGCTCTGCATGGCAGGGATGGGCAAAAAGTTTAGTTTTTGATCTTCTTCCAAATAATACCGAGCATCAGATGACTGTCATTGATACCTGTACCTTCCAACAACATAAGCTACAGCATAATGTATTACTTTGTCTGTATATGGACGGTATTTATCTGAGAAAACACTGCAAGTGAAACATTTGCTGAATATTTTTGCAGCTTTGTAATGTAAAAGTAAACATTACATCATGACATTGAGAAAGAGCTTTTGTGTATTCATGCTTTTGGCTCTGGTTTGATACTTAAGAATACAACACCAGCATCTGTACTTTTGATACTTTGGGGATCAATCCGCCCATCCCTACTTCATCAAACATTTATTTACCTCTGAACAAAATCCACCCTCATCACATCCCCATAATGTTTTTCCTTTTTTCGGTTTCTGTGGTTATTCTAACTGTATTGTTGGAGTGGAGGTGTCATGCTTGTCATTGGTGTGCAGATGTTGTCAGCTCGCTCTCCTCCTTCTTGTTGTCTCTTCCATCATATTGTCCTCCTGTCAGCTGCTCCACTGCAGCTCGACTGCTCCGTATACTGTTGGATTGTTTTGACTCTTTAACAGTGCATCATGTTTTGTAAGTTGGTATGTTTTGCATGTCAAATCTTGATTTTGTAGTGGTGTAAAAAATGCAATGTTTTCCTCTGACATGCAGTGGATTGAAATCCTCAAGAGACAATACTGCCGTACCGATACCTCAAGTCACTGATTCCCAACCTGTGGGTCCTGGTCCCCACTAGGGGTTGCTAAATCTTAACGGGGCGTTGCAAGGCCTTGTTGATTTTAAGGGCTGTAAGAAAAGATGTAAGAGAAATATTAGTAGGCCTGTATCTCAGCATTTCATTTATTTCTGTGGAAACCAAATGGAATTGTTAGTTTTAAAGTTTTGTAGATTATTATTTAAGATATAAAGTAAAAAAAAACTCCCAGTATAAGGCACTTTGAAGGCCTGAACACAAGCTTTATTCCCAGAGCGTTCACTCTCTGCTAAACAGCCTCATCCTGAGTTGGAAAAGTATGCAGTTAAAATAACCAAAGAGCTAACAATGAAAACGTTACACACACACACACACACACACACACGCCCTGTTTGTGATTTCAAAACAGAAAAACATAATACAGACAGAGAATAACATAAAACGTTCCTAAAAACTTTAGTAAAAGTCATCTCTGGGGCAATATTCACAGGAAATAATCTGCTCAAAATGGATCCAAATCACTAATTTTACACAAACGACATGCAGTTATTGCTCACTATTTGGGTACCATGTACAGGCTATCAGTTGTTCTGTACTGTTATTGTTGTGCACTGAATATAATATAAAATATCTTTAAAATATATCACTTAGTCGGAGGTCGTCATTTTACTCTGATAGAAAAGTAGTCTTGAGGAAAAAGGTTGGGAACCCTTTATTGACTCAAATCCAAGCTAACAGCCTTGTCACACTGTAAAATGCATTTTATATTCTCCTTATAAGCCATTTGATGTTTGATTTTCAAAAGATGGAGTATAAATTTAAAATTGTAGCTTAACATTTCAAGAGATGAAATGTCACTTTCAAGATCAATAACACTTTCCACAAGTGGTATCAATCTTCTTAACTCTGAAAAAGAACGGGATTGACCTAAAATTCAATTTCAGTTCAATTCCCTTTGCTCTGAAGTATATG
The DNA here is from genome assembly GCF_004916995.1 of Morone saxatilis. Taxonomy (NCBI): domain Eukaryota; kingdom Metazoa; phylum Chordata; class Actinopteri; family Moronidae; genus Morone; species Morone saxatilis. The sequence continues at coordinate 8,940,470 of NW_023339674.1, read as the reverse complement.
AGAAGGTAACAGCTGTTAAAAAGCAGTGTATATTTAGACAGTGTGTGGCATTTGTCACAGTATGATCATCTATCTACATAATTACAGAGGAGTCATTTGGGATGGTGACGATATTGCTGCCCATATCATCTAATTTACTGTTGAAATCTGCCTCAACGTCACCGTGCAGCCTCCCTCTACAGCACAGAGGATGTCTAAACTTTGGTTTCAGCGGGAACATAATCAGTTAATTTGCAGCATAATGCCATAAAAACGGTTCAGCGTCTGCGTCCTCCCACTGGCCAAGGAGAAACCAGCTGGTCTGTGGGGAGAAGAGCTTCCTAATTGCTGTTTTGGAGACATCTGCAATTGCTTGAATAAACAGTCATCCTGGCTCACTCTCTTTCTGTTCACTTCATTTCACCGTGTTTTATTGGCATGAAAGTGAATAACAGAAACGCTGGAGGACGGGCATGAAAGATCAGGTCTTTTCTCTGTGTCTCTCCGCCCTGACCTTCATATCAAAACACACTCAGCTTTTTGTCACCTTCACAGTGTGAGACAGCAGTAAGTTATCAGTCATACTTTTGCAAGAGGAGCTGACCTTCAGATAACTGAAGTGCTGTTGTTCAACACAACCAGAGCTCATGGTTTTGGCAATGTTGACACTTTAAGGCTTGTGGTCATGCAGTGTATTGTTCGGCATATTCTGAAAAACCACTTTTACTTGTTTCACTCCAAAGCTTACTTTGCAGCAATGTGAAAAAACATGTGCCAACATGTATATGTTGTGCTTTAGATTTGTTGAGCAGCTACAGTATGAGTTAGCGTTCACACTCACGGTGCTATTTTGGTATGTAGTTGTAGTTGCGTGTCGTGTTGCTGGACTGGGTCAGACACTCTCGCTGGCTCAGGAATGTGGACACGAGGCTTACTTACTCTCAGAGGTCAGAGGAAGCAGACCCGTAAAGGAGAAATGCTTTTAGAGGAACAAAGTGAAACTGCCAAAAAAAAAAAAACATCTCTTCCTGTCTGAGAAACCTGAAGTCCCTGAAGGCTGAAAAAATCACAGCAGAGTTCCAGTTTTTTTTGTGTCTTAATGCGCAGATGGTGAAAAATGATGCTCTGCTGATGAAGCACTCAGCTGACACTCTCATTTAGACCGAATTTACTCTTTTCTAAGCTTATGGGTCAACACGTGTTTTTCAACCTGACAGTCCGAACATGGCTGTCTGTGAATACCTTCGGATTACTGCAGAGCTGTTAGAAGATTTCTAGAGATAACCCTGTAGAACGTACGTACTGACAGCAGTTTCTCGCCCTCTCAACTATATATCTTGCTCAGATACTTGAATGTGAATAATATAATGCGAGTTGTTGCATAAACTAAAGTTACATCAGACCGTCTGCAGTCTTTACACATTCATACATCTCCAGTATAACAGCAATACTGCAATACTGACCGCTCAAGTTAAAGGATAGGATCACAGACTGTCAGCACTCACATGTCCATACGCACATTAAAACAGTCTTTGTTCATAATTATGCTTTTTGTTCATATTGGCCACAAAGAGATCCACAGTCCTTCTTCTCTGTAAAAATGCATTTCAAAGCTTCAAAGCATCAAATAGTTCTGTTTCACAGTGAGTCTTTTTAGTACAGCAGCCCTTCTTTCTGTCCTTCACTCAGCAAGGAAACACTGTCTGCGGAAACAAATAGAGGATTTTTTGTAATAAAAAGACTGTAACTTTGGAATTTATTTTAGTTATGACTAAGTCTGACTGAATGCTTCATATTAACTAAATCCATTGTTGCACAGTATGAGGAAAGTGCTTTTGTCCCTTATTACTTTGATTAAAATCTTGGAAGGGATCTCTTCACTGTCAATATGCACAGGATGAATAAACCAATAAACTTTGTAATGTATGTGGCTAAAGACTTGAACAAATGGTATTCTCTACTACTACTACTACTACTACTACTACTACTACTATTCTCTACCTGAGATTTCTTACATCAAGGCTTTTTTTTGTGATATTGGGCTGAATAATTGACTTGACTTAAAGCACACAGTGGTATAATATAATATAATATAATATAATATAATGTTACATGGCCATTAAACAAGCCCAGAGCACAAAAATATTGAAGTTACAGTGACATAAAACAGAGAGAAAAGGAGCAAATTCTCACATTTTGAGATGCTGGAACCAGCAAAAGGTTTGACATTTGTATGCCTGGTGCTTTGACCCTCACTTAACCTTTTAGCCATCTCCCTCATCAGATCCCCTGCAAGTTTTCTGATCTGCTGTTTCAAGTGTGAACGCTGACTTTAAAGTACAACCAATAGGATTTGTGGCAGCGAGTTTTGCAGCTTCGTCCTCCCCCCTGAGGCTATTTACAGCCCGCAGAGCTTATAGGCTCCGTTATTGGCAGTTTGAGGAGTATTTTGTCAACTACAGAAGTGACTGGTCGGGTCTGACTGCAGGCCAGACAGGAGGGTGCAGCTTCTGTTTCCCAGATCAGAGATTCAGGGTGCTGAATGGATACTGAAGTTAAGAAGAGAGATGAAGAGAGCAGTGAGAGAGGATTAGAAAGTGATGACTTGGGGTGAAGACACACAGATCTCAGCACCAGTGTGTGTATGTGTACGTGTGTGTGTGGGTGTGTGTTTATGGTAACTAGACACTGAATAAGAAGTAGTTTTCAGAAAATTCTGAGACCCGCTGAGTATTTTATTAATTGCTGGTTGTAAGCTTATCAAAAATTGTATGAAAGTAATATTTAATGAATGTATTCATTAAATATCAAATCTCATCCAATTCAAACCCATTTAAAAAAGAGACATGAGTGGTTGAACTGCAGGAACTGAAGGCATTATGTGTTGCTCAGAGCTCTTCAGCACTGTGTGGTGGGTGTCAGTTGTTGTGTTGTTTGATTCTTGGCTCAACTATTTGCCCACAAAGCTGCTCAAGTTCTTGGTTGTTGTCTTGTTTGTTAGGAATGAACAATGACCCCAGAAAGAACACCAGTATTATGATCTCTCTTTTTTATTTTATTTACACACACTACATCTGAAAGTTTCCTACATAGCGAAACTTGTCTGGCCCAGTGATACCCACACAGCCCACTTATATTTGGCCCAAGTGCAGCAATGAATTACAGTTCAGAGGTGGTCCAGACAAATCAGGACACTGAGACAGTAAACGCTAGGCCTGAACATAAACAAAAAGATAAGGTTGTGTCTTTGCAGCACTACAGTACTTGATTATAATGCTGTTTGGACACACATTTGACCTTTTATTAGAAATTGCAGCTCCTGAAACTTGTCTGGTCCAACATAGGGCCAGAATAGGGCCAGCTAGTTGGATGTGATATAGTTATGTCTTTGGCCATGTATTTGGGCCGAGCGTATGGGGCCACAGTAGTTCATTTATGGAACATTACAGAGCAAGTCTAAAAGTTTGAAACCTAGGCAGAGTCGACTAGGCGATGATTAGCTGAATAATCCATTGTTTGATCGACAGAATTGGCAACTGTTTTGATGATTGATTAATTGTTATTTTTAATATACCAAACAACTTCTGGATTTGCTGCTAATTTGGGATTTTGAACTGTTGATCAGATAAAATTAAGCAGGGTGTTACCTCAGGCTTTAGGAAACTTTGATGGGCATTTTTCACAATTAACTGATTGATTGAGAAAATAATCATCAGGTTAATTGATAATGAAAATTATTGTTAGTTGGCACCATTATGATGACCTGTAACTTCCATCATTAAGTTTTACATGTTGTATTTCCCACTTTGTTCGTTCACTCCTAATTCTGATGTTTTTTGAACACAGCACAAGTGAAGAGAAATCCATCCTTCAAACTAGTTGTCTTGATGTTTTGAACTCTGCACGTTTTTTTTCTACATCATTGTCAGTTTGGATCTATATGATATGTGATTTCTAAAGGAGGTAATGAACCGTTATTGAAGATGTGCGAGCAGTAATTTGTAATTGAGCACGAAGGCCTGTGGTGAATGCAGCCACGTAGGTCAGAGAAAGTGTATTAAAGCCTCCTTGTTCTCTGATTCCTCCCCGTAGAAAACTCAGCCCTCGTACTGTCTGTCTTCCAGCTCGTCCAGATGGAGCTATCATACAAGTCCCTCTGTTTATGGCCTTTGCTGCAGACAGCAGCCAAATACTGTTGTAATATTTTCCTGTCCCTGAGAGGAATTATTTCATCTGTGTGAATGTGAAGCATGAAGAAGAGCTTGCATGCTCAGCAGAAGCCTCTCCAGGAGACATACTGGAGGAGTAAAAGGGCTGTTTGTTTGGTCCGACATTTCATCAGATCACTCATCCTGTATGTACACCCATAACCTCAAATTCATCTGAATACTTAATGGCAATTAATTTGTCATGAGGGTGGAGTGTAGCTGATGGCTTCGGGCCTGCTTGCCTCCTCCTCTAACTGGTGTGCTTTTATGGGGAATGTAGAAGACTGTTAGTGGATTAAAGAAAACCTAAAGCTTCAGCCATCAGCTCAGACTCAGCTGCTTTACCCTCCAATTCTTTGACAATGCCAGAATATCAAATAAAGGTTTTCTTAATGCAAACTTCCAGAAGTTCTTTAAGGGAAAGTGTAGTTTTAAATCCGTCAGTTGGCACCACATCAAAATCAGGAGATGATCCAGCGGTGACAGCCCCCCCTGCAACAGACCGCTGCTGACTTGTGCGGTGCATGAATACAGAGACGTGCAGGAGTGAAGATAAAATGTCCTGGAAACGCATGAAAAGTGGTTGTGCCCATGAGGTTTGAACCACACTTGAGGATTCAGCCCTGTTCCCCCGCTGGCCTGCCTGTCTGCCTGGGCTCAGATCCAGCAGAGCCTTCTCTTCTGTGTCTCCAGGTTTTGCCTGTCTGTCTTTTTCTGTCTCCTTCACTCTGACCCTGAATACAAAATAATAAAATAAAAAAATCCAAAGGAGAATGTACTAGCTGTTCCCTTTTTTTTTTTTTTTTTTTAAATGAAAAAAGAGTTTTTATAACAGGCTGTTTCTTCAGAGTATCCCAAACAAAACCATCTGTGAAAAGCTTCCCCAGTAACTCACACTGGCTTTAGCACATCTCTAGTTTAGGCAACAATGGCAATAAGAAATATTTTGTCATTTGAGCTTTAATTGCCACTAATTCAAATTATTTTCATAGTTGTCATTTTTAAAGCACAATGCTGAACATTTCTTAGTCCTCAGCTTCTCAGTTTTAAGGATTTTCTGCTTTTCTTCTGTGTAACAGGGTGTGATTAACTGGATATTTTGGAGTTTTGGAGCGTTGGTCAAAACAAGCGATTTGAAGACATCAGCATGGACATTTTTTTTTAACTATTTTCTGACATTTTATAGACGAAACCATTATATATTGATATATTGAGAAAATTGAGAAAATTGACATTTTAATGAATAAAGAAAACAATTGCAGCTCTGATCCCCATGCAAGATGATGTACACTGAGGGAGAAAAGAGGAATTCAGTGGAAAACAAACTTTTGACTTTTTGGTTAAGGGTAAGTTTCGATAATTATGGAATACCTTACACATTTCCCTTGAGATAAACTAAAAGTAACATTTGCAACTAGTGTGAAGGAAAACACATCTGTATCTTCACACAGAGCAAAGTACAAAGGGACGTTTTTAGAAACTTGTTATTCTCATTTGTTCTCAACTCGTTTGTTTGGAGGTCAGAATGGTTTCTGTGTGGAGAAAATCTGCACACAGCATTTAAACATAACTTAAATTACAATTTTTTTTTTTAGTAACTTTAGTAAAACCATATTTTTTTTTTATGATATATTAAATCTTAGTATCATAATATCTTAACTTCATCATGAGACAAGCAGACATTGTAGTTAGGGTTCTCAATCATGAAATCAGTTTACACTTCAATAAACATGTCCCATTTTTGACCCTTGTAATTATTGAGCTATAATCTGCAGTTCTCCCTCCGATCATGCATGGATGCGTTGCAGTGAGTGAGTGCAGTATGATGGAGGGGGAGGGATAGGGTGGATGTATATTTGACCTGGAACTGTTTCACAATAATTGATCCAGATCCTCTCACTGGAATTAGGCCTAAGGCAGCAGCAGAGGAAAGTAACTGCGGTATGAAGATTTACACTATTATAGAACATTTACAATTTGTGTACCTGAATACAGTTTACAGGTACATACACACAAAAAGTAGTAGTAGTACTAGCAGTAGCAGTAGCAGTTAAGTCGCAGTAGTAGTAGTAGTAGTAGAGAGTAGTAGTAGTAGTAGTAAGTAGTTAGTAGTAGTAGTAGTAGGTAGGGTAGTATGAGTAGTATAGCAAGATGAATTCAATTTACGAAATATTTGATGCATTTGGCCTTCTTATGGAAGATACCAAGGCTAGTACATAAAGTAGCTCTACTTCAACCAGGACCAATATTATAAATCTGTGTACATGCTTCAGTAATGATCCAATGATATGAATGTATGTGTAATATAGTATATTTCTGTACTTGTACAAAATGTGGGAATTAGTGGCGTGTATACCGGATGGGAACCAGTACTCCCGGTTGTTAATTTCCTGTATTATATGATCTTTTCATATACTGTTGCATAGATGGAACAAGTCATTTGTTTCTTGTGCATCAGTTTATATTGTTTTTACAACTATTTTAAAGTATTTGGTTTCGAAAAGAAAGTATTGTTAAAGCTCTGTTTGCAATTAATTCCTTAATATATTGCAACATTTTGTGGAGCCAAGGAAACCTTATAGTAATCTCTCAGCAGTAGAATAGACACTATAAAGCTATATAAAGACCCTGTCATGCCAAAAAAATGTTATACAGATTTTTGGGCATACTGCCCAGAACTATGTTGAGTGCAGGACTTTAATTGTAATTGAGCGTTTGGTGGTATTGCTACATTACTGATTTAGTATCTTAATATCTTGCTCTTTTATCAGACATTAATCTGATAACCTGTCTTCCTGTCGGGTTTGTTTTGTTGGACTGATCCTTTAACTTAAGCGTAACATTTCACTTGTCTACACTCAGCTCTTCGGGTTGTCAGTTACGAGCAGCTGTCTCCTTCGTCACACAGGGTTTTACTCTCACAACACCTGATTTAATTAAGAGCTACACAGTTTCATGTTAATTGGATCGAGTGTGTGTAACGTACAAGACGCTGCAAGATACACACTGCTCTCTGCTGCGCAGCATTAGTTAAGACGGCTGCTGTGCCGTGTTTGCGCTTCCTCACCTCAGGAGGGATTTAATCCAGTTTTAATCTGCTCATATCATCAAACCTCAACGTGATGCATCCTGTCTGAGCAGATTAGCTTGACGGGCTTTTCACATGGCAACGTCAAGACGAGCCAAATGAATGATGGGACATTAATTTGTGTGTGATCCACTGTGACGGCTGGGAGCTGATGAGCAGTCAGTCATCATTTCTCATTAAGATGAGAACGTGATAGGATGGAAATCCTGACAGAAGCTATTTTACGTTGATGTTAATTCTTATTTATTTTGGCTCATTGGCTTATTGACTTTAACATCCTGGTTATCAGTAATGCAGACAGATAATTAGTTTTATTGAGTATGATTAAGTACTTTTCATGGTGCTGTTAATATGCTTGAGTCATGTCTGATGTTTGAGCAGGATGAATGTTACGGTTTACTACAAACCTCAGATCAATCCCTCCCACCTGAAAAGCTTTGTCACAATATGTTTCTTAAACTTCAGTAAAAATGGCTTTGCTGCTTAAATAGATTTACGCACATTCATATCACAGCCTCTTCACTGTTGGCTATAAAATACTTTAACTTGATAAATGGTTGCTAAAATGGCCTTGCTCAAGGGCAATTGCGCAGTGGCTGTTAAAGGTGATAGAGATGATAACTCATGCACTTAAATGCTCAAGCTTGGAAGTTTGATTCAATGATTGAAGGCTTGAAGCCCATTCGAGCTGCCTTACAGATGCCCTGTCTGTTACAGAGTTTGGTTATTGTGTTTGTCAGGATGAAGATTGAACTTTTAATTGCACGAACATTTCAATCAGGAAAGACGAATGAATGAAGATATTTGTTTATTATATAATATAATACTTTATTAAGTCTTGACAGACTGTCTCTGCAGGGAGATATTTGTGATCGAGCGGCGTCTGCCCTGAGCAGCAGCAAGATAAATCCCCCTGTGGAGTCTGGTGGTGGCGGCTGATGACTCTGCTGAGGCTGATAGGCTAATGAAGTTGCTGAGTCTGTGAAGACTGGGTGGTGATGGGGAGGTGGAGGGGAGCACATCACAGCTTGACCTTCATTTCTTTCAGGCATATTTGGGTTACAGTTAGAAATAATTGTGGCAAAGAGAACCAAAAGGCCCAGTGGTGCAGTGTTTCCAACTTCACAACTTTGCTGCTAATTTTGTGAGTTTTTAAACTACTGCAACTTTATTTCTTATACATGACTGACAACAGTTCTGCAGTGGCAACGTTTTCCACAGAACTAAAGGACAAGCTGTCATCCAAAGCATAAAAACCACATGTTTGTAAAGCTGTGGTATGTTCAGTGTGAAAACATTTTTCTGATAGGAAAACAGAAATTTGCAATAGAATTTTTCAGTTGGTATTTCAGGTATAAAAAAAATAAAATGATAAAACCCCAAAACAAGTGACCTGTTAACTACAGTCCAAACACTAGCCAGTGCAGTAAGAATACTGCATGCAAGATTTACTCAAAGAGGACACACAGCTGTATTATTTTGCTGGTATAATAACAACAAATGCATTGCAGCAGCAGGACGTTAATTACAGTGCCATTAACATTCAGAAGAACAGTTTGGCAGCATTGAACGTCTCTCTGTTGGTGGTTGTGCTAGTTGCTGATGTTTTCAGTCTTTTTATTGGCAGACATTTTGGCTTGTTATAAAGGGAAAAGTACAGGTGTAAATAAAAACATTAGTGGCTTCATTCCATTCATTTCAAGTGTCCTAGTTAGCCAGACAGACACATTATACCCAGTAGCGGGACTCTAGAACTTATTATTGTTATAGATTACACCTTTCTTGCTAAACAAATAAATGCCAATGCCAATAGATCCTCTTAAATGTTACACGCTGGATCTTTTTAAGCAACTTTCTAAGCAACAAGTCACTGTCTTGTGAAACATTTTGCAGCACTGAACTAATGCAGTAAGGTAGAATCAAACTAAATGCAGTAGCTTCCAATTTAAAGCCACAGCAAGCCAAGTGAGTTAGCTACTAGCTTGCTAGTCTCACAGGATCATGTAATTATTATGAATGAATTTATCATGTATACTTTATAGACTTACCTGCACCCAAAACTCCATCCTTTGAGGCTAATATATCAAATTTGTTTCCCTCAGAAATGTTCGAGAAAGAAAAATGTTCTTTCAGTAACTAGTTACCAACTAAACTAAACTGCCTTGAACTCAAAGGTCAGAAAAACTTAAATACATTTCTGAGTGCTCTGATTTAAAATCACCTAAAAATCAAACCTTTGTGTTTCAGAAACTGACCAAATATCTTACAAAAAAACTAGATTATGTAGCAGCAACCACACAGCACTTCTTCTCTAACTCCTGTGAGGAACTAGGTAGTTGTCAGAATATGTCTTACATTTTTGTCCAGCGACTCCATGTTGTTCAGGTAATTTATTTGTATCATCACTCAGTGATATTTATTGTATCTCTACCTGCTCCCATCTGGGACCTGATTCTGCCTTCTTGGCTGTGCTGCTATTGTCTATTGTCAACTGTGGCTTCAGTAATCTGTGTTGAAACAATAACGACTATTGTTTGTATGCAAATGTAATGTAATTCAACCAAATCCAGTGGGAACAATGCTTCATATAGCCAGTGCTGACCTATATACAGGGTTATTTCTCCTGCATAGACAAACAACAGAGCCTCCTCCCAGCACACATTATCCTCATTAATGTCAGTGTATAATGGACTTGTGATAGGAATGGCTCATTGCATACATTAACATTATGCAAACTCTATTAGCCATGTAATGTCGCATGAATTCACCAAAGTGTCTGCGTAGTCCCTTCACCGTCCTGTGAGCCTCTATTCACTGTTAGTCCCCACAGCGAGTGTATAGTTCTTCAAAGAGAGCAGGATGTCTAATTGTACTGCTAGCGGTTAGCAGATCTTCAGCTTCATTTGCACCAATAGCCTCATTACACCAGGAGAGCATCAGTGACCTCGAGGTCCTTGAAAAACACAATCACATTTGGAAATTGGGAGTATTTTTGTCTCTATTTATAGATTTATCCACCATTATTGTACGCTCAGTGGAAGAGCGGGGTCCCAGAGTGCCAAACAAGTTAATGATTTGCACTCACAGCTGAACAAAACTAAATGATAATGATATTCAGTTCATTTTAATGATGGATACAGATGTTTTAGCCTTTTGGCTTTGATCCGGGTACTAATGTGTGCATGATATTTACATTTTTCTATTACGTAAAAGAATTGCATAACTCAAAAGGATAACTGAATGTTGTTGTTTTTTTAAAGCTGCACACAAAAGCTAATTAACTGAAATGTATTACTTTTTCTGAACATTTTATACCATCCAAAAATAATACTTATTTATATACATGCTATAAATAAAATTAACAAAGCAAACATGGAAGTACATTGACAACAAAAGCTTTGTGAGAGCACAGAACAAATTCTGAGCGCTTTCCAGTCTGCAAGTCGACATTTGAGAGTGCGCAGACACAAATTCATCATTCATTGAAGAGCAGAATAAGATGGTTTGATTTTCTTTGTAAAGGTTTACAGATATCTGCTACTGAGACTTCTGCCACCACCACCCCAATAAAATGGAGATAAATGGAAGTTGTGGTGCTCAGAGCAATAAAAAATAAATGGTTATCCTTAAATTGGCTATTTTTATTTCTAAAAATAAGCTTAATTATGAATGATCATATTAACTGTGGATTATCTTGGAGAAACCTCAACATTATTGCTGGAAAGACAATTTACTGTTTCAAAACTTTGTTCTTTGAGCACCATACGCAGATTCCCATCCACATCACAAAGTAATTTCAGTGACAGACATCTCAGAATCTCCGCAAATATAACCACAATCAGTATAGCTACATGCAAATGAAAAATGTGTGATCTTGTAATTTGAACTAACTCTTTTAGATCAGAGCAATAAGAGTCTGAAACTGTTCGCTCAGCCTTTTCATTTAGAGACCCTGGGGTGAGTTCCTCCACAGAGAAACCGGCTCAGTGAGGAGTGTCACATGCAGACAGATTTATTCCAACACGTAACAATTGACCTCAGGCTCACTGCAACTATTTGTGACAGAGCTGAGTGAGAAATGAAAAGAGATTGATTTACCTCCCTTTAGAAAGTGACACGTATTGTTACAAAATGATTGATAACATTTAAACAAATGAGGTGCATTCCCACAGTTATGTTCATAATACTTCATTTTCCTATGTTATGTTTTATTTTGTTCTATCAATCTCTTATATATTAAACCCAGTCTGTTTTCTCATTGTTTAGGCCTAATTGAAAAACACAAATCCATCTTTTTTAGATATTTGCAAAGAGATTATTTATATCTCTTTCCTCTCTAAAAAACAAAAGTAGAAATTGTTAATAGAAACTGTTACTAAAACAAGTTTCAAATTGATGACATTCTTGCCATATGATACCATAAACCCATTAACATGGTATTTGTTGGTATCTTGAATATATCTATAAGGATCTGACTCATTTCTGTTTTTTCTGACTTTTAAATAACGTAGGAAATGACTCACAAATTGCATTTCATAAGCATGTGACTTTCATTTTTTTAAATGTCAAATTCTTGGTTAAAGTCCACAGATGTGGTTACACAACAGGCCATTCTGGAAAATCTGCAGTCTTAAACGGATATATGAAGATATTTATCAGTGTATGAAATGTTGTCTGGGTACTGTGCATTCAACAGTTGAAATGTGATATTTAAGTTTTATATTGACCCATATGCAAATTTAATTAATGAAAATATATTGCAGAGAAACACTAGCCAGCTAATGCTATACTAAACACAGAGATGAGTACTGTAAACAGTGGCAGCTTTAGCAAAGACAACTGAAAACCACTCTTGTTCTGAAGGGAGTAAAGCACAGAGGCCTACCTGCCTGATTGCATACAGTAGTGCTTTGTTAATTAATGTGACACTAAATCACCAGCACTTAAGTCAAGATGTTCTGTTTATTGTTGTGCGTTTTTAAAGGGAGCAGCCCATCTTCAGCGCCAGAGCTCATGTCTTCCAGATTGACCCGGCCACCAAACGCAACTGGCTGCCAGCCAGCAAACACGCCGTCACCGTGTCCTTCTTCTACGATGCAAGCCGCAGTGTCTACCGCATCATCAGTGTGGGTGGCACAAAGGTGGGAGTGCAATGCACATGTGACTCCAACGATTCACATGCAATGGTCAGCGTGGAGTCATGCTAAAGCAGACTTTCTTCACATATTGTTGTTTGGTATCAAGACACAAAAGAAGTAATTCTGCTTAAATTCTTTTAAGAGGAGAAATGTTAAAAAGGTGACCAATATATAATTCTTTTGCTCACATTTTTCAAAAGTGTAGTGATTGATTCTAACGTGCTCTATTTAACAAACAAATATAACAAACCTTTTTTAAAGATGATTGTATTTCTGTCAGATAAAGCCTGCACTGAGTGGGACTGTGTGAAAAATCAAATCAAGCTTCTATTAAACTTGAGTGTGCTGCACCTTGTTGCGCTCAGCAGTGAGATGGTAGTGTTTTCCTCATATGGTATTAGTATTACATTGGTGAAGGGACTCTCCATTTGTGTAGTATCATATCCTTCTGACTTGCATTTTATTCAGCCCACTCTCTGAACCCTATCCTGAGATTCTTCAAATAAGGGGAAATAAATCTGTTTTCCATTTGGTTGTGGCTGTCACGGGTGGGGATGCATTAGTCGGAGTTGCTCATTGTCAGCAGAATATTTATAACACACCCAACATCGCTAATGCCAAGTCCACAACAATGGTAAAGCACCAGGGAGTCCCAACACTAACAGCATATCTTGTTAGCGCCTAAATGAAACTCAAAGAAAACACTTCGCTTTGTAGTTAACTGCCAATTGTGCCAATTTACCACCCTGAGACTTGAGACTTTTGGATAAAAGTCTACATTTGGCAACAACTCCACCTTATCAGACACTTGAGAGCGTTACTCAACAGCACACCACAACAAGCTTTTTTACTTAGCTCTTTCTCTGGCCTGGTTGTCAGATATTTTGTCTTTATTTGCACGCACAGTTCTCCAGTAGACCTCCATAATGTTTTTTTTTAACTGTAAATGACACAACTGCACAACAAAGGACAATTACATAATCCAAATGTGGTCTTGTGGTATTAAGGTTGCCATGTTATGTATTACTGCTAATGAGCATAAAGAAAACCATAGAACTCCCAGACAACACCAGCCTGTTGGCCTGTTGTTAATGTTGTTAAAGATGAAAATTTGCCGGTCAAGTACAATGAATGAAAAATATCACTGGGCAGTAATATAATTTGGCATTTAAAGGTGACAGCAATTATTAATGTTCTTCTTCTTGATTCTGGATATGATGAATTCTTTGTCCTTGAAAATGACCTTATTTTGAAAATGGGCTCTTAAGCACGTAGCTTGATAAATGCATACAAGTACATGCAAGTGCAGAACCCTACCAAGTTTTGGCCTGAATTAGAGCCGATGCACCTTTTTAACAGCTGCCGTAGCTGTGGATTTACTTAAAAATTCAAACTATGAAGACATTTGTGAAATGACAGTATGTCTGTAAGTAGTTCTGAAGGAAATATAACAATTTGATTTAAAAATATGACTTGATTGAATAAGAAATCTATCCTAGTGAACAAATAAGTTAAAAATGTATAAAATATAAATCACAGTAATTCCAATAATTTTCTGTCTCATCTTTTAGTGTTGTTCCCCGTAGACATTGTCCATAATACATGTTTAATATCCCTCTCTGTTCTTACTCTGCTTTTTATATTTATCCTGTATACCTGGGCAACATTTGTTATTTATCTCAACAATACCTCACCTTTCCCACTGGGATCATTTATCTGATGTTTTTTCTCATGTTATTTATTACTTATTTTATAATCTGTGGTGTTAGGCCATCATTAACAGCACCATCACCCCCAACATGACCTTCACCAAAACATCCCAGAAGTTTGGCCAGTGGGCAGACAGCCGGGCCAACACCGTCTATGGCCTGGGATTCTCTACAGAGCAGCAGCTGCAGCAGGTAAAAACACCCATCGCACACAAATCGGCAACTTTCAAACAAAATACTTCAAAGAGTCTTTCATTAATTTGACATTACGCAGACAGGCTGTGGGGGAAAAGAGGGGCTACGTGAGCAGGAGAGGACAGTGATATGATGATCAAGGCCCCATTTTTCAACAGATTCTGTCACTGATGCAGCTGGATTATATTAACACATAGACACATAGACAGTGGTAACACTGTATTTGGATATTCTGTCTACAAAGAGTTCACATAGAGAGTATTTGTAATGTTTCAGTTGTTACAAATACTTCCTCACAAGATATTTATTTATCTCCAAGATTTTAAGTTTGCTGAGAAAACATGACCTTCAGAGAACATCTGTCACACACATTTATTTATTTATTTTACATTTAACCTTAGCTGTCATCAAAAGTAAATTCAAAATAAGCTTGAAATTATAGATTATACAGCGTCAATGGTCACAGCCGCTGAATAGTATTCTTGTTACCCCAGAGTATCGTATGTAACCCGTGGCTTTCACAAAAATGTATATGGAATTGAATAACAAATGCACAAATGTCTTCACCATTACACACCAGATACAAAACTTTTCAGTAACTACAATGTGTGTCATATGTTACATCCTGACCTGGTGCCTTTCCTCTATATTTTGCTGAACCTCAATAGTGGTGGCTACTAGTCTTGAGTCTTGGAGGAAAATAGAGAATAGTGTGTGGACAGATTTGTTTGCTTTCACCACCAAAGCTGCTGGCTTACTAGTATGCTTGATCAGCAGCGAGAAATTAGCATTATAAAGCTCAAAAATGTTTTGCGGCTCCAGACAGATTTTCTTTTTTGTTGGGATGCTACCCCCTGCCCCAGAGTGACATAAGTGCTATAGTATTATCATGGGGGAAAGAAGGTTTAAAATAGTGGTTCAAGGAAGATGTAGGTCTTGTGTGTTTGAGTGTAACTTCGGTCTCATCTTTTCCTCCTTCTATAGTTTGCAGAGCAGTTTAAGGAGGTGAAGGAGGCGGCCCGTCTAGCCAGAGAGAAATCTCAGGAGAGGTTTGAACTGGCCAACCCTGCTCTCAACATTGCAGCTCCAGAGGTAAAGCACTGCTCTACTTTCTTAAAGCTTTTTAAAGTTTTTCTGATTTATTCTCTCTGATCAGAGCATTTGGTAGAGAATGGAAACTCCATTTACTCAAAAAGCATAAGCCATAAGTTTTCCTGTCATAACAGATCTGACAAAATATCAATGAGGTCGATCAGTCATGCTCGGTAAATGTCAATGTAAATGAATGATTTTGATTTTGAATGAAGCATTTTACATACTGATATATGCATTTTTTGCTATGCTGATTTATTAGTCATTGTAGCATAACAATTAATCACCTCATGAAAGCTTTTCCATTTGCTGATCTGAAAATAAACACTGGCAGATTGTGGAGTATCCTGAATAATCAGGACATTGTTTCAAGACACATTGCTACTAAGTTTCTTAAATTGAGTTTTGAGATGCTTTGAGCACCACAAATAAGGTTCATTCACCTCCGTTATACTGACGATGGTGGAATTCTCAAGCGGCAATAATTTCCAAACCTCAGCAAATCAAACCAAAACTATCTGCACAGAGGATAGTTTCATTTCAACTTACTGAGTTAGGGGTAAGGAGTTACGTTAAGTGTGAATTGAGCCTTAAAAGGGTCAAAATTTGCTGTGATATCTGCAGTATGTGTACAGACACCACCAAGGGAACTGCTACTGCTTAATGATTTAAAAACAAGATGGTATTATTCTAAAGATTAAATAATAAAAAGCCCCCAGTGCAAGTATTTGCTGATCAGAATTTAGAGTCATCTAGTTTTTATGTTGTAAAGTGTGCT
>NW_023339674.1:8912114-8924183 GCF_004916995.1 Morone saxatilis | reverse complement strand
CGGTGCAAGTTGTTTTGAGTTTTTCTGTTGTAAAGTGTGCTCATATGTGCTTATGCCTCCCCCCCCCCTTTTAGCAATTTCGTTGTACTTGTGACAATGACAAATAAAGATGATTCTGATTCAGATCATCATTTTAAACGTGAAAAAAGTCTAATAGACTTTTTGTCCTGACATGGCCTTTTAAAAAGGATCGACAACATGTTGTAGCAACTGAACCTGTGACCTCGAAGGGACTCGATGGTCTCTGTAACCCCCAGACCATATACAGAGACACAGCAGTGCAGTAATATCCTGACGAACTCTGTGCCTTTTGTTTCTATTTTAAACATATACAGAATCACGAGGGATTAGATGGATCCCCATCTGGCTGCTCCATTATTCTCCCATTGGTTAACTCCATTAAAAGATTTCATGCATGACAAATGGAGATGGGAAGCAGAAAGAGGCGCCGGCGCTGAAGGTGTTTGGAGGGGTAGTAATGGCCGGCACTGAAAGAAAGAGGAATGAGGGATCAGGAGAATGGAGAGGAAGGAGAAGAGATGGGAGGGAGGGATGGAGGGGAGCTGAATCATCTATAATTGAAGGGAATCTGGCTGCTGCTGAAAGGACAATGGGCAGCTTTTATCCTGCCAGTGTTGGTGATTTCTTGGTGGATGTGATAACTCTGAGGTTCAGCTGCAGAAGTTAAAGTTTGCCTGAAGTGGAAATTTTTTGTCCTTCACCTTTTTTTTCACAAGTAGATTTACAGGACACAGAGTGATATTTTCTGGGGCATCTCGTCTGACATTTACAGAATCAGTTAGTGCATACTCTGTTTGGTGGCTGTGACTGAATTGTACAAACATGAAGGTAACAAGGTCGCATGCTGACTTTTGGGAAGCTTCAAAGCTGAGCTGCCAGTCTTCTTTATTAGATTGTTCTGCCACGTATTAGCAATAAGAATGTATTTGGTTGTTGTAGTGACATGGATTCTAAACAAACTGAAGTGTGTCTGTGTGTTTCTGTGTATGCATTGTGCAGAAATCCTAACAAAGAGCCACTCAGCAGGTCTGGGAGTCTGCAGAGTCACGCTGCCAACTGCGACCTCAGCTCAGAGACACTCAGATAAGAGCTGATGGTTGTCTTGTCTATTTATTTTGTGTGGCAGAGAAAAAAAAACTCCTGGATGCGACAAAACAGAGCATCAATACAAAGAAGGTCAACAGCACAAGAAGTCCAGTGCACAAATTAAACAATATTTCATCGAACTAGCTGACATTTAACAGTAGAGTAAATATTGTTTTCATTGAGGCCAGGGAAGTTTTCTGGAAAAGAGAACACTGCTTTCTTCTAAAAACTGTACAAAATGGATTTAGAAGCAAATGCTCCTGTTTTGCACATGTGTTGCATGTTGATATAGCAAATCTTGCCAGTTGTACACGTGTAAAATGAATTTCTTGCCCCTTCATGCCTCTGCTTTGGCAGGCAAAGTTTCAGGAGTTTCTGCAGAATATGCAGTACACAAACACACTGCTGTGTAATGACTGAATGCATTTGTCAACCATGGTGAGGACATTAAGTATAAAACAGCTGAATTCATGCCCTCAGTGTGTCAGTTTGAAGTGCAGTCAAACATCGCACATAAAGGTCAGAGGTCAGGGTCTGTGACAGATCAGCAAGCAGAGGTGTTACATGCTGTTACCATGGCTACCAGACACCTCTTTGCTTGTTGGGTAGAGCTTAGAAAACAGAACACAAAAAACCTGTCCCCCTCCAAACACACACGCACACACACAGACACATGGTCATGCATACACACATACTAAATTGATTAGAAACACAGAAACATCACCCGGATAGAGCTGCAAGGTCAGACGCAGGCGAGCAGCCTAAACTGATTTCTTGATAAGACAGCAGTCATTGATTTTGTGTCGGGCTGTAAACACAGAGGTGTTGTGGAGGTGTTGTTGTGGTTATTATCACATCTTCTGACTCACCGCTGCACACTGTAAAACACCATACTGCTGACTGTCTGAACCTGTGTAATACCAAAATAATACCCAATCAAAGCTGTTATGGATTGTGAGGATGTGAGGTTATTGTGTAAATGAACCACAGCCAAGTATTAATGGCGGCCTTAGTGCGGCTATAATGCCAGTAAAGAGCTCCATTAAGGCTGTTTATATACCAAAATGTGTGGACTCTTTAAAGCTTTCCACAAACACCAGGTCATATTGTGAATGAGAACCAAATCAATAAAGATCACAGATTGAAGTATTAAGTATACAAAATACATTTGACTGATGGCCAGTCAAAAAGTAAAGACGTAGTAGAAGAGGAAGATAATGTTGTAATAATACTGCAGGCAAACATAGAGCACACACAGCCAAATATGCAAACTCTACATTATGATGAACTGATAACCCCACATTTATTTCGTTTAAACAACACTGCAGGGAAGTGGTTTTATTTTCCTCTTCACTCAGTGTAGGTATTGCATCACATTCAGCTGGTCAGTAACGGCCCTGGTCACTAACCATCTACAGTATTTAGCAGAGCTGTATTTATGCAGCCTCAGGCTTTATACAGATTCTGCCTCTGTGTGGATGGCAGGAGGGGATCTGCATGCGCGCAGTAAAGCTTCAGCTTTCAGGCTTATTTGCAGAGCTCAGAGATAAGATGGAGGAGGAGATGATGAAGTTCAATGAGATAAAAATAAAGAGTGATAAACAGAGCAACGCATACAGCATTGTAGAACTCACAAGTGCAAGGACATTAAAATTTTTTATTTAATAAAATATTTTTATAGAATAAATTATTTTGTAAATGCTTCATTTAAAGGTTTTTCGAATTGACGTTGGATGCAAATGGCATTTCTGAAATATTAAAATTAATACGAATTAGGGTCCCAAATACTTTATAACGCATAGTTTCCCCCCTTTTATTTGTTCTATCACAAAATCTTTGATTCTTTCACTAGAAAATGTCACAAGTTGTTTTCTTAAATACCTTGTGTTGGTGGATATTCAATGAGTAAAAAATTACAGTTAGTAGTGTGAAATAGTAGACGTGGTGGTTGTGAAGAGGTACTTGAGCTCATCTTACAGGGCTGTTGGTTTAGAACCACTGAGCTACATAGTAAAGGTAAATAAATGCCAAAAAGGGTATAAAAGAAACATCATCTGAACAGCAGTGTACACGCAGCAGGGTGTAGAAGCGGTTTCCCTCCTCTGACAGGTAACAGCTGTCATTTGTTTGCGTCTGCTGATTGGAGCTTTTTCCCCTCTGCGACCTCCTCCCATACATGGTATCTATGCAGAAGAAGAAATGCCAGTCATCAATATTTTAATGCACAGACTTGGCATTAAACCCAGCTAAAAAAGTGTGTGTTTTTGGGGTGTGTGTGTGTGTGTGTGTGTGTGTGTTTGTGTGTTGTTTAGTTGGGAGGACAGGTGCTTCAAGGGAAACCTAACTGATGCATTGACGCATGAATAAATAAAGCAGGTTTGTGGTCTCAATGAAACACAGGGTGTAGAAACAGTAGCTTTAAAAAGCTAAAGGAGCCAATGGACTGACGTGCAGATAAATAAGTAAACAGTGTAGATGTACTTAAGACGAATAGTGGTGCGGAGACGTCATGATGAAAGCGCTCAGGAAAGCTCTTTAATATTTAAAGTATCTGGGATTCCATCGATTACAAAGCAGATCTCTTCTCAGGACCCTGAAAAGTTGAAAACGGTAAATGGTAAAGCTTTCATGAACTGCTCACTGGGTGGATCACCGTTTAGTTAAAATAATAGTGCTTAACATATTTGTTTTAATTATCTTGTAACTATTTTTTTCATTCCTCCCCATCTCACCCCTTCCTTCTTCCTTTCCCTCATGCATCATGGAACATTTTCATCTCTTAGCTCTCCCAGGTGCGTGAAAACACACACTCCACCCCACAATCAAAAGAAGCAATACAAAGACAACCATCTTCTTTTGTCCAAGGGACTGCTGTGTTCACAGTCATGTATCTTAGTGTTGCATGGACTATCACACTCAATAATTCATCTGGAGTCTGATCAAAGTTGACTTCAGAGCAAATTTATCTTCAGAACACAGCTGGATTTTGCTACAAAAGAGTAAAAGCTTTGTTAACGACAGCAACAACAAGACCAAATGTAGTCTGTACAGAATATGGCAACATGCAGGTAAATTCATTGGCTGATTTCTGTTTTACTTCATCAGAATCCAGACTACACACTGATATCATGAAATTTCCCCTGAGAACAGATAATACACAGATATGTCCTTTTTTTTAAAGTGAAAAATCCTTGCAGGTCCTTTTGAACTCTGGCTAATTGTTTGTAGGCTTGTGCTCTTGTGTCCCGGCCTTGTTTCCACTCGGCCTGTTAGCGAACAACATACGGAAAAACTGCTGTAAATTTGCAATCCCATTTATGACTTAAACATGATCCAGAGTATGAATTATGCAGGGATCCGCGCAGCCGATCCGTTGGCTTTGGGGCCGGACTGGAGTTGTCTTAGCTTTGATTTCTCTTGCTCTCGGGTTCCTTCTCCTGGACACGATGCTCATCCACATGAGTCGGCTGCGTGTTTTATTTCGATATTCATCCCTAAGGATAGACCGAGAGCTGCTGAGCTATAGATAATAAAACATGTTCCTCAGGGGAATACAGTCAGGCTTGCTCAAATTAATAATACAAGCTTTTTCTACAGTAAGTGCAGGGTTGTAATGCTTCAGTGAGGCACTTGGTTGTTGACAAGTTCAGGTTTAGGTTTCCACACAAAAAGAAAAGGCAGAAGGCAATGGGTGGTACAGGAATGTGCCCAAGCACAATTCATCTGCACGCTTTTAGCCCACAGCCTCAAACTGAGGAAAATGGTTCACAAAACTGTGTAACAGGAAGCTTGAACCCATTTCTGGGCAGCAGGGAAGGAAAATATCAAAGCAGATTGGTTAGACTTGACTGTGCCAGGCTGGAGTCAAGCCATCTGCATGCTGTAATGTCATATTCAAAGTCTCCTTTTGACGTAAGAGGAAGATAAATGGATCTTCTTGCTCTGTGTCACCATTCAGTTTATTTAACCTTTCTTTTATAATGAGCTAGGAAAGCAGAGGCAGAAATGTCTGACTTTTATGTTGCAGATATAGTAGTTTACTTAAGCAAAACGTATGAATAAGTATGAAGGCTCAACCTACAAATGTTAACAAATAACTTAGTGTTCAAATGTAATAATCAGGCTGCAAACAAGGAAGGAAGTTAAACCTTGTTGATTTTATGGCTTCAGATTCATTTAGTGTTTTAACTAAAGGTCACTCAAACGTTTAGATTTTCTTTCTTAATGTTACTGTGAGACATCAACTGTCTTATCTGTCACCATAATCTCTTCTCTAAAACACTGGTTTCTAGCTTAAAGATCTTCAAACTGTATGAGCAAGTACTGAAAAACATAAACGCTTGGATCTATCAAAGCAAAAAGAGATTAACCTGAATGTCTCTGTAAATTATTGTACTATTGGTGTGTTATTATGTGCATTAACAAGTTAGTTTTAAGAAGAAAAACTAAAGCTCCTTTAAAACTACAGTATCTGAGTGCTTGAATTAACGTCATGGTAGCAAATTACAAACTTCAACTTGACAAAAAGTCGAAATGGCATGAATAAAAATTAGACTTAATCTTGTAAATTTTAAATGAAATGAAAAAATCTTTAAATAATAAATCTGTTACAATACAGCTACAAGGAACGACAGGATGAACCTCAACTTGTAAGACGGCATCAAAAAGAAGTCCTTGAAGTGCTCAGTTAAAAATGGAAATTTGAATCTCCCATGAACAAACTTAAGCTGCTGAGGAAGGTCATGTGATTTGAATGAATGCTCCAGAACAGCTACTCAACCTTTTACATAAGATGTAGATGTAGTTCTAGATTATTGTTATTTTTACATGATTATCTTCCATTAAAATGACAATCACATGACTAAACTGTAATTCTGCTACCTAGTGAGCCCATTGCCAGATGTGCAGTATATTCAATGTGTCAGCAGGAAACCAGCATGTGCACATTTTTTTACACAAACACCAGATGAACGGAGAACCGTACTTCAGTCTCTTCCTGCTGCATCAGAGTCCAATCAGATCTTTGTATGAAGAGAAGGCAGCCGGGCTCCACACATGGCTGCTCACGCTGCAAGGAGCTGATTTACAAGAGCCCAGATGGGACATATCAAGCACTGACAGGTTGAGCTCGGTCCTGTCCTGCTGCTGTGTCTTGCCCGTTTTGTTCTGATGACAGGTCTGGATGTAGAGAACGTAATGGGCCTGTCACCAGCTCAAACCTGAACCTCTGAGCCTTAAGTCTAAATAATGAGAATCTACACAATCAATATTTATATGGTTGAGTTGGCATATTAAATGTCGTTTAAAACATCCACTCAAGACAAAATGCGCTAGTTGTTCCCTGTTAAGACGTCTTGTCCTCTATCAGAGGACTCTTGTCTCCTAATAGGAAAACTGCAGTGTAGTTGATGATTTACATTGTAATACCAAGAAGCATCTGTTGTTTAACACACAAAAGGTGTATCTAACCTTTTCGTTCTCATTGGTTTTCTTGAGGCAGGGTAAACACTGGTACAGAATTAAACTAATAACATTTTAGCATAGCTGCTACTGATTTCATTCCAATTAGCTGCAGTTAATTTCCTTTAAGTATGTTTATTTATATGTTTTGATCCAGGACTTGTCAGAGGAGCGCCATTCTCCACCGCTGCTCACAGTCAACGGGCCGGCCGAGGAAAAGCTGTTTCGCAGCAAGAGTGCCGAAGTGGAGCTCACGGTAGAGAAGGAGAGGGTCAAAAAGATGTTGTCTGAAGGGTAAATGTTTTTTTTTTTTTACTTCAGCAGGAAGTTTAAACCTCATGTGTCACCATGATAAAACATTAAGTTTTACATTTCAATGTGGTTTTAGTTTGAGTTTGTTAGTCTTGTAGTTTAAGATATTTTATTAACCTGATTAACATTTGCATTACTAACCAATAAGCTACAATGATCAGAACATGTCTCTGAAAGACATTGTTAACAGCACTTTAAGAGACTTTTTATTTTAGTCCTAGTACATTCCAGTCCATTCCAATATAATGTATGTAATGTACTTATAGTTTTGTTCAACTTCCTTTCCTCCTCAAAAGGAGCACACACATAACATTATTTAGTGTGCTTTCTGAGGCCATCTGTACATCTGAATATAATTATACATAACATGTTCCAGGATTACTGTTTTTACACCTCACCACTGTTTTGTATCATGTTCTTCTTTTGGCTTAATGTGAAATTTGCTTTTAATGAACAGGGTGGTAGAAAACACATTTTATTCTGTACTATACAGCTCTATGCTATTATTAATATGTCATTAGTACATTTATTAGACAGCATACTTAACTAACATTTTATTTAGGCTATTTATTTGATAACATGGGACAGAGAGACAGCGACAAGAGAAACAGACAGAGAGCAGCGTCTCAGAGCTTCTGATGTTTTAAAGAATATTTGGCTTGCATACAGTATAAGAATAAATACAACAGTCTGTAGCGATAATACACAAAACACAGAGATATAAAATACACATAAAATCAAACAACAGAGAGAGCAGCAGATGTGTGCGTGCGTGTGTTTGTGTGTGTAGGAGTACTGGAATGGAAATTCTATCCTTTAGGATTACAACCTTTTGTAGTAAACTTTCTAAAGCTGCAGTTTGGCTACAAGAGCAGATGTAAATGCCCAGAGCACTTTGTAGAGCTCTGTAAAGTGAATTAAACTCAAATCGCTAAATGCCTGTCCTCTGTTAGAGTAGGAGAGGATTACAAGCCATTAGACTCAAAAGCATTTAAAAAGTGAATCACAATTCTCTACTTTCTATTTGAACAATAACATGTTAATCTTCATCATGATGCACAATTGTTTCCTTCAAGTGAGTGCAGTAGATCATGAGAAAACAGCAAAAATGTTTAAAAAATGTCCATTCCAGATATTGTTAATTGTAAATATATGAATGCCAAATAAAGAAATGGGAGAAAAAAGCAGGATGCAGACCATAAACAGATCACATTTCCTCCATCTCATGGCCCAACTTTTCACAAATAAAATCACTGAAGGCTGCTCACAGGTTTTTGAGATATCCTTCTGACAAACAAAACTGAAGACATGAACTCCTTGGCACAGGGAACAGGTTTTATGTGACAGTATGTGGATTTATTCTACAAACAATGCATACTGTTATCCATCCAGAGAATCAGCCAAACTGGTACACACACTTCAACTGAGGGGTTTTTCTGAAATGAGAGCTACTATTCGACCACCAAAGAACCAAAAGCAGACAATAAAAAATATTTTGTAAACTGGAAAAATTTGTGTCTCAGTAAGGTCAGCAGAGAGGAGTATCTCCTCAGACTCTGGAGATTTAATTATGGCTCCTACATGGTTACATGGCTGTTTTTCACACAGAATAACAACACTTACAAGACTGGGATCCTTGAGACTACATCTTATCAAATATGGCCTGATGTGTATCAATTTGGGGGACCTTTACCGCAAGAAGGTTGAGAACCACTGCTATTGAATACTGCTCTATCTGCGAAATAAGTAATAATGTCTTATGTGTAGAATCCAGAGTCCTGAAGCACTGCATATTTTCCGTGTTTGGGTGCAACCAGAATGGATTTGGACAAGCTAAATTGACTTAAGTACGGCAAAAAGCAGGTGGGACAGAGAATGTAAGGTAAGCAGCATACAATGTGGGAGCTGGATCAGGTAAATATTTGGCTTTTAGCTTTACTCATACTGGGGACTATAAGTCAGGAAATACAAATTGTTTCTTTAACAGCAGTGATGCCCCTCAGAGAAAACAACTCACCCATGTAAAATTGTGTTCCATTCTCCTCTGTTTTGTGAAAAAGAATAAAAGCTTGCTTTCAGCCCTGAAGAAATGTAACAGCATTGATGAACAAGAAAAGCAGCAGTGAGTCAGTCTAAAAGCATTTAGCACAAAGAAAAAGTACAGACTGAATGGGAACCACACTATAGGTGGACACCCTGTGGTTCTGCAGTGGTGTGTGTGTGTGTGTGTGTGTGTGTTTGAATTTAGCGGCTCATAATTATTGCCATTATGGTGTCCATTATTGATCATTCAACCTTCCATCTAAGACCAAGAAGCGAAAAAACACTCAGGATAATAGGTTGTAAAGCACCCAAGTCTGACGATTTTATTTTATGATTGTTATAAGCCTACGCAGGCTTTTTTATCCTGTTGCTATGGTGAGTAGTTTTATGGTTGCCAAGCTGTTAGTTTGGTCGTCATGGCAAAGACTCTGTTTCCTTAACTCCATCTTCTCATGTGAAGACTCTGTAGTTTATTAAATATCCCCACTGAATCCTGACCTTTACCAGCACACAGGAACAGATCTGTCCTTCCCATATCCCCCCTGTGTTGGATTATTTATTCCACAGTATCGTATGGTCTCTGTAATTCTCCATTGTTAAAGGTGCATACTGTCCTGATGCAGGTTATAAGCCTAATTGTTTTCAAAAATATGATCAAAAACACCTCTAAAAAGACAAAAGAGAGATAGAATATTTAAATGACAAAGGAAAAAAGTAATAAAGTCACATTTAGTTCTGTTTGAGAATCTGAAAACAACCATGGGCTTATGGCTCCTTAAAATCAAATTAATGTCCCTCAAAATTTCTCCAAACAGCTGGTGCAGCATAATATAAAAGTTGCACTTCATTACCTCATTATCTTCTGCATTTTCCTCACCAGCAATGCGTCTTTCTGACAGTAACAGTGGACCAGCATTAGGTCTTAAGAAGCTGCACTAATCAGTAATAATTATCAACTCACTCTGCAGTTCCTCTTAGCTCTACACCGTGTTTTAGGACCTTTCAGCTCATTGTTTTGGTTCACTCTTACTGCTCTCTCATCAGTGTCGTTTTCGGCCACAGCAGGCTGTAAAAAAAAAAACCTCAGATAAACCAACTGTGCTCTACCTGCTCAGCACCAAATTAAACCAAATTGTCTTTTTGTGACTTCTCCTCAGGTCCATGTGTGAGATAAACCTGGAGGCTGAGCTCTTTACCCTGCAGGACAGTAACGCCAAGCTGGTGGAAGCACTGCAGGAAGCCAACAGCAGCGTGGAGCAGTGGAAGAAACAGCTTGCTGAATACCAGGAAGAGACAGATCGCCTCAGAGACCAGGTGATGTACAGAAGGTGGACGAATGGACACCTCATAATACAATATCCCTGAAGCTGATAAAAATGTAGTTGTATGGTTTGGTTAAGGCTGGTTAAAGACTGTTGAGGTGTTGATGATAGTTTGAAGTCTTATTAAACAAAACATTCTACTTTTGACTCTTCTTGTGCTGTTTAGTGGAGTTTATTCTGGCCTTAACTCATCATTTGAGAGTTGAGTTCATGTCACAATACGCCATATAAACAATAATGCACAAACTTTCCCATTGTTGTATTTTGGGCCACTTCAAAGTGTTATATCCAACCTATATCTATATTTAGTTTAATTTGTTAAACTTGTTTTAGGTTAGAGAGAGTAGCATGAATCATCACTGTTGCTATGGTTACCTGCAGTTTAAAGGTATAAGGTTAGTGCGAGGTTTCCATCATTTTGTAAATGTAAGTGTGTAATTTGTTGTACAGTTTGTAAAGCCTTCTAAGAAAAACTGTGATTTACTATATAAAATGTAAAATTGACTTGACTGGAGCACCAATTTTAGAACAATAGTTAAACTATTGACTGGAGCTGTTCTTTTCAGATGTCTTGATACAGTTTAAAAAAAAACACCTGCGAATTAATATTTTCTGATTCCTTGGTGTATATTGGTGTAGGAGGAGGTCACTACTTTAGTTTCTAAAGCTTCATATGGTAATTTAAAGAAAAACAAAATCAAAAAATACCCTAGAGCCTGGGTCTTCAACAGAGGGCCCCGCAACACCTAGACGGTCTTGAGAATTAAACATTTAGTCAATTTAATTGAAATATGTCTGAAAATACACATTCACATGAATCCAACATCTGATTAGATACATCGGCCTATTTGTAAAAACATGAAGATATTATACATATTATTTTAGGTCCAGTATTGTAATATGTAACAGTTTTACTGTCGGCTACAGGGTCCTTGGCCTGCAAAACGGCCCTGCTACAGTATCTCATATACACCAACACCTGAGATTAGTAAATTAAACTTAAAGCTGACAACTTGCACGGGACAGGAAGGCCCACCTCAGTTAAACTGAATAGACTTACTGTTTTATTCCATTGAGCTGAGTTGAGTGTTTTTATGAGTGCTGCATTATGTGATGCTCTGCTCCCTGTCAGTCACTTCACACCCAAAGGAGGAAATTTGTCCTCCATCAAATCTCTCCAAAACAAGTCACTAACCATAAACGATTTTCTCACATTTTCGTCTTTTATTAAAGTCATCTGCATCAGCTGCGCGGTAGTTCTTTTCAGCGTGGTTTGGATATTGTAAACATAAATAAAATGTATGTAATATTTAAAGAGAGAAATATTTACATTTTCCATTACTGAGTGAATTATAAACTAGATGTGCTGTAGGGTTAGGGTTAGGTGTTTTTCTTTTTCTATGAAACACTTTTCTGTGTGACCTCTAGGGTAGCAACTGGATACTATGCAGATTTTCTTCTATTCATACATCTATAACTATAACACTGAAATCCCCACACAGGCTTGGTTTCCTCCAAACTGCAGATGCATTTTTCATCCAGCCCCCCGTCCTTGGGATATTTCTGTTGACAGGCTCCCGTGATAATCACAGGGCCAGAACGCAGACATTTCATCTTTAATTTAGAGAGAGAAAATTATGCCCTTGGTCAAGCTTAACAAGGCTTCTTCAATGCGACAGAATTAAGTGCTGCCGCAACCAGCCTGCATTGGAGCTATCCCCACCAGTGACAGAAGACTGGCCCTTTATTTTTAGCCCACGTTGTTTCATCTATCTCTACAAGTCCAGGTGAAGGTTGCCCCCCCCCTCAAACACACGCACACACA
>NW_023339674.1:8908974-8912014 GCF_004916995.1 Morone saxatilis | reverse complement strand
TGAATTGAATTGAATTGAAAAGAAAAAAAAACTAAAATACATTATTTGTCCCGAAATGAGATTTGTTGTCCAAGTAACATAAGTATACTTGCAAAGCAATGCAACCTGGTGAGTCAGTTTGACCACTCCAGTACAAGTTTTACTAAAGAGAGAAACAACATACTCCTCCAGTTGTCAGCGTACCTGGAGTCTCTGCATGGCCTCCTCTCTCTCCTTCTCTAGCTCACCCACATCTGGTTTCTTGCTCTGGAGATTGTGAATTTCCTGAAAACAGAGTGATTTCAACCCTTCACACACAACCTTCCCACACATCCACCCATCCCTGTTTATCAGAACATGGAACATTCATCTCTCAATTTGCACAAAAATATTTCATGTGGTTCTAAAAGAAGCTGAGTCATTTATCATAAACCAGCTTGGCAATAAGATTTGGGACACGCTGATGTTTCCTCCTCGGAAACATCAGCCCCTAGGGGAAACATACCACTGCGACCTTGCCACGAATTCTGTTGCCAAAAAAGGAACTCGTTTAGATGACTGGACAGACAATGCTATATTAAAAACCAGCAAGCTGTTTTCAAGGATATTTCACTGTAATATCCATTTTATTTACCCAGGGAAAATGTTTTTTGGCTGAGCATGCCCAGGCATTTGATTTGATATTGCTCATACAGGCACAAAATATTCACAAGGTGATGTTTCGGCATCATAAAAAATTATATTAAAGTGAGCTTTGAAACAGTTCTGAAGGTGAGTCAGAAAGTACTGATTTCAATTAACATGTAGGTGGCATCTCTGGACATCTGCTGCATTAATTTTTGTGTATTTTGTGAGCCTGTAGTATTTTATCAAAGCTCTCTTTGTCTGACCAAATCATTGAATCAACATCACAAACTGAAAACTGGCAATATATTACTGTATGTGTGCTGGTGTACTAAAGACTATCCTTCCACACTGAGGGTCCCTTCAGGATAGAAAATGGATTTGGACAGTGCTGTGTAGCGAGTGAACTGGTGTTCTACCTGGTCTTTGGCCTGCAGCTGGGCTTCCAGCTCCTCCAGTGACTGATTCAGCTCCTCTCGACCAGTCTGACCAGCAGTAGGGTGCCCCAGTTGGGCCTCCAGTTCTGCAACCTGGAACACACACACACAGACACACAATTAATACATACTTAATAATAAAACAAATGCATACAGCGCTTTTCACTTTGGCACAGCGGTGCTTTGAGCCAAATGCTACAATGCTGATTGTTATTTAAAATTTTATAATACATTTTTTTTTATTGTGTTAGCATGCTAACATTTGGTAATTACCACTTGACACAAAATACAGCTGAGGCTGATGGGAGTTTTGCAGGTATTTTGTCATAAACCAAAATAGGCCCTACTGAGCAAATTAAAATTTGGACCTGATAATGGTGCTAGAGGAAGGGATCATGAAAAAGTTATTACAATAAGAAGGTTCATGAATATCGGTACCAAATTCCATGGTAATCTGTTAAATAGTACTCAAAACTACAAAAGTCAACCTCATGGTGGCACTAGAGAAAAGATCAGGGGATCACCAAAGTCAGGGGGATTCATTCTCCGGGGGCTCTGCGAGCAATCCAGTGAAGAGCTGCTGAAATATTTCTGCACAAGTGCGATGGACAGTCATTTCTATCCCTAAAGCCATACCACTATAGCGTGGTTAAAAAGAGAGCCCATTACGAGATAACACAATACTTACATAACATTAAAACTACGGGTTTGAATGCTGGAAGGGTTGGGGCTCTCTAATGTAGGTTATTAAGTCCTACCTTGTGACCAAAGGTCTTTTAAATCCCCTCTTAGAACTTTATTTTATAGGAAATCGTTTATGAATATTTAAAAAAAAAAAAAACTTTTTAAACAAAGAAAAGCACAACACACAATACTCCCTAATCCCAGACAGCCATAAAACATAACCTGAAAAGGGATAAATTAATCTAAAATACAGATAAATAATTGAATAAGATAAACTAATGATAATAATAGCAAATGAAGAAAAGGTGGAAAAAATAAAGATTAAAGAAAGATAATAACATAAAAAGAAATTAGTTTATGAATATTTAATATGTTGTTGGGTTTTATCATACTATTACTATGTTTTATATACTATTACTGCCATTCGACATTTCAAACTTTATTTTATCTCCCTGTGTTGTTTTTATCTGTTGTTTTTTTTTCCAGTGAAACATTTTGTAACCTTGTTAAGAAACATGCTGTATAAATACAATTCATTACATTATTATAATATAGGTAATATAGGTGCATTTAAACAAGCAGACAGGGGAGCTCACAGGTCATATTAAACATAGCACAGCAAAAAAATACTAAAATAATATGGGTATCATATAAAGAAATAAAAAATGTTAAGAAATAAGTCTCCTTTGTAAACAACAAAGATTGATCAAAGCCAGCAGCAGACCAGACATGTAGAAATTATAAATTTCAATTTATTTTGTTATTACACTCGAGCACAGGTCCTTTCCTGTTAAATTAATTTTAAATTGAAAAAAAATAAAATACACCACGTCTGTTGGGAAGTCTTTGTCTGATTTAGTTTTATAATCTAACCTAACTAACCTAACTTATTTTAGTCCTTTGTCTGAAGCTGATCAGTCCAGGTTTCATGGGAATATGTAATTAGGTTTTTCCATTTGCTGGTGGACAAGCAGGAGAAACAAGAATCTGAAATGGGTAAACAGAAATCCATTGTAATGAGGGGGGGCGATGCATTGGGTGGTTATCCAATGAATGGGCTTTTAAAAAGTTGTATAAACCTAATGTGTGGTGCAATTTTCTGAATCCAGAGAACCACAGATCACCCTTCACCTCCAGTGAGAATATGGAAAATAGAAGAATTAGCATTAAAAGGTTTTTACATGACAGTAGCAACAATATATACTGTATTCACACACATACAGACACACTCACATACACATAAGCTCGATGCTTACTATATGGTAAACCAGCAGAGGGTCATCGCCTACACATTCCACCTACACACACACACACAC
>NW_023339674.1:8903009-8908874 GCF_004916995.1 Morone saxatilis | reverse complement strand
TTCAAGTTCTTTATATGTCATATGCATAATTACGATGGAGCAGTCGTCTGGAACAAAATGGCATTCATATTCAGTTGCTAAGAGGTCGCCAGTTTAGTCTTTCAAGGATTTTTTAGTACAATATACTAATTTCTACTCTACAGATATTACTGACGTATCTTTTTTTTTTTTGTCTTCACCATATTACATTGTCTCAGTTAGTTTTATATATATAGACTGAAAACTTCATAAGAAACTCAGAAGTCTTAGTCATTTGCAGAGTGCTGACCGGCTTACATGCTGTTTCCTGTTGTTCTCCAAACCCAACAGAGCCACACAGTTGACTAATGGGAAATCAAAGCACTGATAGTGTACCTATAAAAGAGAGCACAGCTCAGACCTGCAGCAGGGAATCAGTACAGGAGAACTTCAAGGAGAAAACAAATAGTATTGAATTTCAAATGCTAATGCAGGAGATTATACCTGATGCATATTGCATAGCCTTTATTAGTCTACTGTCATTTTTAGTGGTGGTGTCATTTGTGAATTATGTTATTCATATTTGACCTTTGCTGTCCTTGGGTTCATTCCATAATCTATTCATTGATTATGATTTCAGTCAGCAGCCACAAATGTACAATAATCTACCAAAATGCCTTTAAGCAAGGTGCTTTATAAATGTGCTGTATAAATTGGTACTATATTTGTATTGAAGTTTAAATGTACAAAAATCCAGAAATTCACAGATTCTGTACAGAGAGTACAAACATTTAGACATACAGTTGGATAAATTATATTTCTCTACTAAACTCTGTTTTCAGATATAAACATTTGTATGTCCTAATTTTGGAATCAGTAAACATTGTACTCCAGGCTTACATATATGCCTTTTTGCAAGCCCTATTAGTGATTTACAATAATACTCTGCAAGGTGTATTACACAAAAAAATACATTATGTATGTATGTATTAACAACACTTAATGTGTCTGCAGGATGTGGAGAGACGAAACACAGAGTTGGAGAATCAGGTTCAGAGTGCTGAAAAGACGCTGGCCTCCAGCCGGGAGGAGCAGGAGCAGGCGGAGGTCGAGGTCCGACGCATCATCGAGGTTCTAGACGTCAAAATCTGCGACCTGAACGACCTGAGACAGAGCCTGTCCAAACTCATTGACAAATAGCCACAGCAGCAGTTGGGCTGCATCTCCACAGTCAGCACTGGTTCCACCCATGTTGCCTTGATTTGTGTTTTACTGATGCATCAGCAGAGCAAAAATCAAAGCAATATGGGGGAAAACGCACAGATGTTTACCTTCATGGATCTGTTTTTTTTTTTTAAAGATCAGTGGCGGTAAACAGCAGGTATCAAAAAGCTTAAAGGTGCTATGTGCAGAATAAAACATCATTGTCATTGTCACATTAAAACTGCAACCTTGGTATGATTATCATAAACAGATGACAGTATGGTCTAATCAGCTAAACTACTTGTTTTTCATTCCAGCAGCTCCATGTCATTTTTTTTTTTGTACCAGGTTTTACTAGTATTTTTCCCATCTGCCATCACTGAAAACTCTGAAAGCTTTAGATCCATTTCCTCTGGAAGAACAGCGCCCTCCTCCTCTTTTTGGTGCCATAGCAATCCAGTGTATTGTGTGGTTTACAGTGTACAAGTACAGTTCAGTCTTTTCAGTGATGGTCTCAATTGTTTATGGTAATTATATTGATGTCTCAAAAGGACTGCGGTTACATTTATTGATCACTAATAATACACAAAGTACCTTCAAAGGAGGATTTGCACCAAAACTAAGTTTAAGCTTGCTATTTTGCAAAAGTAGACATTTCCAACGGGTATCAAAGATTTTCTACTCGTTATTTTTGTGTGATGTATCTTTAATTTAATACAGAGTGGGCAGTCTACTTGTATTAGTGCATTTTCTTACCAAATTAAGAGGGAAGACTAGCAGTAAAACTAGGGGAAAATCAGAAGATAATGGTCTGACTGTTTAATAAAAGTCAGTGGTGCTCTGTTTTCATGCTGAGCTGAAGGTCTCAACCATTCAACCGTGTCTGGGCACAGACAGTGAAACTGAAGTGCAAGTGCTGTAACAGCAGGACTCACATCAGGACTTGAAATGGCTGAAAAGTAAAGTTTTATGGACAATTACACTTTTATACCTATACTAAACATAAGTATTTATCATATATCCTGGACATTTCATTTATAGAAAAAACAAAGCAACTCTTTGTTTTTGTCACTGCAGTTTGGCATACGACTTTGACTACATTAATCTAATAGTCTGAGGCCCATACATAATAATAGTCCTGTGTGAAAGAGGCTTTTAGATTTGCATTATCTTAGAAGGTTATTGGTTGATCTCAGAAGTCACTGCAAGTAAGACAGCTAAGAAAAATCAAGACAAGCTTTAGGAGTAAAATGTCTGCTTTTACACAATAACAAGCTTGAGGTCACACTGGTGTCATCCTTCCTTCAACACTGTGGAGATGCACAGAGTAGGAGTTTGGTCGAGGTACGGACACATGGAGGCAAAGACCCTGAATAAAGTCAGCTCCAGTTCACCATCAGCAGCCTAAACTGGCCTCACACCAGCCAGAACATAAACAAACTCAGAGATGCAACAACCTGCTCACAGTCTGTCCTCTGAGGATCGCTAGCGTACGAACGTTTTTTGTTCATGTTTAATGAGGACTGCTCTTTCTCACCACTTATTCTATTATTCATGTTCATCGATGGGTTACTCACAGGAAGGGATGGGAAATCAACGATAGCAACCAGCCAAATTGCTCTTAAATTCGAGATGCGGCTGTCTGGCAGGTTTTCCCTCTCCATCAGGCCACGTTGACAGCTGGATCAGCATGTGAAGAAAAGGTCCTGATGTGAAACTGTGGCCTGTGGACAGAGACGCTGCTTTCCCACGCTGATGTTGTGCTTAGTTGAACCTGAGGTTGCACTTGATATTGTTTGTGCCAAGTTTTATTTTGTTTACATTTGTCAGCATTCACAAAATGATCCAGTTCTACTTTATGTACTTTTTTCTGTGTTGCTCAACACTACCATTTACCATAATAGTAATAATAGGCTCAGTGGCGCCGCAGAGCATAAATCACTATGAGAGTACTGCATGAGCTCTGCAGAAGCACCGTACCTGCCAAGGAATGTGAAGCTGTATGTGTGTGTGTGCACAATACTTAACAGCCTGCAAACGGAGACTGCTCGAGTTAAAAAGCACAATTGCAGTAGTTTTAGTAAGCGGGTACTTAATTGACTTGTCTGTCAGCTTCGTATGTGAACTTCTGATGCACAATATCTATCGATCTTTGCTTCTCGCCCCCTGATGAGTTATTGATTTCTTCATATGACAGTAATATAGGTACAAATAAGGTGCATTCTTTTGCAGCTGATGATGCAGTAACTACAAGGATCATAACATGTCAAAATGTGGTTTAAATGGGTCATAATGAAATCTGTTGGTTTAATAAAGTGCCAGATAGTGTACTAACACACCCATATAAATCATGATCTCAGTATCATAACAATACTTATTATACAGATCAACAAGCCAAATGCTATGTTAATATAGATTCTGGCATTTTTTATCTTTGATCCTACGGAGGATATTTTTAAACACTATTCAATAAACATAACGATTAAACATAATAGACAGTTTAAACCACATATATACAATTTGAATTCTGACATATTTATATCACTGCTTAATGAAACGTCACTCATACATAATAGCATAGATGCCTGTTAATACAATTAATCTGTAGGTAATGAGACTTCTGTTCAGACTGTTCTCATGTGTTTGCTCCCCCCCCCCACCCACTGTTTTTATTTCATGGCTTCACCAGATTATTAATGGACTAGCCTTTTATCAAGCATGAAGAAAATGCATCAGAGGCCATCGGCTCCTCTGCACCATCTCCTCACGGTTGACGTCCGAAACACTTTGCTTCACAATGGCCTTATTCCAGTGTATCATTAATGCACAATATCACTGTGTAAATGCATTAGAAGTAGTACAGGAAGGGGGGGGCAGGGACTGTCGTCTGTAAGACCAAATTTGCCCCCAGGTGTCAGACCACTGACCTCTCTAACAGAGAACTAAACCAGCTGCAGCATAAATAGTAGAGGCAGGTTTAGGGACATTGCTCACACTACAAAAAAACCCTACAATAAACAGCAATAAATGGAGTATGTCGGAATATCTGTGGGTGGATTCCTCCTTAAATACACTGGAATAAGGCCTTTGCAGACACAAGAGAGAATGCAGTACCAAAGACGCACCGCTGTCATGCTTAAGCCACATCAACTGGAATAAACAACTCAAATTCATCTCCATCATATTTTACCTAAGTTTGACTTTGCTCCATGTCCAAAACATTCGACCTTTCAGTACGACTCAAAATACCTCAGAAGAGTTTCATTGAAGTGTTGGTCAACACGAGGAAAACGGTCGACTGGTGTTTGTCAGTTAAAGGCCATGATTTTGTTCGTTCGTAAGAACTGATGAATTGAGGAGAGCAGGTGTTTGTATGGAATTTGACAATGTGAGATGAGTTCCTTATATTTGTATAGAACTGTTTAACATTAAAACTCAGTCATGCAGTCACCTCTGTTGTCTTGGATTGTGTGATTCAAGGGCAAGAAACTATGATGTTTACATCTTACACACATTTGACTAATATTTTAGTATTCAATATGTCAGCCGATAAAAAAAGTTTGTCAGTCAGTTAAAAGCATGATTTCTAGTGAGCAGCGGCTGCCTGTCGCTTGCTATTTAACGAGGGTGAGGGAAACCTCTTAAAATGGAGTGCAGGTGGCGTATAATATTCTAATATTCAAACAGTCGCCGGTGTAAACATATTTTCACAGCTTTTTAGTATTGGCAGAGACAGTACAGTATCTCCCATTTGGATTCAGCCACCAGCCATGTGAAATGTGTTTATTAGTCTAGTTAATTGTGCAGTTGGGACACGTGGTATTGTTACAGAGCCTGTCAATTCAGACTGAAACAAAGGGTATGTGCTGCTTTGTGTGCCAAATTGAAATAAAATGGAAACCACAGCCAACCAGTACAAACAGGCCCTCTGCCTGTTAAGTTTCAGAGTACACCCACTGTTAGTTTTTAACCAGTGCCAGTTCCAAGCAGCAGGTTTATTAAATTGCCCAGATAACTCAATGAACTGGTTTCCTAGAACTGGCCTCTGACGTAAACTTCTTGCCAAACTCTTCTCATGAATATCTTAATTTGCGAACATTTGGCAAACACTGACATGAGTTTATGGCACCAGCTTCATCTGGTCGTCAGTCAGCCTTGTTACCTTTACTATGCTATTAAAAGTCTCCCTGCACAGCCTCACAACCATGTAATGCACATGTGAATTCAAATGAAGCCACAAATGCACCACTTTTCCCTGCCACTGAATAATACAAGTCAGACAAGCAGGATCATTTTCTCACATTTATTTTAACACAAAATGGCTTTGAGAGCCGATTAAGTCAAAATGTCTACTTCAGCTTCTTCTTGGGGCGAAGGTTGTTGGTGTGCCCACACTTCTTCTTGCGGCAGTTGACAGCACGGGGGTGCAGACGGGCATAGCACCTGCAAAAGAAGTGGCCAGGGGTCAACTATAACGGACAAGTCTCCTGAACCATCAGTGAAGTTCTGAAGTAGTCAAAATGTAGTCACACTTAAGATTTATTAATAACGTTAGCAAATTAGTGTGAAATACTGGCTAAAGAACTCAAAATCCATTAATTCGTCGTCATTAGTCATTCAGTATGTTTATAAGAATGACTGAATTTGAGAGCGCCAAAGCAGCCAATTATAACTCCCATCTTATTTTAAATCCACAAAATTAAT
>NW_023339674.1:8901935-8902956 GCF_004916995.1 Morone saxatilis | reverse complement strand
TTTGATGATTACAGGACTTACTTGCGGCAGATCATCTTGTCGCAGTTGTATTTCTGGGCCAGCTGTCTGAGTGAAGGCTCGATGATGCCACCACGCAGACGCAGAACCAGATGAAGAGTGGATTCTGATGGGCAGTGAATAAACATCGATGTCAATCTCAAGTTCGGTCACATCCACAAACAGGGCCACAGAAAGCATTATCTACCCAGGTACATTGTAAAAGCATTTAACTGATCTTTAGAATGAAAAAATATACTTATATTATGTATTAGGAGAATGTAGGATACCTCATTACTTAATTGTGGGAGACTAACTTATCTAAATCTTTTACACACTTTGTTTCACATTGAGAAGCTTGTCTACAGTTTACTGTAACCACTGACACATTGAGCACATCTGGCCTAGCTGTAACTGACCTTTCTGGATGTTGTAATCAGACAGCGTGCGTCCATCCTCCAGCTGTTTGCCAGCGAAGATCAGACGCTGCTGATCAGGGGGAATTCCTGCGAACACAACACTTATTAAAACAAACCGCATATACATTTGACCATTAATAACTTAAGTACAAGAGGTTGGCTGTGACTTCACACATGACAAATATTTTACTACCTGCTTACAAAATTGTACATTAAACACTACAAACTTTTAAGTAGTAGTAAACTAGTTTGACCAAAGAACCAGAAATCCAGTTTCCCCATCAGACCAATCTACTAGGTTGCTCTAAAGCAAAATAAGTTACATTTACACAATCGGTGTTCTACTATGCTATTAACAAAACTGAAAATCTGAATGTAAAAAGTGACTGAGACATTTTTACAGGTTTAACTTTTAATTTGCTGGCTAAACAAGAAAACGTGTCAAGGCGTCCGATGTGCCTGCTCACCTTCCTTGTCCTGGATCTTTGCCTTGACATTTTCGATAGTGTCGCTGGGCTCAACCTCAAGGGTGATGGTCTTCCCTGTCAACGTCTTCACGAAGATCTGCATGTTTGCAGGCTGAGAGACAGAGAGAAAGACAGAGA
>NW_023339674.1:8859153-8901835 GCF_004916995.1 Morone saxatilis | reverse complement strand
AGAGAGAGACAGAAAACTGACGTTAGCTCCTAGTTCAGCGTTAGTTAACTCGTTGACCACACGATAACTGTCACTTCCACAACAATACGACACACCGGTGCGGGATATACATTTATTACAGGTGACATTACAGTATCTATACGGTTTCTAAACTATTACATTAATCCCGAAAGGTTGGGCTGGCAGCTAACCACGTTAGCTGAAGTTAGCATCGGAGAGGACTCGCTGCGCGGCCTCGCCACATGCGGACCGCTAACACGGAGCTCAAGCACAACTTTCTCCGTTTTACTCCCTTCAAACTGAGCCAGTAACACCTCATTCGTAACGATTGTCGATGTACGTTGAACAATGTGCAGTTTTATTCGCATTCAACCACTAAACTATCACTAAAAACGGATCAATGTGTGGCGGACAGAGCGCGTACCCACCCGGCTGCTAGCTGAGCCTCGACGAAAAGAGAGCGGAAGAGGCTGCCGCTCGAGTACGTCACTTCCGTCTGCCTGCACCCTTCAACAATAAAATCATTTTAGTGTTTTTTTTTTTTTTTACTCGTGTTTAAATTAAACTGTGTTCAGTTTAAATTTCAAAAGGCTATTAACTGTGGATCAAACTTTTTGTTTACTTACATCGCTCATTTAGTCCGATTCGTGTCCAGGTTCTAATGAGACTTGTTGTAAATTAAATAAAAAGGCTTCTGCCGGTTTCTACAAATGTATGAGAAAATCCACTTATTTAATGTATGATCCAGGGAAATGAGCGGACAATAGTATAATAGTTTCTGTTTCTTATTAATATGCCAGATTTTTATTCCACAATAATAGACCATGGCGGGCGACATTGAGCGGTGTGATTCACTTTAATAAGCTGACAGCTCATTGAAACAGCGCATTAGTGCCTAATTAAACTACTAAATGTGATTATTGAGAGGCTGTTGAGTCACATTTAGTGTTTGGGGAACCCCTAAATTATTTTCTATTTATTTCTAGAAGGCGGTTCAGTGTATTAGAGATAAAGTGCAGTGTATGTGCTGGACGACTGCTCCAAAATTAAGTTTGACTGACACCTGCTGTTGTAATGATGTTGTTGATCCACACTGTGAACACGCATGAACAAAACAGTATAATGTGTTTTTGTATTAATAATTTGTAATTTTTGTATAGCAAGCAAATACAGTGTATGCTATCATTAAGTTAAATTTGAGAATTTAATTCCATTACATGTATACTACTGTGCTACTTTATATTCTATGCATGCATTTCCATATAGAACATGCATGTAACCAAAGACAGTCTTTCTCTTTATCTGGTGTTATATATGCAAACATATATTTATTTTTTATTTGGCAGGCACCACTTCAAACACCATGCACTTAAATACAGAAAGAATCATGCTACTCTGCAAGTTGGTATGGTATTGTAAGTTTATCTAAGTTAATGCTGAAATATGCATTAGACTCTTGAAAAGGGGAAACATGTCCACTCCAAGTGTTTTGTAGGTTCTTATAGGTGAGTAAACGCTGCCTTTTTGTAACAAGGGCAAAGCCAAAGGCAAAGAAGGAAGTTTAAAAATTACACAAAATTATCCTCAATGACTGAACACCATGAAAATGTTGATTTTTTTTCTGGCAATGTTTGTTAAGATTGGGCAAGTAGAATAAAATGTTACAGTTGAATAGTTGTGTGTCCACTCAATGCATGTGGCAAGGTAATAGGACACCATGGCATGCATTTGTTT
The DNA here is from genome assembly GCF_004916995.1 of Morone saxatilis. Taxonomy (NCBI): domain Eukaryota; kingdom Metazoa; phylum Chordata; class Actinopteri; family Moronidae; genus Morone; species Morone saxatilis. Next base: position 8,900,101 of record NW_023339674.1, on the reverse strand, counting down.
CTCTGCAGGAGCAGCAACAGTAGCAACATCATCATGTTCCACAGCACAGAGGTTTCCATGGTGAGGCATTGTAGCATTTTTCACCTGCTTCAGAAGGAGATGGTTAGCTTAATCAAAGAGTCACAGTAATGTAAGGAGGACACTGGTGGTTTCCAATATGACTGCATTGGTAAAAAGACTGGTCCAAGCCCGTCCTGTGGGCAAAAACCGCCTGTCTACCAACATCCCATTTCTGGACAACAATCCAGACAACAATCCAGATGTATACTCAACTAGTTTCCTGGAGGACTTCCAGCCTTGTACTCACAAAAAGGTAGAACCATTTAGCCAGCCCACCCATGTCGAGGTGGACCACAAGGACTTGAGGTACTTCAAGGATTACCTGACAGAGGCAATGGTGTCTTACCAGCGTCACCCATTGCCACAGATTCACTGCACCCCACGCTGGAATGCACTTCAAACCAACTTCAAGATGCAAACAGACCCTGGGGAGGATGATTTCCTCACCACCCAGTCGCAGAAATTCCCGCACCATCCCTTCCAACCCCGTCGCACTCCCATCCGACAACCATTGGCCAGCAAGAAGATCCAGCAATTGGAAAAGCTCCAAGAAAGCACCACTAAAGCCTCCTTCACCTTACAGCGTGGCTCTCCTGTTGTAAAAGTCAAGGTTAAACATTTAGGTCAGTGGCAACATTTTTAATTTGATTGTGATTCTTTTCATTCCTTTTCTGAGTAAAACTGTAAATCCATATTAGATTATGGATTATGGATTAATATGATTAATGTGAACGTTCATCAAATTGAGTTCAAAGTTAACGTAACTCTGAAGAAATGGGTAAACATTCAAAAAAACTGTTGCCTTTCAGCCTAATCTTGTAAACCTTGTAATGAACAACGGTGGAGGAATCTGTGTGAGGGTTAATCTCTGGACCCTGCAAAATGTATTGCAATGTTTGATAAAATGTAAAAAAAATAATAATAATTTCTCTGTAGAAGAGGGCTTTCCCACAATCAAAGGAGACAAACGCCAGCACAGTTTTGTGTCCGAGTACGACAAGACCTTCCAGGGAGCCTGGAGCAGACCTGCTGAGTCTGTGGATAAGGTAACACAGCAGCAGCAGCTGTTGGCCATGAGCTATTATGATCAAAGGATTTTATTTCAACCAAATGCTCCATGGCTTGAATGAAAACCTGCAGACCCTTGAGGGAAACTGTTGCCGTAAGATTCACACACTGATTTATGCTGGTAGTAACCAAATTTAAAATGAGCAGCAGCCACAATACCGCATTCTTAGGTAAAGAATAAACAACAAACAAGTACATTTACTTGAAAAGTGCTGTATTTAAGTCATTTTTTTCAGATAATTGTGTTTCAATTTTCTCTTATTTAGATTCCCAAAATGTTGTACTCTTTACTCCACCACAGCTATAGTCTTTGTACAATCAAAACATATGATCAACATATAAAATATCATCCATTTCATCTGTGCAGCAGTAAAGTTAAGTAAATCCAACCTAGACTGAAAAAAATTTGTTGGACCAACTCAAAAAAGACACTTCAATTAACATACATATGAAAGTTTTTTTTATATCAATTTAATAAAAAGTGTGTAAATCTAACTAATGCACTTGATTTTAAATAATGTTATTCCTTTGTGTGTTGTCAATTGAAGTATTTTTTAAAAATACTGAAAATACAGAAAGTCTCAGTATGCTTCTTACATGTTTCTGCATTAATTTAATTTAATAATCAAACATTGACAGCAAGTCATGCTTTATTGCTGGCAAAGACAGTGAATTTATCTGTAAAAAAAAAATAAGTGAAACTGTCTTAACCACTCAGCAGTTCCAGAAAAGCCATTGTCGTTGATACAGATAGACTCAGGTTAAACCAAGATGTAGAAACACTATGACCTAGGATACCAGCACTGTCAACTTTAACTAGACACACACGTTTACAAGGTTATTGGCCTTGTAATGAAGCTTTTCGTGAAGTGTTATCAACACAAGAGCGTGACTGTGACTGTTTTCATGATGTCTTTCTACAGCACACCTCCTCAGTGCCTATGGGTGATCCTGTGAAGATTGTAGAAAGAAAGACAACCCACGCTGCGTCATTCAGCCAGCCCACTGCCTGCAGGTCTGCAGCTTTTGTGCTGGGCCGGGTGTCACCTTTCAGATCTCTTTTTCAAATATGCTGGAAGTTCAAGGTGTCTTGGATGCCAACAGGGACATTTGATTGACTCAGAGGCATCAAAAATCTAAATTTCACAATGGTCTAAAATATAATATTTTAGAATTATTATTTGTCTCTCTTTGAAAACTATCTGATTCTGAGTTTACAAATATAATCAAAGCATTATTTATGTTTTTGATACAGACCGTGTGTGGTGAAAGACCGTTTAAAGCTCAACCTTGGACATTTCTCTCAGGACTCATGGTCCTCCACTTCCAAAGAAACTTTTTGTCACCACAAGCTGAGTGAGTGTTTTCTGTGTTAATTTTTTATTCAATTTTCATTCTTGCTAAGTGACCATTCAGATTTATTTACAGAGATATTGGGACATGAGTGCTTACATTTTTACAATTTGACAACCAAATCCTTAATCTTATTCTGAAACAATCAAACGCTACTCTATTATTCTATCTATTTCATCTTTCCTGGATTGGTCTATTTGCTTTATTTCCAAGGAGATCCAGCTGTTCTGCTAAAGAGGAACCACAATTTTAGTTACTTACCTAAGGGAGACACTGACATGAGGCGCAACAAAGAGAGGTTGTCTGTCACCACCAACAGAGTTGAGTTCTCTGATGTGAGTCATCAGACCTTCTACTTAGTTACATTTCTTTGTATAATATTACTTGAACATAATGTGCATACATGAATCATAAGTCAACATTTGACACTTTATGACTTATGCACACATGTTCCTATAGACTTTTGGGGATTTTTATGGAGTTTTTTAGGTTAAAATATCCAACTGTTTCATATTTAATCATGCTGATTATGTTCTCCTCTCTGTAGCTGAACCAAACTCATCTAGTGTATGGGCCCGGGCATGACCTGATAACCAAAAGCCATGTGCACTTCAGCCCAGGCCATCTGTCAAGAGAGTACTACACAACCACGGTCCAAGAACACTACAGCAAACAGGATGGAGAGCGAGCCAGACCAGTCGTCCAGCAGTCAAGCAACATACTGAGTGGACCAGGTGATGCTTGGTCTTGTTTATGTGTTTAAAGGGATGTGCATGTAGATGTTAAATGTGTTTAATCTGTTTGGCAGAACATGATCTGAGCCACAGCACCACCAAGAGTGACTACGTCCCTGTGCAGATCTGCAGACAGGCACCTTATCAGTCCCAGCAGAGGGTGAGATAAATTTAAATAAAAATGTTCACCTGTATAATTTAATAACAGTAGTAGCAGCAGTGGTCGTAGTAGTAGTAGTAATAGTAGTAGTTAAAAAGTTTGATATTTGATGCTCCTGTAATGTTTCACTGAGCATAGTATGATATAATAATACAATATTGCCTCTTTTTGTTAATCAAATAGAGCAACTTCAAGTTTCCACAAGCCCACCTGCTCTTAAGCACCACCCACAGTGAAGAGTTCATCCCCCAACCTTTGACCTTATGGCGTCCTGGCGCTTCCCTTTACACCAGTCATTTTGCCATACAGTGACTGAGAGACACAACTTGTTTTCTTTCTCTTGTGTTCTTGGCCAGCTCCTGATAAACAATACAGTCAAATCAAAAGTCAAGAATGGTTTTGCTGATTTTTTTTTACCGATATGTTTGAAATATTCAGTATATTTCACATATTGACTCTTGGCTCTGGATTGTTTTCCCTTTATCTTATAGTTGTAGAGTTCTTGTCAGTTAGTAATAGTAGTGAACTCACAATTGCACTTGGTACATGTACAATTGCTGTACAGACAATAAAACACACATGACAAATAATATGAAGCTTAACACCGAAGGTCCGACTTACTACAAAGATCACATTGTGCTCAAATGGAAGCTGTTCTAAATTTCAATTCAAAATAATGCAATTCAAAAGAAATCATAGAACTGGTTACATTTAGCTTCTTTGCATGACTGGTTGGAAGCCCCCTAGACCCCCCCAAATTACAGTGAAACTTTTCCTTGGTAAAAAGAATGAGTTCAAGGAATTTGAAAATAAGTAACTATCACTGGACTTAAGGTTCCCAAATGATTAAGTCAGCCTTAAAAGTAGTTTAATGTTTCCTACAGTTCCTAGAATTCTTTTCAACAACCACGGCCCTCAGTCTGCCAGCTCATAACAACTTAGAACTCCTTTATATTTGCGTCATCCCTCAGTGTTTTTCAATTAACTGCAGAAGAATGCTCATAATCTTACTAGGATGATTAATAAATGTCTATCCAGATCAGTACAGGGGCCATTAGAGTGTGAAATGTTGAAGCAGTGTGCAAATGCAGCTTTAGCAGTTAGGTGGCTTAAACATGAACCTTAGCCTCGCCTGTCATATTTAGGACAGGGAGGGCAGCAGCGTTGGGCTTTACTGTCCTACTTCCACCCTGTTTACACTGTCAACGCTAAATGCTAAGAAGAAGGTTAGTGTCTGTTTCGCAGAAAGATTCTCATCCCCTCCTTCAAGCATGATTGACCATAAAACTCTGTAAAAACAATCTATGTTGTAGCAATAACACAGCCTTGACCCTGAGATACAGGCTCGGCAGATAAAAAAGTTGGCAAGTGAGCTGATGTAAATAAACTGAATCTGGAGTTCACCAACCTGGCGGAAAAGGCAGCAGTCCAGGTATAGCTGGAATGTTAGCTGGCTCAACAAGCTCAGGTTCAGGTCCAAGGGATACATCTGCAAGAATATGGTTTAATACCTGATAGGTCTATTGCACCAAGAGACATTCTACATACATGTCAGCCAGATATTTTCATATAGGATCATAACTGTATGAACCAGTCATAAAGATATAGCCTCTTTTGCTTTTTTATTAACTTTATTACATTTTTTCACATTATACAACATTACATAAACATTTTATATGAAGTGACATGATTGTATCATGTGATGGACTCTTCTCTCTCTCTCAAAAAACCCAAACAGAAAAATCACATTTTACTGAAGTGATTCAGAATTCTCTTCTAAAATGTATTTTACATTACATTTGTTATGTTTGCATTTTAGTTTACTTAGTTTTCCTTTTTTCTACTTTGTGAAATGGGCTACTGTTTTTATGTAATGTCATACATGTATGTTATGTACTTGTTATTTATGTATGTATATTTATAAAATAGAATAAGGAGAGGGATTTAGGCATTGGCTGTTTTTGAGAGAAATACACACTGCCTTCAAAATATGTGTTTAAATGGACGTGCATGTAGACGTTAAATGTGTTTAATCTGTTTGGGTTGAGTCTCAGCATCACCAAGAGTGACTACATCCCTGTGTAGATCTGCAGACTTCCCACTCACCTGTATAATTTAATAAAAGTAGTAGCAGCAGGGTTTTTTGTTTTTTTCACATGATTTTTGTCTTACTTTGTAAAATAGGCAACTATTTTAACATAATATCACACATATACATATATGTTATGTACTTGTTATTTTTCTATGTATATTTATAAAATAGAATAAGGAGAGTGATTTAGGCACCGGTTGTTTTTGACACCTTCAAAATAAAAGTCAAAGGCCAAATTCAAGTATTTTATATGTGAAATTATATCGGACTTCCTTCCTCAATAGTGCACCTTCTTGAGATGTTGCTCTCAAACAGATCCACACATAAAACATTATAAAAACGTTATGATGAAATACGGTTCACACAGTTTAAATTTGAAAGGCTCAACCGGAAAATTGCTATTCTGCATTACTTGACGTTACAGTTACCACGCTGTCTTCCTCCTCCTCCTCCTCCTCCTCCTTTCGTGTTAAAGTGGGCGGGCGTGACTCGCATGTGCTCTTCATCATTGGTGTACAGAGAGCTGCTGTGTCTCTGGGCGTTGAGACCTGACCACCGTTTATAAAGGCTGAGCTTCCATTGAACATCCAGTCGGAGTAAACACACAGTTGGTAACACTTCGCCCTCTGAGAAAGACCACAACGTTGCTCCTGTCCTGCAGGTGAGTTTGAGACTTTTTTTTTTTTTAAAACGTCCACACAAGCTGTATTTATAAAGCGTAGTCCTGGTTCTCTGTCCTGATTGGCTGAGAGACGTTTATAAACGTAAACACGCACCGGCTGCATAACGGAAAAATGGAATATATATACATATAAGACTCATAGACAATAATCACTGAGCACAGTTGTAACATTTGTCAGTTGTTGTTGCAATATTATTTACATATTGTTGACTGAAAGTAGAATTTAAGTTGCTGTTCTTTTACCTTATATAGTAATATATTAATATTTGGTATTTCAGATATTCATGATAATGCAGAATTTGTGTAAAATCTTAAAAAGAGAGTTGGTTAAAGTGAAGAGTTTGTATGCATATTTAAGTTAAACAAAAAAAAAGTATAGTATACATTATAATTCTTTACTTCACTCTACTCTAGTTCACTCTATTTAACCAGAAAAAGACAAATGTAAGATTTTGTTCGCCTATATGTTACTAAGCATTTGTAAAACGTGTTTAAAAACAAAAAACAGACAATGTGACTACTGGCAGGGCTGGCTCTGGCATGTCTGGGAACCCTAATCAGAACCACCAAAACCCCACCCTAAAAATAAGATCTCTGGAAGAAAATAACAAACATTATGTGCCATTTATTGTAACACACGAATTTAAAAGAGGTTCAAAAAATAATAATATTTTAAAAAGTAAATACAGGATGTATAATTAATTAGCTTTATTTGGTGTTTCAATCACTTATGCCTCCAGCTGGCTCTGGCTATTTGCAGTGTGTTTTTTACAGCACCTGAAAACCAGTTCTACACATTTTCTAACATTACTGTAAACTGTAGGTATTTATTAGTGTTTAGCCCTCAGCCTTTCCAAAATGTTTTTATTTACTGTTCCACTGTCTTCACACTCTAAGGGATGACATTGAACTCCATTAAGTCTTTCACGCTGGAGCTGGATGGTCCGGCTGATGCAGCGTTCACAGGAGGGGAGGTGGTGTCGGGCCAGGTGGTCCTGGAGCTCCGAAGGGACACGAGAGTGCACTCCATGAAGGTGCAGGGAAGAGGGGTGGCCACAGCACACTGGCTGGAGAACCGGGGCATGAACGCTGTCTACAACGACTACACCTCCAAAATCACGTACTTCAGGAAGAGACAGCATCTGATCCGAGGTCAGTGGTAAAAGCTGCAGATGGTGTTAATCCCATGGATGGTTAATATTCAGTGTGTGTTTTTAAATATTTACCATCTTCATTTGTCAGACTGGCTGTTGAATAGCCACACGTTAAAGCCAGGTGAATTACAGCTGCAGCTGGTGCTTCTAACAGTCTTTTCTCCCCCCATTAAATGTACCATTTTGTTGTTGAAATATGAAATTAATCTGGCTAATAAAAGTTCCATGTAATGTTTTGCATGTAGAACATGTCATTCATTTTTCACCATTAACCTTGTTAGTTATAATTTAACATAATAAACACACTGCTTGTTCAGGGAGAGAGCCAAACAGGACCAGTCAGTTCAACTGTAATGCTAAAACTTACTGTCTGTGTGGCCAAAGGTGACTAGAAATAAAATACTTACTATGACTACTTAAAAAAGCCAAAACACTGCCTTCCCTTCTTTAAAAAGGGGGGACATGTATATCATTTGTGCTGACTTTGTTGTAGTTTTGTGTATTTCCCTTTGTTCCCTACTGTATCTATATAATATTCTTGTGAGATAACATCCATTGTTTTTAGCTTTTGCTGTGATATATGCAGTAATTGTATATCAGCATGTACTGCAGCTGGTGGATGAAAAAGTTCTCTCTCTATAGTCTGAATAATGTGGTGTAAAACTGCTGATTTGCTCTGTTATGAGCCAGCTGGTAGCCACTGCGTCTTGTAGTCGCTGCAGTTTGCAAAATGAAGCCACCTGGGCCAAATGTGTTGCATGGAAACCTGGGAGAGAAGTCGACACCGGCTCGTCCAGATACATATGCCAGATAACATAATCCTAACATTAAACACAAATCCATTAGTGTTGGGTCCAAATAAACACAACTGGTTTACTGAGTGCTGTGTTGTACAGGACATAATGCCTTAAAGTGTTAAATTCCCCCCGTGTGGAAGACAGCAGGCAGCTTAAAACCAGAGAGGCAGAGAATATAGGCCATAGTAGCTGGGTAAATAAACTGTAGACAGTGGTTAATGTTTCATTAGATGCTCTGTAAACAGCATATTTGCTAAATCATCGATCAGGTAAATATGAATGCAGAGTCTCGGATACATAAGAGCAGAATTTGTGTTGTTGTTACTTTGGAAGCCAAACAAACAGTCGTTGAATCTCTGCTGATGTAACATTTGCATTAATTATTTAGTGTAAAATATAAACATGTAATCAGAGCCTAAATTTATATTTTTCAAACTGCTAACTTACTCAGACCAGCTGCAAAACAAAATAAAAACATGAGTATGATGTATTTTTATTTTGATCAAGTCATTGTTTAAGCATCACTGTTGCTGCAACCTATTCTGCCAAATTACAATCTGGTATTGATGTGGTCACTGGTGAGAAAAATCCCTCACACCGGAAGTGACTCAAAATCAAAACAGGGAAATCTAGGCCAGTCTAGGTGAGTTCAAATGCTTCTCATTATCTTGCATCTCTCATCCATTTTTAAATAAAGCACAGGGGAAGGACGATATTATGTACAGTACATTCGTTACTGCCCATCCCTAATAAAATCATCACAAAATGATGTGGAATGTGGTGTATAAATAAAACTAAATTATCTTAACTAGACTTGATGTCACCAATAATAATATCTCAATAATCCAAAATCCAACCATATTGCATAGAAATATGCTTGTTGTTACAGATTTTTACATGAATGGAGGTCAGAAATCACCAGTATCCTCTGTGCTTCTCCATCCCTCACCCAGAAATATCCACCAAAACCATACGACTGAAAAAAAAAAAAGAAACTGCAGTTTTTATTTTTGGATTCTGGACATTTACTTGCACCAGTAAAGAGGCCAAGGTGCTGTCGGCACATGGGTGGTTTGACCTGTAAATGTCTCTCAGACCGACATTCTTTGTAGACCAATGTAATCTGCAGAATCTGTCCAGGAAACAACAGCGCTAATTGCCTTTGCAAAGCTTCACCCTTACACCTGGCTTCAAATCCTCTCGGGAACCCAATGAGCTTTTATTCAAGCTGGTACGTTTGCATGTACAAAGTAAAGATAGACGTTAAAAAGTAGAAAAGGGCAAGGTTGTTGGAGTCGGTTCTATTTACTTGGTACAAGAAATGAGGGAGAAAGTGACAGGCAGAGGAGAAAGTAAGTAAGGAAGGAAGGGAGGAAGGAAGAGGGTGGGGTCTGTTTAAGAAATCAGCTGCCGTCACGTCGGCAACCAGAAACAACACGTGGCTCGGCCCGTGCTGCTGCTGCTGCTGCTGCGCTCCATTCATTTTACAATATGGAGTCGTCTTCGGCATATTTATCTTCCATGAACAGTATTTTTTTGTGAGGGATTGTTTCTTCCCTTTAAAGGCATAAATGTATCTGAGAGTCTCAGTGGAGAGGAAGCTCCAGTTTTAGGAGTTGAAAGCTTTTTTTTTTTCTCTTGCAAACAACACTTGAAGAAATACACTCTCTCAAGCCCCTCTTTGCTCTGAAGTATACAGGGCTTCAGTGTTAATATTTGTTCTACAATACTGAACACTCAGCAGCTCTTTGGGTAAACAAAGACAAACTCACAGAGATAAATATGTTTACTTTAGTCTGCGGCAGTGGTAAACGTGTCTGCAGCCATGATTAAGATGATCATATTGAGTCATCTGTACAGTGGGAGTGTTTATCAAGCCCATCATTCTGCGCCAAGAACCTCATGTTCCTCTTATCAGGGCCCAGGCAGTGTGACCTGCAGCCAGGCTGCTGCTGCTGGTCACCAGCAGGTGGCGTCCTGGGCTTTATTTCCTCCCAGGCCTGAGCCTCCTGAATACAATTTAAGCAAAAACGTACTAATTGATGCAAACTGGACCACTGACTTCCCAGATATGACAGTGTTTTGCTGCTAGTTGGGACTACATTTTTGTTTGACAAGTTAGCTGATTATACCAAAGGAAAAATGCAGGTGAACCTTGTACTTTCTACCTAACCTGCAAGGAGTAACATAATAATGAGGGGAGAGTCAATTGGAAAGCCTCTCCAGAGACCCAGTGTACTTAATTACTCTTTGGGCACCATTTAACTAGAGTCTTAGAACTTTTTCACAGATCCACAGACATCTCCAGTCCAGTTCAGGCTGTTTAAAAGCATCCTGATAGTCTTCCACATTGCCAGTCGGTGGCACTGGAGAGCTAACAAGTCATCCCAGGGAACAAAGGAGTAAACAACTTTGTTTTTCTCAGACCAGACTTGATTTTTTGCATTGAATGAAAAGAGTAACACAGCTTAAAAGTGAAGGATCGTTTGTTTAGTGTATTTATTGCTGCAGAGTTTGGAAGAAAAATCAATTCTGCTCAGAATTGGCTTTGTTTGCAAATGTTGGAAGTGAATTTGGTGTGTTTATAAAAGGCTGAATGGGTGCAATGATTCATGCAAGTGATTTAGTTGGTCCAAATGTTTTCTTTATTTGGAGACTTGTAGTTTCCCTTTGTGCTATCCCTTTATTATCAAAGAAAGAATGACTGCAGTTGTTTTTCATATGAGCATTTGGTGGCATAAGTTGCATGCATTTGTGCCTAGCTGTGTGTTTTCCATGCGTGCAGCGTCCAAGCGGTGCAACAGTACAGTATGTTCAAAGCGACATGGAAGAAGTGGAGTAAACAGCTTTGGTCCAGAGTGAAACTATTTTCCTCTGAGCTGTGCAGGGCGGATCTCTGCCAGAGGGAGGCATGCTCAGTAAGCCTGTTTTCTTCTAAGAACCTGTAACCATCAATCATCACCAAGGCCTGTTTTCCTCACTGCTGCCTCCACGCCCAGTCTGCATGTTTTTTGTGCTGCCTTCAGAGTAGATCTGGAAATATAGGTGTTTGAAAGAGCTACACACAAGTAACCTAACTTGTAAATTGGAAGTGGGAATTTTACATGACATGATTGCCCTAGTTGATAAGGTGTGACTCTCAGGTGGGTGGTCGTCATAAACGTTGTTGTCATGAAACTAGTGGCTTTCACTTTTGGTAATGTTGGCATCATGTGGTGGTTTTGTTCTCAGACATTATCCAGACTTGTTCTGGTTGGTTTTTTTAGCTGTTGTCTCCTGCTACACCAACCTCAACCTACATATACAGAACAAAAGTGATAACTGAAGTTTGATTAGTTAAAGAAGTGAAACTTAACTTTTGTTTACTTGATGAGAATCTTCTACTGAACCACCCAAAAACTTATTTTTGTAACAGCAGTGGTCTCAAACTCTAGTGTTTGTTGTAAACATGAACTCAAATCTCTTCTATTTGTTTCTATCTGAAACCTTTCCTGATAAGATCTGTTATTAGCTTTGGCCAAATAAAGTAGTCAAATGCAGCCACATGTCTTACTTACAGCTGTAGTGCTGATAAGTCGGTGCCAAGGAGGAGCTCTTGAACGCAGCACTTACATAATAAATTCAGAGTCCCGCCCACTTTCTCAGCCTCCAAATAGGGCTGCAGTCTGAAAGAGCCCAGCAGTTTGAGCTTTAAACAACAAGTGAGCAAAAGACATCTGAAGATCAACTTCAGCTCACTTCAGATACTGCGGGACCGAGAATAAAGGACTCACATTTGAGAGGACTCGCACAAAAAAAAAACCCCCGCAAAGATGATTTTCGACAAGTTAAAAAAGTTTGACATCGTCTTCGACTCTCCGGAGGTGGACTGTCCTCCTGTGTTCAGCAGCGGGGACGTGGTGTCAGGTCGGGTGGTGCTGGACCTGTCCGATGAGAGTCGGGTGTATTCCCTGAAGCTCCACGCCGAGGGGTTCGCTAAAGTGCATTGGACCGAGTCTCGGTCCGCCGGCTCTAGCACCGCATACACCCAGAACTACAGCGACGAAGTGGAGTACCTGAACCGCAGAGAGGTGCTGCTGCAGGCAGGTCAGTCAGCTCTGCAGGCTGGGTGATGGTGGTTGTGGGTGAGAGACTCTGAGAGGGTGCACACTGCTGGAAAATTGTGAAAGTGTCAGCTAGTAGGGGATCAAAAGAGCCAAACCAGCTCAGTGGAGCTAATGCCAAATGTACGAAACAATAGTGAAAGTGGCTTATTTGTCTGGGGGACACTGGGCTACTTCTTTGTCTGCAAACTGGGGATGGTGTTGTTTTCATGGTTTAAGTATGCGAGTTAAATGTATGTTCTGGTTGCATTAAATGTGTAGTAAAGTCAGATTGTTAGGCTTTGGTTTTATTTAGGTGAGTTGTTTTCTTTTACACTTTTAAAGAGGTTTTATTGGCCTCTCGCCTTTGATGGTAGAAACTTGTTCATTATTGTAGGATGCAAAGTTGACTGGATCATCTAATATTCTGTTGAATGAAACAAAAGTCAAACTTAAGTTTTAAATGATTTTATGAGGAGTCTTTGGAGAGTTGTTGACTTGTTGTTGGGCACTTCCTTGAAGAAGTAAAACTAAACATCCAGATTCAGACAATGCACAACACAAGCACTCAGATATCCAGTCATTCAGTGACAAAAGTACTTTTAGGGGAATGTTTGTTACTTTTTCTTCCATTCAAGAAGTTTTGTTGTTGTTCATAACTCAATATAGAAGTGTATAAAAAAAACAACTGTATAGGAAGAGAGAAAAACATGCTGCAACAGCTGTCTTTGCACTCCCTTTTCATTGTGAAAACATCTGTTGAAAGAAATAGCCTTGACATCAGACTTTTCCTCATTCGAAGAGATTCGTGGGTTGTTTTTCTCCACAGCGATGTGGGAGCCTCGAGTTTCACTGTCCATTCATTGGACACCGAGCTGTTTTGCTTTAAAGAGCAGACAGGAAATTCACAGCCAGGGCTTCAGAAATGTTATGTTGTTTTCCTGCAGTGTTCAGTCTCACTGCTCGACTCGGTATTTGATAAAAAAATATCATATAATGTTAAAGAAGTTCGGTGGTGTTTTTTTGCATACACAGCAGAAAGCTCACAACGACCCACTTGACCCATTAAGAGGATTTGACAGTGACAGTATTGTTATTTAAATCAAGTTGGAGCTTGCAGCTAACAAAGGAACACAAAACACATCGAGTCTGTTAAACGCAAACACGTGTTCCTCGACCTGTGCAGCAAGAGGGAGAGAAAAACAGTGCAGTTGAGACGGCCTGTATAATACAGCTTGAGGAAAACATGTTCTCAGTCAGCACAATGGAGCAGGAACCGCCCCTCTAAGCAAGCACAGAAGCCATGTGATTGCAGAGAAAGACAGGGATTTCTCTTTTCAGTTCGTGCTTAAAAGATATGTTCTCTTTCTCTGTTGTTTATGTGGATTTCTAAAGAACTTTTTTTTTTTCAACTTCGAGCTAATTGTGCAGGTCTAAGATAGTTTTATCAGGACTTTTCTTCAGGAGAAGCAAATTGCTGCCATTCATTCTTGTGTTGCGCAAATCACCTTACACTCAATCAGATAATTGATCACAGTAAAAAATTTATTACGTCTCTGTGCTGAATTGATTGTTTTACATCCTTGTTATATTACTTTATGCTCTTCTTTATTATAATCACAGCTGGAGGAAAGTGGTCATTGAAGTTACACTCATTCCTGTACTCTTGAAATCAAATGAACAAAACACAACTGAAACAACAAGTGAATGAACTGTAACTTAAATTTCTTTTTGTTGTTATTTCTCCTCTCCTCAGATAATGGTGAAGTGACCCACCTTCCTGCTGGCAGACATGAATTTCCATTCAGCTTCCAGCTACCTGAGGAGACTCTGGTCACCTCCTTCGAGGGCAAACACGGCAGCATCCGCTACTGGGTCAAAGTGAAGCTCCACAGGCCGTGGGCCACCGTCAAGAAGATCAAGAAGGAGTTTACAGTCATCGAGCCCATTGACATCAACACACCGGCCTTACTGGTGAGCACCCTTAACATTTCATGATTGAATAATTACATACTTCATGATTTTCTGGGTGTTGTGAAGCGAATTTGGCTCATTCGGTTTTATTATTCCCAGGCACCACAGGCCGGAACGAAGGACAAGATGGCACGGGCGTGGTACCGCAACTTCGGACAGGTGTCTGTAACAGCAAAGATTGACCGCAAAGGCTACACACCAGGTGAGAGTCCAGCACCTAAAACAACTCCTTCTGAAAACAACTTCTCTTTGTAGCCCAGTTTAGAAGTGTCTGCAGCTGTTAACATACTGTCCCTCTCTGCAGGTGAGGTGATACCTGTCTTCGCGGAGTTCGACAACTCTACCTCCAGATCAGTGGTGCCCAAAGCCTATATCACTCAGACACAGACATTCATCGCCCGCGGCACCATGAAGCAGAAGCGGTCGGTGGTGGGCACGCTGTGCGGTGATATTGTGGGCGCCAGATGCAGGGAGACGTGGCACGGTCGCGCCATCAAGATCCCGCCTGTGGGTCCCTCCATCCTGCAGTGCCGCATCATCAAAGTGGAGTACATGCTCAAGGTGAGCTCAGCCAACATCTGCTTTATTTCTTAGGAATTTCTTTCCATCCATGCTGTTGCTGTTTTTAAATATGGACTTTGCACAGATTTCACAAAAAGTTCTTCTCTTTTGCTCCCACCAGGTTTGTGTTGATGTTCCTGGGACGTCCAAGCTGTGCCTGGAGCTGCCGCTGGTTATCGGCACCATCCCCCTCCATCCCTTCGGCAGCCGGACCTCCAGCGTCAGCAGCCAGTACAGCGTCAACCTGGAGTGGCTGCGCATGGCCATCCCCGAGCAGCCTGAGCGTAAGTGTCCTTTAATGCTGCAGTGATTGAGATATGTAGATCTAGATGTCCCTTTCCTCTTGCTTAGTTTAACATTTATAATTCTGAGCCAATCAGCCAGTCTTGGCCACAATCTTGCCAGTGAGCTTGATTAATAGGAGTCACACTGATACACCAGGTTTTTCAGGTCAGAGTTTTTATGTAGGGGAAAAGAAGAGACTCACTTTTTGTCAATAGATATTGTCTGCTACAATAATAAATTAGTCCTTCTTGCTTTAACCTCATCAGTTTGTGGACCTGTTCCCTTTTTCATTTTTATGATTACTGTCTGCCAAAGTGTAACTAGGTCAGATGCCAACATGTATAAACAAACAAAGCTTCGATTCAGCGGAGGTTCTTGTTGGATCAAATCAGTGTTTGTTAGCGCAAAAGGCAGTAAATGTTATGTGGGGGTTTTAAGAGTTTTAACTGCAGTGATGACTCAGCAGCTTAGTGTTTGGACCTGTACTGTTGAGTCAGACCAGTGGATTAATCCTGCCTCTTTCCCTGCAGCTCCTCCAGAATACAGCTCCGTGGTGACAGAGGAGGAGGCTGAGCAGCGCAACAGCACGGCGGTCCCACAACCTGCCGAAGACCTGAGTGGGATCCTGGAGCGCCCCCTCATGGCTTTTGTCCAAGAGTTTCGCTTCCGACCTCCGCCTGTGTACAGCGAGGTAAGTCACCGAATGCTGTAAACGACTCCCACTGTTTATTTAGTTTGATTGGCATATAGAAATATTTTTTTGAGTAGATTAATTTTAAAACATCCCCACTGGACTTCCTGCCAAAGAAGCTCTTGAGAACACAGCTGAGTTGTACTGAACAGTAACCACATGAAAATAATCAGTGGGTGTAGGCTCAATGTACCATAGCACTGAATATTTTGCTTGGAATAAGACAGAATTATCTGCTTACTTAACCTTCATCTTATGTGTCTTTTATTTCCATTTCCTGCCTACAGATTGATCCCAACCCTCAGCCCCTGAACATGAGACCTCGCTGCATGACGTGTTGAACCATGAGCCCTGCCTGAGCGTCAAGCGACTTAAAGTTAATGAAACAAATCAAGAGATTTGTCTTCTCCTGGATTACTTCTCTCTGAAAAATGGTGCCTGGTCCCACCAAGTGTCGTCGAGGGGGACTGGAGCGCCACGCAGAGGCCGGGAGACGGAGCTCAAAGGAACTGGATGTCAGTGGAGGCCACTCCATAAAGTAAAGTGGACGCTTTCCTGTTCTGTTGCGAGGAAAGTAACTTCTCCACATCAGTTCCTGTCCTCCCCAAGTGATCTTTGGCTCCTGGTAAAGCCAGCTATAAATGCCTCCCAATTAAGGATTCCCTCAACTGAATTTTGAGATTTAAGGAGTTTGGGACACATTTGGGGGAAAAGATCACTTGATATTTGTCAGGTGGAGAGTTGGAGTTGCACCTGGTGTTCAAATGTTTTGGAAAAAAAAAAGCGCTCTTGAGAAGTTGACGTATGTTTAGAAGCATATTGTCACCTTTGAGTGGCGTAAAGAGAGAAGTGCAATTACTGTCCTCAGTTTCCAACTCCCCTTGTACTGGCAACACAGTAGATTTTAACAACTTACATTGCTATGCATTGTTTGTCTGTGATGATTTCTACTGTTACTTAAGCACATACTGTATTTGAAGGTGTGGCAACGGAACAGACAAGTCAAGTAAGCAAATGTAGATGTATTTTATGCATGCAGGTCACAATATGTAAAAGGGAAAAATACATATGCCTTAATTATCTGCCGTTGAAGATTGCATGAGAGTGTCAGGGAGTTGTTCTCTCAAAGATGAATGGAGCACAGTGTATTCTGAGAGGACTTTTACAACAATAACGATTGAATTGTATGTGGATGAATTCCAAGAGAAGTGTTGTGTTAATGCAAGGCTTAAGGCACTGAAGTGTCGGATAGCTGTGGTTGTTGATTTTAGCACAGTGATTAAACAGGATGAGCAGTTTGTGTATAAAGCTGCACATAGATTAGCTCTCCCAGCTGCTAAACAAAAGGAGGAGGAGGTGACGGAGACCTCTGAGCCATGTGGCCTGAAGCTTTTGATGGGAGCCAGATGCCCCGGTGCTGTGGGGCGCTTTGTGAAGCTTGAACCCCGAACACACTGCTCAGCGTTTAAGTCGAGCCTCAAGCCGGAGATGCCACTGAAATATATGGACAAAGAACATTCCAAATAAACTGACTCGAGGATTAGTTTCTCCTCAACTTCCAAAAAAAAAAAAACTGTTAGGAGTATGAAAGAAGTCTTCAGGGTCAGCTGTGCAACTTTGGTGGCACGCACTGAAAATATAACGAATGTATTTTTATACAAATGCAATTGTTTGTTCACAATATTGCCAAAGTTTTGTAATTGTTTTTTTTAATAAACCAAAAATTTTAAATTATTACCGTCTTCAGTGTTTCCTTCAAACCTTGACTGATATGCAAGCTGTACACTTTGTTAGGGAAATAGTAGAGGGCCTTTGTTTAGCATGTTGCATGCCAGTGGAATGGTACATCATGTTCAGCAGTGTGAGTCAAAACTATATCATTGCCAAGGGCAGGGTTCAGTGGAGAAACTAGCTACACTCAGGGGATCAACACAATAATTACAGACTTAAGTTTTGGCTGTGACAGCTCTAATATTGTGCACTTAGGCAATCCAGTTTTTCTGGGTGCTTTTGCTGCTCCAGAGGAGTTATTGCTGGTCCTCACCACTGAATTATCTGTCACAGTGAGTTCAGCTGATATATGGCTCTCATCTGGTGTCCTCTTGTACAGTTTGTACTGTGATTACATGAATATTCAACAAGGATCCCAGTTCTTTTCTGCTATACATAAACACCTAACACATAGAAACAAACTCAGTGAATTATACACAGTGTCACACAAAGCTATCAACATGGCCAAAGGCCAGGCTGAGGAAATTCACTTGGGTATATTTACTGAAATATTTTAAAGTAGACAGACAGAGAGACGTTCAGCGCGGTTCTGAGGAAGGATGAGGTTTCACTGAGAAGCTTTTATATTCGTAAAATACTTTAAAAGAACAACTCATAGCTCACCTGGTAGAACTGGCTGCTCATGTACTAAAGCAGAGTCCTTGCTACAGTGGCCATGGGTTTGAATCCAACCTGCAGCCCTGTGTGTCATCCCCTCCTCCTGTATATCTTGAGCTTCACTGTCAAAATAAAGGCAAAAAGCCCAAACCCATATATATACTGTATATAACAACATAGCCATTTCTTATCTTCCTGTTGATTTTGATGGACCAAAGTACTTATTAAATACAACTAAATAACCAAAGATAATGTGTTTTCATGTTTGTCAATGTGAATATTGATTGATTTCTCTGTTTTAAAACAGAAAACCTTTGGATTTAGAACTGTAAATAAGACAAAACAGGGAATTTATAGACCAAACACTTTAATTAAAATAATGCCCAATAGAAAGATAAAATGAAACATTTGGTCCAGCCTTAATCTTTATCAAAACAAACAATAGAATTATACCTAATTAATCGCAGAGTTTCATCTTGCTTCTCACCACAGGACGCTCAGAGGTCAGTCAGAGCAGCAAATACAGAGGTGTTGATTATTTGTGCATGTAGAAAGTGCTCATTCTGTTCAACTAACCAGTGTATACAAGCATATTGAGCACTGACACCTGACAGGAGTCTTTCAGAACTTGATTAAGATTTTGAGGAGTTACAGTGGTGTGGTGGACAAGAAATAAGAGAGGATTATTAATGTCAGGGTGAAAGGGAAGTGGCATGTTCACATTTTTCATTGTTAATAAAACATTAAAACAGATTTTATCACTGGATTTAAAAAAAAGTGGCCTCTGGCTCAGACACAGTGAGGGAACTTACTTTGCTCTCAGCTTTCAGCTGGTAGACACACACACTCAGCACTCACTTACATCTGATCCAGGAATCAGATCTGGGTGCTTTTCCTCAAGGACAGACGCCTCAGCCGGGAGTGAGACTTGAAACGGGGTCTTCTTGAGATAGAGATCCTAGCTCATTAAAGCCACAGCTTTCAATTTCCCTCTTATCGTGTAGAAATTTCAGACTGTCAATACCAACACCAGACAGACATGCCTATAGACCTTTAATAAAAATAAAAAAGCAGAATTAAAGTTGACTCCAATAAATATATTGGACAGTTTTGCCTTTATTTGATAGGAGAGACAGGAAAGGGGAAGACAGAGAGGGGATGACAAGCAGCAAAGGGCCACAGGTCAGACCCAAACCCATAGGCTAGACATAGAATAGATTCAGACTGTATGATGCATAAGCAACTTTTAAGTATGAAATTGAGGGGATCTGCCTCCTTCCACTTACTTAATAAGACTCAATAAGGTTAAATATATTTATTTAACCAAAAAGCATCCTTTTGTATCTAACTATAGTGAACATCCAGGCGTCTAACACACTGAGGTGTTCTTAGTGTTCTCTGCAGTGACCTTACAGTGACCCTGTGTGTTTCTTTTATGAAGGGAACAGACGCGACGACAGACAAAGATGTTGTAATCCTTGTTTACATGATGCTTTTAATTGATGTTCTGAGTTAGCCAGAATGAGTCATTAAACCTTTCAAATGTTTTGTAACTTTGGTTTCTGCTGTTGTCAAACCTGCCCGTCTGGTTTGGTGTGTGAAATTATAACTCAAATGTTCTGTTTGTATATATTTATATCTGCCTTTTTTTGTGTTTTTCCATTTACAGTTTACTTGTTTAACTGTGTACAGAGACCTGAATTCAGACTATAAAAGGGGCCTACATGTTCACATTTAGTTTCATATACATCTACTTCTCTAGAAACACTGGACATGAATCACAAACTCCTTGTAAAAGAAGGCTAATGAAATTGATCATGTTAAAAACAAAGTCCCTATATACATTATATACAATATACATTTTACAAGAAACTACATTAACTTCACTCTTACTGTTACCTCTTACTTTACTCTTATTTTAACATTTTCTGTATTTCTGTATCCTGTTATTTGGTTCCAATGACACGAGTTTCATATGAGGATCATTAAGTTTAATTAAATAAAATCATGCAATTATAATTTCTGAACTTGAGGATCCAGTCTGTCAACAGGTCAGTCAGAAGCTTCACATATCTACTACACTACTACATGGACTTCTGAGTTACTTACATTAGCAGTGAACTTTATTTTACTCCACTACATTTCGGAAGGAAATATATACTCCATTACAATTGTTTGACCGCTTTAGTTACTAGTTATTTTACTTATTTTAAGTAGATTTTCCATACAAAACATATGAAGAGCTTGTAAAACCTGATGCTTTGTCATAGATAAAACTACGCAACAGTATAGACAATCAGAGCTGAATTCATTAGTTGATCAGTCATTGTTTCATGGTTCCAGTTAGTCAAATGTGAGGATTTGATTTTTATTAAACATGCAGTGTGAAGGTGTCACTTTGGTGTCACTAGCTCCATCTCAACCAAGTACAACAGTAAAATCCAGCCTTTACAAAAATCTAATGATATAACATAAAACAGTCACAGTCAAACTTTTATTTTGTGTTGAATCTGGCGGCCCCTTTGGACAAAAGCAATAGTTTTTGTGCCGCCTAGTTTCATTGATTTCATGTGATTCCAAGCTTCTTGCAAGCATTAAGAATATAGAAGTTGCCAATCTTTTCGCTGATGGTCTTGTCTGTTTATAGGTCATATAGAGGCATCACTAGTTAAAAACTCAATATATTAGGTTTAAGTAACATTTTCAATACTTTCACTGGAGTATTTTTACAATACAGTGAATTTAACAGTACTTTTACTTCTAATCTGAATATGTGCTATACTGTTTAGAACTCCCCCCGTAGATTCACACATTGTAACCTGCATACCTCCAGTCTTGCCTCTGGGTGTTGTCTGGCCTAGATTTAAGATGGACATGCTCACAGCTCTTTTAGCACATCAGTTTTCTTGACCAGATTAAGTAAAGGATTGTTTTTTAAGCTACCATTTCCAAGTGCCACTCGAGAGAAAAACTGAGAATTTTCACTTTGAAATCAACATATAAAACCATAACTCTTGTACAATACAATCTTGTACAATACAGACAACAACACTTAAGGAATACCCTTAGAAAGCAGTTTCCACATTCAGAGTTTAGAACTAAATTGTTCAAAATATAAAGTAATGGACAAATAGAAAGATATAAACTATAATAGTAAAGAAAAATATTATGATGTGGGTGCAAATGTTTTTAAAATCTTTGCTTGCTTCTGCAACAACAACATCTGGGGAAATCTGAAGGATAATTCGGACAGCAACATGTTCCAAGAAATACGTAGGCCTACATCCTGTTTGTTTCTTTCCCTAACAAATACGCAGACAACTCTCAACTTGACAAAAACTGCCTTTGACCACCAGTGTTCATTTCCTCTGAAGTCTTTGTTCAATGCTAAATTAAGTTAACATAATCACATGAGCCAAATAGAGACAAAGTGATTCCTTTACTAAATGTTTTGGACAAGTTGTAACTAGTGCAGTGGCAGTGTATCCCCAATTACTAATTACATTTCTGAAGAGCAGTGAATTACATGGTGGTTGCATGGCACAAACAAGTCACTGAACATGAGTGTGTGCATGTGTGTGTCAAGTGTGTCATAGGAACATTTGGGAACAGGTTTCTTGCTCTTAGGTCATGGAAACATGCCCTTCATTAGTGTGTGTCCTACCAAAGTGTCCTTGAGCAAAGTACCAACTGAAATGTAAAACCATAGAAAAGATGTTTTGTTTCCAATCAGTAGTGGAGGAAGTATTCAGATATTTTTAAGTAAAAGTACAACCTGTCAAATAATCCCAGTCAAGTAAAAAGTACAATATTTGCCTCAAAAATGTAGTTGAGTAGAAGTGTAGTGTGGCATTAAAAGAAAGGAATGAAGTAAAAAAGCTCAAATTTGTACTGAAGTACAGTACTTGAGTAAAAGTACTTACATACATTGTTTCCAATACATAATGTCATCTGGATTTTGTTTAGAGATTCAAAAGTGTGTAAAGCAGCTTAACTATGAGAACAGGACTATTGAGGTGTTGCTTACTTTGAAAATACAATATATGGTCAAAAGTATGTGGACACCCTCATACTTGGAACCTGGCTGCATGAGATATGCTCTCATGATCATAGATTAGGGACAGGATCAAGGTGATTTAATAAAAACATACATCTATCATTATGGAAAATGATATATAGTGACCTAGATGCACTCAGCAGAAAGTAGCTGTTGCACCTATTGCATGTCTGAATGATTGTTCTGTCTGGTGATCACACAGACACAGAAACACTCAGGGCCTAACTGTAATTTCTGACCCCACCCTCTCAATCACAACCAATCACAAGTCATCAGAGCCAGTGGCAACAACCGACCGATTTGTGCATATTAACTCACCTCACCCTTGAGGGCCAATGAGCAGTCAGGATCCAAACAGTGTTTACTTAAATTGTAGAGCACACTAAGGCTGAAGGAGTTTATGACTTAATGACAACATATTGAGTTTCAGACGCTGCAAAACATACAATACAAGAATAACAGCTCCAACAAGTTCAACATGACAGTGACACACTGTTCCTGATGAAAAAATATGAAAGTTTAATTTGATAAAAAACTAGTTTCATAATAATAATAATAATATATACTTTTCTACTGACATAGAATTGCTGTTATGGCAGTCTTGGTGCAATGAGGTGACTCATGAACAGCTGAAGTGTTTTTAACAGGAATCAAGAAGTGTCTGGACAGTCAAACTATGTTCCTATAAAGGATCAAGTCATTTCCCAGCAACCTTCCCTTTAACATCTGCTTGTGTGTCTAAAAATACAAAAACACCTTACAAGTGTCTTTAGTGTAAACCATCATAGGCCTCCTGAACCACAAGCAAGCAAGCTTTATATCTGTTGGCCATCATTATCGTCTCTCATCACCATTCAGGATCTGGTCATGGTTTTTGCTCATGCTCCATGGCTACCGTTGGCTGTGTGGTTCATCAAGTTGTCTCTTTGATGTTGTCATCCATAGGGAAGTCATCAATGACGAATTATTCAGACTAAACCGTCTTTATTAAAAAGTGCAAAATAAGCTCAATTAGTTCTTGGAAATTATGAACTCAAAAACAGATGTAGTGAGTATTCTGTTATTGTGCCATGAGCCTGCCAGTTAGGGTTTGATTGTGATGGGAAAGATGAGTCATTGAGATGCTGGATGCTGAAAAACATCTGGCTAAATTTGTTACATGATAAGTGCAATATGAAGCAGAGAGATTTGAAGTTTTTAAAGTTATTTTTAAAAAGACAAATAAAACATGTGACCTCATTCAAATATGGTCATATGCCTTTATACATGCCCCCTCTGATTTTCAACAAACAACCTTTGAAAGTCCTTGATTAATAATGTTCACAGGGGCATGGAAAAATGAACACTTCAAGATTCAAATATACAGTATGGGCAGTGAAATACAGGGTGGCAAACTGAGGCTGTGATTAAAAAAAGGCTAATGTACAAAGAAAAATAAGATTTGGAATAAGAGTAAAAATAATATTTAAAGGATAACGTTTGAAAGAAAATACAAATGTATGCAGTACACTGATGAAATGTGGCCCATGAAGTGGGCTAGTGTATAAAAATGTACATGTTTATCTTTGTGCGTTCAGTGTCCTACCATGTCTGCAGTGAACTTGGACTGTAGTTTTTGCATTGTATGCACTGTATAATTATATTGTTTTGAGACACTGTGGTTGGCAAACAGTCAGCAGACCAAGGACTCTTGATACCAAACTTCCTCTTTCAGCCCTTCTTATAACTGAGTTGTCTAACTGTGTAATCTGTAATATGGTAAAGTAGCATCAGTCAGTCTTATCAGGACAGATTTGGCATAATTTTTACCTGTTTCTTCTGTAAATAAAACTGAAAACAAAATGTACACAACTAGGATATGTCTGAGCAGTAAAAACACGTCAAGGTTGATGTATGGAGGTCAGTCATTCTGATTTGTTTTTCTTCTTTAAAATCAGTAAATCAGAATCGGCTTACATACCGAAGGGAACGGTGGCAGACAAACCAAAACAAACACAAGTTGCTTTCCCCCTGCGCTGAGGCATCTGAATGGGAGGACGTATCACTGGGTTGTTTTAGAAGACATCATAAGACTTTGTTATGTACTATGTTGGAAGGGAATGCAGGGAGTTTGTTGGGTGTTTGAGTGTGCAGATTCATCCATGGCCAAATGTTGAATGTTTTGTCTTTCGGGCCAAAGGGTTGACTTAAGTCTCTGTTCACTCTTCGCATGTCTTGGAGTTGGAGCTTTTAGGCAAAAGTGTTTACCATGTTCACCACCTTAGTTGAGCATGTTAGCATGCTGCAACTATCATGCTAAACTCTTTGGAGAGACTCTGTGATAAGTGTGGTATTCATAACTGAACACGGTGTCATGAATTAATCCTTTCATGTCAACATCAAGCCGATGATCTGACCAACAAAGTGTCTCTTTTGGCCATGTGACGCCCACATGCCTGGACGTGATGTGAACCAGTGCCGACGTCCTGTGACATCAGGACATCGGTGCTGGTTCACATCAACGCCTTGTTGACTCTAAAGAGGGCGGGGGGGATCAGTTTGCAGCTCCCCTCCCTTTTCAAGGCTTCATGGAAATCAGTGTAACTTCAGAGGGGTCACAGAGCAGACAGCAGAGAGCTGCGCGCCAAGCTGCTCCCCAGAATATTCTGTAAGGGGAAAAATACCATGCAGGAACAAACAACATCCCCAAACAACATGCAAAAAGAGCAGCTTTGTTTATGTCTGCTCCTCCCACGGTTGTAATTCAGGGTTCCACAAAATCTACTTGTTGCTTTGTATTGCTTATGATCTGTCTTCTCTTTGTTTCAGGGCTCTGTAGCACTCTTTGTTTGTGAATCTTCCTCAGTACAATGGAGGCTCCACACAGAGCCCAAAATGCCTGATGTGATGAATTTTAACAAATAAATCAATCTTCAGTATGTTGAGGTGACATCACCACAAGCAACAGCGTGACTTCCTAAATAAATAAAACAAAAGGGGATGATCTCAGAGCCTAAAATCTCAGAAATCAACACCTTTGACAGTGAATCACTGCTCCTCCTTCTATGAGGAGACATTTAGTAAATTTTTTAGTTCTGGTTAGAGTGCCGTTGCCAGAGGTCGGAATTAATTTCTAAAAAATTTGGACTGAGGTATAGGCCTACACCTCTTCAGGTTTAACATATACAGATACATACTTCCATCCATCGAACTTATTATAATGAAGATGTATGAGCAATAAGACAAAACAGATGTAATGTATATGTAAGGCCTATAACACATGGTCTAATACATTAGTGCATTATAGCTCATTATGAGAATCTATGTGATGCATTATTGATCGATTATTGTAGAAATAAAATGTGTCACTGTAGTAAAACATTTCTGCTGTGCAAACAATGTATCTCCTCAAAAGATAAACTTTTAATGAGATAAAAATGCATTTTTCAGATTGTTTTGCTTAAGAATTAGGAGAGTTTTCCTCCATAAGGGAACAGTTAATCTGATGCATGGTGCAGATGCATAGTTTTCATCTATTAAAATATACTTTTTCTTAATGTCTGGCTTCTTGTCTAGCATGTTTCAGTGGCGTCAATGAACCAAGTGTAATTTCAGTCAGCTCACATTGTGGCTACCTCTTCAAACACACAGTAAAATTGGTCAGATAGTGCAAATATATTCCCTCTGTGTTAAATGCGTAGAAGGCATACGCAAGCTATTTCCCCTCCCATGCGTCATGCACGTGGCCGGGGTTGTTTGGTTGGGAGAACCGGCTGCCTGCCAGTTCTGGGGAGAAAGTTTCTCCTCCATAATGTGACAAACATGAAAGCAGCGTTCAGGAATGTATTTTTCTTGGACAGAGTGCAAGATTAGCACATAGCTCTCTCAGAGCTGCAGAGCTGAAAAACAATGGTGGGGGTAAGCTGATGAGACAAGTAAGTTTTGACTTGAACGTATTGCCCAATCTTCTTGCTTTCCAGAGCCAAAAGAACACTATGTCCCACGAAGGCACAGCCAGTCAGATGTAAATACTCTTAAAGCAGAAATAGGGCTTGTGGCAGAGACATGGTGTCAGATATCCTGGGTAATGTTAAAATGTATATAAAGGGGAGACTTGAGGACTCACACAGCAGTAATTCAGAGTAACACAGAGTAATTCCTCCTTAGTTTCTTTACATTCCTTTGCTTATTTTCATGCCACCGCACGTTTCACATTTTGTCTTATAGAACAGTAGCTGGACAGTATTTCTAATCCCATCAGAGTCAAGTGTCAAATCTTCTGATACCAAACAGCAACTGAAACACTCAACATATAATTTAATTAAATTTACACTTCTGTATCAAGCTGCTGTCCCTCCTCCAGGAGGGGATAGGTTTGTTTTCACACAGCACAGACTGGATATTTCATCTGAGTCATGTGGAAGAAGATTAATAACTGAAATCAGCCCAATTATCACCATTTCAGCTTGTATGTGTCTGTGCCAGCTGCTGTTCTGAGTTGTTGTGATTGGTCTGATTCTTTTAAATGTGACCTTCAATTATTGTTGCAGCTTCTGACAAGAAATTATTATTTAGTGGTACCTGTATCAGCCTGTTAAAGTTCTCTCTCCTCTTGACACGACTGTTTCCCCAGAAGTAAGAGAACCTCAGTTATCATCATCACTGCTTGAGTGCAATATGTAAAATTGTACATAAACTGACACAGGAACTAAAAACTTATGTCTAGAAGAAAAAAAAAATTAAAATAAAAACTGAAACAGAAATAGCTCAGAAAACTAAACTGAAAATGAAGAGATTACTAATTAATAAATACTACAGAAAGTAAAACAGTTCTTCTGTTAAGGGGAAGTAAAACAACCCCTCATGTGGCCACCCAGCTGTTTGTCACTGTTGTCAGAACAGTTGTTTCAGTTTTCTTACTTGCTGCTGTCATGATGTACCGTAGGATCAGCTCTGGTGGAAACAATGTCGGAGCTAAGCACAGTCTGTAATATGATGCTCCTTTTTCATATGTATCAATTAAAATCTGGAAAGACAACATGTGAACGAGAATGTAGGGGCTTTATTTTTTAAAGACTTTGGCACTGACTGTGTTGATTTGATCGATCAATAGGCACTAAGCCCTTTAAATAGCAGCCAATCAGAGAGCCCCTCCAGGGAGACATAGACACTGGTGGTTTAAAAGATTAAAGTTTTCATGTTTGTATTAAATAATTATTAGTTAATTAATAATCAGGGTGCATACAGGCATTCGAACAGGCTTTGAATGCTGTAATCATTCCTTCTGTTCTGGCTGTTGCATCAGGCCACTCTCTCTCTGACCCTTGACCTCCTAACTTCTGGTTTCCTGTAGTGCTGATTTACTGTAGGAACTGTTCTCCTACATAGTCCAGTTGCTCTGGATAAGGGTGCAAGCTGAATACCTACAATGTAAATGTTAATGTGAGTGTAATTCGATTCGGCTTGTCTCGGACTTGTTGTTGCCCCGCCATGAGAGGCTCCTTGTTTGGAGTGATCTGATCTGCTAAGGGGAGGTGTAACTCCCTGCAGGGAAAGATGATGGGCTGTGGTTGGTTGAGACATTAGGGGTCGATGTTAAACTGCCCTGCATGTGCTAAACAAGAGCTGATGGAGAGCAGAGTAACAAGGAGAAAGAACTGAATCACTTTAAAGTAAGCAAGAGGAAAAGGACAGACTTGCTTATTGTTTACAGACTCAAATATTTCCATTGGGGGGACCAAGCAATTATTGTAGTATTCTTGTCATATGTTAATAGGTCAGTCAGGTGTATGATTTTAAGTCAAAGCAAAGAGGTCAGTGTCCTTTCCTCTTTTCCACCATTCCTCTTCCGGAAAATCACGTCTCAGATCTTACAGCACCAAGCATCAAGACGTAAACAATAACAAACAACATCCTGTTTTGAAAAACTTTCTATACGTGATTGTAAACTTTTAATTTAAACATCATGGTTATGTCAAGACAGAAATCTTCTGAACTACTACTGTAAATCTACCTTCTAGTGTTGCACCAAAATCTATAGCTAAAGGGATATTTTTTGTTAGTAAACAGTGCCAACCAGTTTTTGTTGGCCCTTATGTGGTGCAGATAGGGAAATATCCTGGATAACACTACACAACCATCCTGTAACTTTTTGACATTTCCCTTTAATTCAGAAGCTTACTTTCTTTACTATCTACACTTCCCTTGGAGGAATTAAAGAATATAAACTCATCTCTGACTTAAGATTCCTGATTATTCATGCTTGTTTCAGTGGTTGTCATTTCATGCCTCTGCATCTAATGGAAAGAAAAAAAATTTTTTTGGTCTGTGCATGACTCAATTAATGAACCAGAGTCCTGTTTTAATTTGATGGTTTGAAGAGGAGACAGACTGAGCTGCTGACCTTACACACCTATTTTTGTGACCACAATGGAAATGGTGTAGTATGAATGTGTTCCTACATTATGTATGTTATATAATGTGTGTGCGGAGGAACAATCCATTTAAGTCATTACCTCCTTGTTTAAACAGTAGAGGTTGAAATTATGAGATGGCCATGCTGTCTGGTTATTAGCAAATACTTTAAGTCCCAATATTTAGCAGTCATAAACATATATAAACATGTAATAAATGGTTTATAACATACTATAATGTAGTTGGAAGCAGTGTTTGTTAATTTATGTGTCAACAACCCTTCCTGTGGGCACCCATAAGTCCAGGCTGGTGTATAAACAGATAATGAATGACAATATAGTAAAACACATAATACAAAATATTATTCCATAGGAGAAGTTATAATTGTTAAAAGTACAGTTAAAATGTACTGTACAATGTTGTTGCTGTTTACAACTACATTATATTGTGTTACAAACTATTTATTAAATGTTTGTGTATTGCTACGGTACTTAAGATGTTCTTTAACGTCACCATGGTATCCCACAGGGGTCAATTTGTGGTAAACTTTATTTTGCTGTCGTTCCGGTTCTATAGGTTATATAACACATCTGACAAAGTGAACACAGAATCTCTCTGTGGGTTTTTAAATCATGTTCACTTCTCACAGCTCATCCTCTTATGGTCTTCCCTCGGGAGGAAGTGCTATCCTGGGTTTTGACGTCAGGCTTTATGGGTAAGTAAAACAAAGACTAATCGAGGGAAGAGCTTCCATGTAAACAGAGTTGTTGTCACTGTCAGTAAGATTTAGATGAAGAGACAAACATGGGATAAGGTCAAGTTTGGAGATTTGAGAAAGAATGGGAGCAAGAGAATGACATTTAGACTTATTTTTCTTTCTCCATAGAGACCACTACTTTTGCCTTTTGCCTTTCAAATGCATTAATAAAGTCATGTTTAAATGTAATAAATTCTAATTATTTGTCACCAATGTGAATTTGAAGCAGTTTGTGTGGCCCATTTGCAATTAAACCCCCCTTTGGCTTTGTGCAACACCAGACAACAAATCTTGTTCAAATCTTCTCCAAGATGAAAGGATTTTGTAAAAGAACCACAAAGGTGAAACAATACAAACTAAACCCATCATTTTCAGCGACTCAAAACATTAACAAACAATTCAATTCAAGGTAAATAAAACAGTTTGGTTGCAGTAACGTTTAAGTTATTGTGATTGTTGTAGATGATCGAGGCTGTCAGAGCTGAAGATAAATGTAGCTGCTGTCTGACCTACTCTCTTCACACTCTTTAACTTACTGTATCTGCTGTTATGTTCTTCCTCAAAGTCATGTCTCTTCCACTTTACATGCTCTGTGCATACATGTAAGTTTTGGTAACTTGTGATCTTCTGGTTACAGAAATATACTTTCTGTTGTCTGCATTTCACAGTCTATGATGGAGATAATATCCTAGGACACGAGTAACAGTTATCTTAAAGTGATAATGTTGTTTGTGGTCAAGAAGGAAAAGTGTAAATGGACTGAATTGTAAAAAATGTTAATATTTGCAGCATAGAGTGACAGCTTTCCTGGATACAGCTTCCTCTCCATTAGGCTCAGGTTGAGTAGACTGGTATCAGCCAATGGACAATGTAGTTATGATGGTTGTGGTTCATGTACTCTGTACATTGTGCACTTTAAATGTGTCTCTGTCCACATGGACTGACTGAAAGCAGTGATCCATTTTTAAACTCAGTGTTTCCTAGATGAGTGACACGGATTCCCTTTCGGTCAGTACACTGCTTAACACCTTAAGAAATGAACAAGGAAAGTGTAAAAAAAAAAATCAATACAAAAAAATCCTGTAATCTTAGAAAAGGGAATGAATCTCATCATTTCGTCCTACAAGAGGAACCAAATTTTGATTATTTCTTCCACTTTTCTCAACAGGCAACCACCCCCATTCTCACTGTTAGTTTACTACTCAAAAACAAAAAGTTCAAAAGTGACTTTCTGTGATGTGAAGAAAAAAAAAGCTTCTAAATGATGTAGAGAGTTACATGGCACTAAAGGGGAACACAACAACATTTTTGGTGAATCAGAGACAAAGAGCAAACAGCTACAGAAATCTAACAACAAAAACGGGAAAATGTTTATCATAAACCTGCAGCATGTCTCCTAGTTCATTGTGAAGAACCTTTGTTTATACAATCAAGGTATTGACATTGGAAATATCACACAAGTGAAGCAAAATCTTCCATTCACTTTAGGGCAAATAGCACATCACATGAAGTTGTGTCAAAGTTACTTAAGCCATCTAGTAGAAGGAGGTCATTTCAATAAGCTTTTTAAAAAGTACATTCATACTTTACACCTCATTAAGTTGTATGAAAATATGGTTGAAGGAAAACATTTTTTGCCTTATAATGTATCACTGATGTTGATACCTTACGCCTATCTAGCTGCATTTCATTGGTTAAACATATATATTTTTGCAGTGCGTGTTTGTTTTGTGGCCTCAGGCAGCTTTGGTATGTGGAGCTCCAGAAGACCAGAGCATGAGGTGTGTTGTGCTTCTCCCATTGGCTCATGTGGGATGAGGTGTTGTGATGGGGGGAGCGAGGGAGCGAGGGGGTTGGTGATTGCATCCCTGACTCATGACTCAGTGTTTACATGTGCACGTGCAGCTGTGCACTGGCTTGCATGAGCCCCTGTGTAAAAGTCCAGCCAAGTATAGTGTGTCACCTTGAAGTTCTGCTGAGAAGCTGTTCAGATTGCAGACATGTCGCAGAGGTTCATGCTGCAGACACAAGGTTTTTTTTTTTTACAATTGTGAGCAAAGGTTTTCAAAGTTTCTCTATCTGTTTCCCTTTCTGTTTTTCTACCATGTGATTTGTGTCTATGTTAACAGGAAAAATCTGCACAGAGACGCATTGTAAGTTATTTAGACAAATGGGTGATAGCGGTGTGAATCTAGCCGGTTCATTCCAGTTGTTGGGGGAAAAGACTGAAAAGATGAAATGTGGTTTAATATTAAAGTAATTTCTGCACATTAGATTTAAGCTTCTCTCTTGAGCCTTTCCTGAGAGGCAAAATTTTGACTTTAAGGTCTAAAGTTTTCCTGACCTTATAGTCCTAATGTGTCATATTTAAATGCAAATATCCAAATGCTCAGTTTGCAACAGCGAATACATTTTTGGTCTTAACATATTGCTTGAACCTGAATTCAAGTTTTTATCACAATAATGAGGAAACACTGATCATGAATATACAGTATGTGCCAAGTCACAAAATGTTGCTGGACATATCTGCAAAATGTTCACTAACAACATTATTTTATTTTCATTACATTAATTATTGGTTCTGGCAATACAGTATCCATAGTTTTTCAAGTTCAGGACTTTTCGTTGACTCTCTTTGTGATGCTTTTTAAATCCTCAGGTTTTCATAGATGCAAAGGTCATAGTTGTGAATGAATAATTTAAAAGTTGGGCTGCAGTTTAATATTACAGTAATAAAATAGTTTTTATGGAGTCCTGAACTTTGTGCTTCTTTGGTGTTAGCCTAACGTAACTGTTATGTAACACTATTACTGTACAGGACCTAGAATCCATTAAGCCATTTTCACTGACCTTGGTGTTTGTGTGCACTATCTCAGGTGTTTTCCACCTTGTAGGAGACATGCAGGTTATAAACTCAGCTGTGCAGAGCAATAAAGTTGACTGGTGTGTGAAATTTAAACGGCCTGCGGAGGGAGGAGAAACAGAGAGTGAGATAAAGAAAGAGACGGCAGAGGATTTAAATGGTCCCTGTATCATATTCATGACCTGAAGTCAAATATGTCCTGTGTTTTTTATCATTAAAAAACCGCGGACTCTATTTTTAGTCAGACAGAGAACAGAAAATGTGCATGCTGTGACCTGACTCTGACTCTCATCGGTAGCTTTAGCATGCAACTTCAGGAGGATAAAAGCCTTGTTAGCTGTACATTTTGTTCTGTTCTATAACCACATCTTCTATTGACAAGAGGAAGTAGACACATACCCACTTTACCACATCCGCTGAAATGAAGTTGTCATGGGGTGGTGATGACAGGCAGGATTAAGATTTATATGTTATAAACGGTTGTCTTTCATTTCTTTTCATATAGCACTTTCATTACCCATTCAGGATCACAGAGATATATAAGGGGTTTCAAATTCCAGGACTTCAAAATAAAAAACTTGTAATCACATCAGTGGCTCTCTCTGGTTTATTAATACATTTTCTTATTCATGTTAGCAGCATGGCTCAAGGGATGGTGATGATAGTCTGTTGTCTGCCCAGACTGAACTATAATGACCAAATATTAGCATAGCATAAACACTAAGGTACAGAGCCTCCCGCAGTGACTGGGGGTGGGGGGGAATGCATGACCCTCCCTCCACCATAAATAACCATTTTATAATACTCACACCAAAGGTATTGGAGAAAATACAAAGCAAAGGCTGAGCTTTTTCAACCAGTACGTTTAACCTTGGCCCTCTGAAAAAAGCAAACAACCAGCAAAACTCTCCAATAGTACCAAGTTACCGATAAAAAAAATTAAGATTAAGATGCTAACTTAGTCCAGCCAATGCAACAAGCAAACAGCACAGAGCGGGTGAGAGTTATCACAAAACAACTAATGCAAACTGCAAATACCTTAAATTGCATCATCACACAAGCTATGTGCACTTCACCATATGGGACTAAATATTGTCATGCACTGACAATGTCCAGTGGGCAGTTAAAGTTTGGCATGAGCTCCAATGAGGTAAAGATATGGGTGGGAGACACCAAGTTTAGTGAGTTGCATAACCATATAGTGGTAAAACAAACAAACAAACAAACAATATTTTAAAAAGAAAAAAAAAATGTTTTAAGTGCAAATTACAAGCATTTTAAGTTGTATGTCCCTTCTCTATTGCCAAAATAAATAAGTCCCTTCCCAGTGCCATTTACAATCTTAGCCTAAGCTGCTTTTAATGACGCAGACATCTTAAACATCTTTCCAGTTGTTGGTATGTTTACCTGACATTCACATCATCTCAATCCAGATGTTAAACCAAACATAAGGCTCTACTCACAGCCATTTATCAAAACATTAGTGCACGGAGACGGAGGAGGCCGTGGATGTCGTGCTGCTCATACCAACTCCTCAAAGATTTAGTGGGCGCTTCCTACATCAAACACAAGCTCAAAATGGATCCCAGATGATTTTGTACATAGCAGAACTGTCCTCTGAGTCTTCAGCATGGAACATACGTGACATGTTATGTCTGTTTACATTTAGCTGTAATATGGAAGGGAAAATAGGAGGCAAATGGGACGCTGGGAGCATCGTGCTTCATTTAAAGAAAAAAAAAGGGTACAACCAAGAGAAGCTTGAAAGTGTTCAGCTATATCTTTTATATTTAAGTGGAAAACAGATTAGTTCCATTATTCCAAAACCATCATAGGATTAAAGTAATTCACTTCAGTGGAGCTTTCATACTTGTGGACGTTTATACAAGCTCATAATTGGATAGTTATCAATACTAGCTGCCCTAGAGATTCGCATTCATCACCTTTAACTTAGATATGCTTTAAATATTCAGTAATTTGTGAAACAAACAAAAACAAAACAAAATTAATAAACTTATGACAATCATACACCAACAACTCTCAAGACAGGGTAATATAAGTAAGATATTAAATGTTTTTGTTGATTAAAATGAAAGAAGCAAACATCTGTGTTTTGGCCTTCAGTTGTATTTTGGGGATTTAAATAATTTTGAGTCCATTTACTGATTCTGATGGTCCTTCATTAGCCTACAACTTGTCTTGCATGTAATAAAATGAAACCAAAAGTATTTACTGTTCTCAGTGCTGGTAATGTACAGACATTAGATAAAGCTGCGGTCAGCAAGTTCATGCAGTGCTGCCAAAGGTGGTGGTTTGAGATAAACAGAAGTGTGATGCAAAATATCCTGAACTGAAGACCCTGCAGATAGACTTCTATGTGTGGAAGAGACAACACATCTCTAGCCCTAATAAAAACTATCCATAAATCCACTCCAGACCCCAACATAAATCGCTTAAAAATGTCATTGTGCCAGAGGGGACACATTTACACAGGTTATCTCCTCAACTGTGACTGAGATAAGACTCGCTATTGTTAAGTTGGCTTTACTAATGTGAGTGTAAACACAACTCTGGGCTGCAAACCTCTGTATGTGGACAGACTGTTCTTTAATTCCATTTTCATTTCAGGTATTTAGCTGATGCTCTGCTCCAGAGTGCAGGTAAAATAAAATAAAATTAGCTTCTAGTTCTACATCACAAACATCTCAAGCAGTCACAGGCAGTGTCTGTAAATTAGGAAAGATCAGTGCTTCCACAGACACTTTTTTCTAATTCAAACATTTCACTGAGAGACTAATAATATATGTAACATAATAGTAGGTTTGTCTGATGATTATACATTAACTTAGTGAGGTGAATCAGTATGATTGGAAATTGCTGTACTGACTGGTTGGTATGTAAACTTGCCGTATCTCTCTGTGGCTGAGGCAAGCCTGCTGCAGACAAGCAGTTGTAAAATGTCTCTGCACTCCTCCTCTTGAGTCTCTAGTGTTGTCAACATCCCCTTTGATCCTGATCAGTGATGTCAGAATACCTGCCAGCTTGGTTGTTAAACAGATTGATGGTTTAAAGGCAGCTCTTCAACACAGTTAATGTAGATAATGTGTGTCCCCTCTGAGCTCCAACCACTGAGTTGTTTTAGCAGATTAATCAAATTGGATTGTGATTTTTACCTGCAGATTTTTGACAGGTGTTCATGTATAAGCGGGGTGTTGCTTGTTCTGCTCCATTAATATGGTCTGCACACATTTATGTCTCCCTCAAGATGATTTCATATAACCAAAGGTCAACATTTGTTCAGTACTTTGGTTTATGCCCAAAAAGGCATTCCCATCAGCCTCATCTGTACCTTGTGTTTATGTCTTTATGTTGTATGCTAAACTGCGATGGTGAACACAGAAACATATTTGCTGTACATCAGCATGTTAGAATTGTCATTATGAACATGTTTGTAGCATTTAGTTCAAAGCACCGCTGTGTCCAACCACAGCCGCTCAGAGCTACGAGCATGGCTGCAGAGTGTTGTTGGAACAGCATGTTGCTTTTACTAACTACTGCTTATACTTACTGTTGCTCTGTCTTTGTTTTTCATCTCTTCATCCACACGAAGCCTCAACGCTGAGAGAGTAACAACAACTCGCTGTGATGTCACGATTGGAGGAGTGTGCTGTTTTTGTTCAGCTCATCCCCCTGGAGAGGCCACAGTGTCAGAGGTTTGTACAGGCGAGCACGGTTGTTTTCGAAGAACCAGCGTAGCAACTTCAGAATTGGAAACAGTACATGAGGTTGTTTTTATGTTTTTCTCTTTTTTTTGTTTTTTGTCTCTGTTTGGTTAATGGATGTGAGAGTACCGGATGCTTTTAAAAACAAATTTATATAAAAGCAATCAGAAAGAGACATAATAACACAGAAATAATTAGCTTTATCGACCATAATGGGCAGACACATTCTTATATTAACTAAATATATGATTTATTTCAGTATTTTAGTAGATTTAATTACATCTTTAATAACTTCTGGAAGGTTCATTGTTTTTTTTGTTATATTTTATAGCATCATTATTGGTTCTCCCCACAATGTTTTTTTCTTTTGGCACGTGCTGAGGTGTTATGATTTCCTCGACTAACACACCCTCAGAATTTTGGAGAGTGGATGTGAGTTTGTGGAATTATTGCCTGTTTGCTAACATTAGAGGGGGTTACACAGAGTACAACCTCCCTCCTCTCTCATGACCACATCCTATAGGCCCACACCACCCTCTTCCCCCTTCCACCCCACCCACAGGCTCACAGCAAACTGCTACTTCAGAGGAAATCCTGCTGGTCCCATGTCGAAGGGCAACACAACAGGCTCTTCTCTGAGCTGGTGAGCGTGCAGGGATGAATCTGAGGCCAAACACCCCCTCATCCTCACCTCTCTGTCTCCTCTCTGTCGCTCCATCTATTCCTCCATCCCTCCCTCTCAACTCTCTCCCA
The DNA here is from genome assembly GCF_004916995.1 of Morone saxatilis. Classification (NCBI taxonomy): domain Eukaryota; kingdom Metazoa; phylum Chordata; class Actinopteri; family Moronidae; genus Morone; species Morone saxatilis. The sequence goes on along the minus strand of NW_023339674.1, from coordinate 8,863,475 downwards.
GTTTGTTTTTCACTGAAAGGAAAGCTGAAACCTGTCGGGTTTGTTTTTCTCCTTTTCTTGGCCAAGTGCCTAGTTTCAAAGCCCAGGTGTTGGCGAACAGGGAGTCATCTTTCAGAAAAACACAAGGTATATCGTTGGGTCATAGGGGAGGAGTGGAGGGGAGGGAGGCTGTGACAGGGGTTTGGTTTTCGATGTTTCTCTCATGTTTGGATGTTTTTATCTTTCAGACTGGTTGGACAGTCTGTCAGCTGTCAGTCAAACAGTCAAAAACATATTATTTTTTGCTGATTTGATTTGTAAGGACAGTTTGTCATACTGAGTCCTCTGCAATGAACTTTTACCTAAAAGTTAACATGAAACACTTTTAGGATTTGTTGACATACAAAACATTTCTCCCACCATACTAGACGACTTCTTGTCCTACAGTGACAGACAATTCACAGTAACATAACTTTTTCTTGTGACTAACAACTAAAAATTTGTTTATGATCAATTAATCTACTTATTATTTTCTTGATTAATCAGTTAATCATTTGGTGATTACAAGTTTCTATATTTCTATGTCTTCGGTGTCTTTTGTTTTCCAACCAAAAGTCCAAAACCCAAATATATTAAGTTTACAATAAAATAAAACAGAGAAAAGCATGAACAATTACTTAAATAATAATACAAATTTTAAATAGTTGGCATCTTATTTTCTGACAATCGACTAATCAATTAATCAACTAACTGGTTCAGCTCTAAGTATGACAAGAGGTTAGTTTCATGTTAACGTAACATTTTTCTTGACAACAATTATTTATACATCTCTTGTACTGTACTTTTTATCTTGAGGAGGGAACAAATAAACAAAAGATTACAGGGACTACACAGTGGAGCCTGACCAATCACAACAACAGGCTACATAATATTAGCCTGATCCCACTTTTTTCTGCCCACTTGAGAGGGAACATTTTGGCATACAATGTGGGATTTATTTGGTGTGTTTTAACCCAACAGGTAATGATTTTCACCTGTGGGTTTCACCTTTGTTGTTTAACTACAGAACAGGACATTATTCATGTAACTTAATGTTACATGAATAATGTTATAAAAGTTTTTCAACATACGCACTTTTTCTCTTTACGAGATATGAATATTTTTCTTAGAGTTTGCCAAAGAGGCTTTTCAAGTCATGTTGTAGGGAACTGTTACTACTGAAGTGACGGAAAAGAGTTTTTCTCCATTGTAAGGACTTTCTCTTCCTTTTTGTTTTAAGCCATGATGAATACTTTCAAGTCCAGTGGACTTTTGAGTGTTGTGAAGTAAAAGCATGAGACACCAATGTAGATGTTAGACACAGAGGCAGGTCAGAAAGGGTTTTCCCAACATTTCAGGAACCAGTTTAACATCTAAATACCTGGATGATATCATTAAAGCACTCAGAAGTAAGCTGGAGTTCCCCTATAATTTCAGCCAGACAAGTTATTACTGTCATGTTGCATCACAGTGACTGTGTATGATGTGTTACCCTTACTGGTAGCACTAATCAGTAGCAAGAAAAGAAACTACATTTTAAAAAGTTTAATGCTCTCTACTTTAAAAGTGAGTTATATTATATGTGTTTTAGAATAACCGGAAAAAAACAGCTATAAATGCAGAAAATGTACAGAAAATACAAACACACTGTTAATGTTCTTTCAGCTGAGGACTCTGGCACAACTGTCACATTAGCTCTGTGTCCCTGACAGTCCGAACCCGCTTCTCTGGAAAGAAGAAACTCAGTAGGGAATCTTTTGGGGAAACAGAACTGGGAAAACAGATTCAACCCCTGATGTACCCCCCTGACATCCATCCACCAGAACCCCATGGGAAACCCCAAGGCCTCCTCGTCTTCTCTGCTCCTGCTGCCAAAAGCCCAGCTGGAGAGTCATAAGGTCACTCAGCTGATTTAATCCCCGGTCCAGGTCACATAAACACACAACACTGGGAAAACGACCAGTAGAAGTTGACTTGAATGTTCTGAAGATTGTTATGAAGCTGAATTTATTAATTCTTGGCAACAAAAATATGTTGTTTTTTATCCTGAACCACAAACCGAACAGAAACAACTTCTTCAGTACATGACAGTAAAGTTCAGAAATGTTATCTAATTTGTGTTTATTGATGCATCAGAACAAGCTGCTGCATAAAAACCAGACTCCTTTGATCTTTTACAGAATTACAATGCCTCACAACAAGTTGAGCGTTTCAGTAAAGTCATTTTGCAAAAGTTTTGCACATTTGTTAAATTTAATCTAACTTTATCATGATGTCATCAGGACTTAAGGTCACATAAGTGACCCCATTTGGAAACAAAAGCCCTGTGTTAAAGAGTATCTTTTATTTTTCAACCTGAAGTGACTAATGGGAACAACAATTTTAGAATTTGGTCCAGTATTGAGGGAGAGCGCTGTGGCCTGCAGCTGCAAAACGGGCTGCAACATAATCCGGTGGGGAAATTGTACATCCACTAAAAGTGCTTGTTTGTGCAACCAACCACCTCAGATTGTTTATTATGTCTGACAACATTATGAAACCTTTACTGTACCTTTCACATGATCTGGTCTATGTCTAACCTATGTCTGATGTCTAATTCTCAAATTTCGGGAGAGGTAAGGTGACTTGCTTCAGGAAGACAACATGTGAAAACGTGTGCGTAGTAATACCAGCTAGGAAGAGTTTGTTTAGTATAGAAAGCATAGTTTAGTTTTAAGATTTTCATTGTCATAGCATAATATTTAGCTGATTTCAACAACGTTGATGAGGCCTATATGGATAAAGAGCTCCTACAAATTGAAGGGCGACTTTGGGTATTTTCGCAAATGTGCTTCCAACCACCAAAATTATACATAAATAATAAATACAGAAATGTTAATATCACATTAATTTATATTAATTCAAATAAGTGTTTATCTTACTGCATCACTGCCTGTAAATGTCCTGTAAATGTCCTTTCTGGACAGCATTCATCCTAAAGCTGCAGCCAACCTGCAGGGTTTCATAATTCTGCAACATTGCATCTGTCCTGCATTACACTGTGGTCGCACCGCACTTATTTTCTTGTCTGTCAAATGTACAGCAATACTTACAATGCACAGAACTTTGCAAAACAACTGCGAGGGATTATGTAAAAGGTCTCTGGTCACGCTATAGTATAACCTGAGACTAAAAATAATAATGTAGTGATGGTGGAGAGATTGTACAGTTGGAGTGGCAAAAGAGAAAGTAGTTAAAATTAAAATGAGAAAAAAAGACATAGAAAGAGAGACTGAGAGAAGGACAGAAAGAACAGAAAAACTAAAAGAGGGTCAAAGACAGCAATTTGTTTGTACACCTCTTTTTCCTTATCAGTGTCTGTCAGGTTGTCAATGTACGCTGTGACGAAAGCAAGACTGTATAGGTGATTTCATCTGTGGGACTGAAGCACGATGAGGACTCCCTGTACCTGAAACCACTGAAGCACAGGAATGCCTCTGACACAGAAGGCCTATTGTGGGTTCATATCTGATCTCAAATCAGCAAAACCGGCAGCCAAATAGAAAAACAGCCTGACTCTTGGATGGATAGAGGAATGAAGACAAACAGACAAACTGGGTGACCTGCAGTGAGAACATAAAGTGCCAGACTGTCGAGCTCTGACAGGTGGATTAGCTGTAAGAACATCCTGAAAACAAAACCCTCCAGGTTAGCTTCTACATGTTCAAGTCCTGTAGAGCAGCAATACACATCGTCCTAGGATATTATATTGGAACAGCATAGGGCATGATATATAAAAAACACACATGCAATTTTTTTTTATCTTTGAAAGCTTGGTTTTGATTCCATGAATTGTGATTCTAAATGTGATTAATTAATGCATAATGACCCCAAAATTGTGGCCCCAAAGAAAACAAAGCTATGCTGTGTTTTAATCAGCCAATCACAAACAAGTATTTCCTGTTGCCAAAATGGTACATCTGACCTGCATAAACAAGAACATGTCAATAATGCTGTCAACACACACTGGATGCTTTGTGATCAGAGAATGAGCCAGGTGCAACTCACAATCTGTACAGTGTGTTCAAATTTATGAGGAAGTCACACACATAGATGTCACATTAAAGTCTAATGTGATGGTGATCCCAATATTAAGCTTTAGGTGATAGTGAGTTCGCCTGGACCTGCTGTAAGTCACTTCATTAAAGTTTCACAGATGCAATATGTTCTTAAATTAATGCTAAAAAATATAAGTAAATAAGATATAAACAGAAATGTGCACATCTACTACTTTACAGTATAGTACATGCAAACACACACACACA
>NW_023339674.1:8855843-8859132 GCF_004916995.1 Morone saxatilis | reverse complement strand
CACTCAAATAGATATTTTAATGTGTAAAAATGTTAATGAAACTATGTATCCGTGAACAGGCACCAACTTAGCAAGTAACACACCAACATGTGCACAGTAGAACAATTAATAAATACAGTAGACAGAGTGACAACTGCTCTGCTGAATACCAGGCATATACAAATCTGCACACACACACACACACACACACACAGGCTTCCTCTGTGCAACACCAGCTGTGTTGAGGCTCCAGACATTTAAGTGTGATAACATATGGAGGATGTGCGTGCCTGTGCCAGTGTGTGAGTGAGAGTGGGCGGCCTTTCTGCATGTTTGTGCTTGTTTGGACTGGTGTGTGTCTGTACTAATTTGTGTGTGTGCGTATGCCCATGTGTTTGGCTAGTGTGCACACAAACTGTCACTGTTGTTCAGTCTGCTTGTCAGTGTGTTTGGATATCATGGTAGTATAAGAAGAATCAAATTGAGACGAGAGGGATGAGACTGTGGCAGAATTTGGCTTATGCAGAGTCACAAGTGAATACATGCAATACATGATTTATTGTGAATAGAACACAAATTATTAAAACAAAGTAACACAAAATTAGAAAATAAATAGTAATACACTTATTAATACATAGAGAAATGGATAGCTGCACCAGTAAACAGAATTACAGTACAAGCATACTATTTATAGATAATATGAAACAAGCCTTAAGGTGTGTTTCCACGGTGGGCGTTTATGTGTGCATGTGCAGAACTCAGCAAACCTGAAACAACAAACTAAAGTCGCTTTATAATGACACTTGCCTGCAGCAGTCAGCAACAAAGAACAGCTTTGACCTTTGACCTCTTTAGTGCAGACAGCCTGTTATATTTGTGACAAGATTTCTAAAGTGATCCTACTCTTGACCTCATTAGAAATCAGCAGTGTCATTGTGCAAATTCTCTACATGTTATCTAGTCTAATTAGATTTTTATTTCTATTCAGGAGACTTCATGTACAAATATAGTGCCTTGCAGAGACTTGATATGAATCTGGTGCACAATTTGCGTCATTTCACAGCAATTTCACAAGGAGTGCGTGTTTCTTTCAGACTCACATCTCATACTCTCAGTTTCACTCTTCACCACAGCTCATATTATTGGCGAATATTATTATATTATTTATATTGTGCATGCTTTTTTTTCTGTAATCTATTTAGCTATTTGAATTTAGCACAAATTAGATTATTCTCTATGTATCTGTGTCCCTATGTTTTATCTTATTGTGTATCATATTGGGATTAGTTATATTATGCTTCTCTAGATTGTCTGTGGAAATTCCCTGTTGAAATTGTGAAAACATATGACAAAAAATGACCTGTCATGCGTTTTCACAAGACTGACATGTTTAAACATGAGCTGTAAAACCTTGCAAAGCAGCACTGGAGAAATTCGATTTCAGCATCAGCCTCAACAACAATGGGGAAGTGAAACTAAAAACTGTGTGTGCATGTGTGTGTGCACATATGTGTGTCTGCAGACGCAGGCAGCAGGGAACATCGAGCCCCGCCCATCGCTGTATCTCATTGGCTGTGCTGTCGTCAAGCACATTTAATAAGAAAACAAGTTGCTGCTCAGCCAATCAGGACAGAGCTAGAATTTCCCCTGACATGCCACAGTGTCTTATCTGTGGTGACATCACATGGCCCTTTAAACGGCAGACCGCAGACCGAGTTTAAATGGCTTGATGTGACACACACCTAGAAAAACAAAACAAAAAGTCTCAGACCTGTGTGTGCAAAGCACTTTGCTCCACAGTGGCTCCTCGGTGGGGCAAAGTTTATGACAATGACACCTTGTGGCACATGTATAAAATGTAAATGTATGTAGTTCTCGAAGGAGATTTGCTTGTGTTTTTATTGGCTGTTAAAGACACCTGTTAATGATTCTAGGGACCAACAGATGGAGAGGGCCAATAAAAATCCAGTATGATTATTTTATTTTATGACAAAGTATAGATATTCTTTTGGGCTGAGGCCTTCAATTCTAGCTATGGCTCTGGATCTGATAGTCTTCTATATGTATGTACACTGATGTTACCTTTGAACCATGGTTATCATTATTATTTCCCTGTTAGCTGTCAGTATATTCAGAGTCAAATAAGACAATTTCCTGTGTTTTTTATACTTGGAGAATAGTGGTTGTGGAATCCAATGTAACTTCTATTTAACCCTTTTCAGAGTTAAGTAGTTTTGTTTTAATAAAAAAAGCACAATGTAAAAGGCTTGGGGCCAAAATGTTTCTGTCTTTGCCTTTGGATTAGTTTAGTCACCGTGGACTTTTTTCTACTTTTGTGTTACGTCAAAATAAGAAACAACATTGCGCAAATGAGAAAATGAAGTTCTGCTTTTCATCACAGTAATGCCCAAGCTGACAATCATTCACAATCGAAGCAGTGGGCAGCCAGTGCAGTTTCTATGAGGCCATTTGAGGTTAGTTACTTGGTCAAGGGCAATAGAAAGATAATCACCAAAACCCCATATGTATCTCTTTTGGTAAATATGATGAGACATAAACATGTAGAGAACATGCAATCTCTACACATAAATGATCAGGGCTGAGATTTGAGTTATGAGGCGACACTGCTAACCCCTTAGCCAATGTGCAAAAGTAATCAAAATTATAATTATAAGCACTATAAACAGATCAAGACATGTTAGAAAAGATTGGCTATCTCTGTGTCACACCAGTGGAAACACATTTCCTATAAAATGTGTTTGCGAGGGATGGAATCCAGGTGAGGGGGCAGATAGTTTGTTTACGACCTTGCAGAAGGGAAACCGGGACGTCCAGCATTGGGTAAAAGGTCACAGCCAAACTGGTGACATGGTCAGCACAATTAACTCTGCGGCCTCTTTTTGTCTGAAGGGCTTCTGTTCCAAATTGCTATATATATCCACTCTGAGAGAGCTGACACAACAGACTGGCATCGCGTCATCAAGTGCGTCATCAAGGCCAAAGAATCACACTTTTAACATAACAAAAAATAACAGGAAAATGCCGAAAAGCTGTTGTGGAGCAGGTTGTAAAACAAATAAACATACAAATCCAGATTCCTCATCCTTCCTGAAGAGGAAAGGGAACCTAAAAGGAGAGCAGTAAGAATGTATGAACCTCCAGAAACTATTTTGGCAGGAGTGTAAATTTAGATACTTATAAATATGAATTAGCTTCTTTTATTTAAAAGATGCAGAATAAAAAAAAACTAGGAATAACCAAGGCTTTTACACTGAGATTTGAGGCACATAAGATACATGAATATTCACTG
>NW_023339674.1:8835499-8855743 GCF_004916995.1 Morone saxatilis | reverse complement strand
AACCCCCCCCCCCGCCTCTACACTGTATACAGACTTATGTACTGTATGAAAATATGCTGATTTCTGCCCTTTCTTCTTCTCTGTTACTCAAGACTGATCCGTGTGGTTTGTGGTCTTTCTGCATGAAACAAATGAATGTACTTTGATATGTGAGAAACAGCAGTGAGGCAAATGTTGATTTACTATGTAGTTATACATGCTAAAGACTCGCATAGCATTGTTTATATTTATTTAAAGTTTAGCCTTGAGGAAATGACAAAAGAGCAGTCCTGCTGACAATTAGACACAAAACATAGAGAGAGGTACAAAGGTAAGGAAAGCAATAAGCAAAGGTACACAAACCCCCCTGAAAGGGATTTGTCATTGTCGATCAAACTCAGATCAGAGCGCTGGGACTGACAAACTAGGTCATTGCAATGCAAGTGCCCAGTCATACCAGAAAGTGGCACAACAAAATTCATTCATGCTGGAACCTTGAGGACAAGTTGTGGGTCATGTAACACTGCTAACACAATCTAACCTTCCTCCACTCCGAAATCTCCGGTTCTCTTCGTTCCCTCAAAGGTTGGTTTCAGTTTGAAACTTGTCAATGGTGAAAATTAAACAATATTGTTGAAGTTTAAATCCTCTTCAAAAGCAATGAAAATTAAAATGATTTTTTATTTGTTTTAATATTTTGTTTCAGGATTGGTACATTGTACATGGGTAGGTGAAGTATAATTTATATAAACTTTTGAATAGACAGTGATGAAGCAATCTGCACCAACCCTTACAGCAAAAATGGAAGTCAATAGCAGCCACCTGATTCACTCTAATACTGGGAATTAAATATTTAAAATACATTTTTTGTTATTCCACAATGCCATGTGCTGAATATATGGTCAAACTTAACATCCTACATGCTCACTTACATTAAGGCAAACAACACTTTTCATAAAAAGGGGGACACACTAGTGCAAAGACATAAAAAGTGCATGCTGTGCTGCATGTATTTTTACAGCGTGACAGCATTTGTCCTAATTTGAGGATGTTTTGTCACATTTTCCCCTTTAAACTCCAGAAAGGGAGTTAAGCTAAAAGAGTGTCCTTGAGCGAGTGGGAACTTAATGGGAAGTTGGCTCACCAAAATACCTCCCAGCTCTCCAACAACAGGAAAAGGCCTTGTAAACTTGGACCACTCTGGCTAAACGTTCTATTTGCTCTCAGAGAAACACATTTACACAAAGTGGCTAAAAACATGTTACTGCAATTTGCAGATACCATTCAACTCACCAGCCTTAAATAAAAAACAAACACACGTTTTAATTGCAGAAAAGTCTGTCCCTAACACGAACACCAGCCAACCCCATTAACAATGGTTCATTAACAGGACAGCAAACATAGGTGTGTTTGTGTGAACTGTTTGTTAGGAAGAGATCATCTTAGTTTAAACACAAAGAACCACATGGGATCAAATTTTCTCATTCGGTTACAAAGGCCTGGTCATAAACAGTTATACATCTTATTTTCTGCCACTGTGTATATACAGCTCAAGATAGTTCAAGCTCAGAGCGTGTCTGGGGGACAGAGGAGGAAGTGCGTCTGTGCCTGTGTGAGTGTGTGTGTGTGTGTGTGTGAATATGGTTGTTTTTTTCGCTCTTTGTGAGTACCACTGAGTATTAATCCTCCAGAGTTAACTGAGGTTATTGTGGAGCGTCTTTACCTCTATAAAAGACAATTGTAGTAAAAAGACGAGCATTTGAAATGAGATTATAGACGGTTTAACAACTGCTAGAAGTTGACTAGAACTACAATATTTAAGCATTGGGGGGGTGGGGGTGAGTCTGTCTTTAAATGCTGTATCACGTTGACGGTCTGACTCACTCACAAAAAGAATCAAAATTCACTTATCAAAGCAACTGCAATTAAATAATCAAACTTCTAATTAAAAACTTGAATATTCTTTAGGTAAAAATGCAGTCGATCCTACGTTACAAAACCATGTTGAGGGTCAGATATCACAGAGTGGATACAGACAATGGCCCTCATAAGTACACTAATCCTGATGTGTGTGTGTATACACATATGGGAGGAAGAAGTCAAAGGAAGGAGGAGGCGGGGGGTGAGCACTGGCTCACGCCGGTTTGCGCTGCTTCTCACTGGCCCAGCCCCACAGCGAGGTTGTGAGGTTAGTGGAGGGGCGAATGGATTTGGGGTGGGGAGGTGTGTTAGAGAGGGGGGTAATTTAGCGCCTCGATTGCCCTTTGCAGAACTGACGGCCTTAGCAAGGGCGCCCGCTGACATACTGGGCAGATATCTGCATGTAGAGAATGCATGCAGTAGCTGAGATACTCAGGCGTGTTATACTGGTTTAGGCATCACACTATGCAACAGAGTCATATAAAGACAGTTCTCACGTGCAAAAACACACACGGTGGTTATTGTCACCATGTGGTGAAAATTTTTATGGACTTCCCCTTTTCCTTTAGATTTGTACTGAATTTAACACAGTAGAAGCAGAACTGAAAGTTTAATGATTGTGACTTCTGACGAGTCAGTAACGATTACAAAACTAGGACAATATTAAGCAACAAATTCAGCTTAGAAAAAAATTAAAACTATGATGATCCCTGTTTTCGGCACTTCTTTAAGGAAAATTTTGCCTCTCAAAATACTCGACCTATAGGCCTTTTCTGGTGCACCAAATGTAAGAGCGAATATAATTAATCATCAATGGAATAATACAGTATTTATTTACAGAGGCTTCACAAAGAAGCTCAACATACAATCCTTATTATTTTTATTATAATTTTTGCAGTGAATTGAACTGACTGAGAGAGTAGGTTGCCAGCAGCAGGAGAATTACTGCTGTGTTTGGTGACTTTTAGAGGAAAGAGCAGAGCTGAGCTTTAACAGAGCAGGGCAGAGACCCAAGTGTGTTTGCTCACATTGGTTTTTGGGACTGCAGAACATTTGTTATTAATAGTTTGTTCACATCATGCATGTCGGGAAAGGGTTATTCGTTTACTTATTAGTTAATTTGTCTGTCCTAGTGAGAAGAAGGACATATGAACTCTGGTGGAACCTCATAACAGCATTGAGATGTTTAAAAATATCAGTGACCAATGAATGGCTCATATTAACCTACTTCTTCACAGTGTCTGATCACCAGGGAGGATAACCTTGGACCGTCTTTTTAAGTTAAGTTACAGCATTAGTTTTGACTCCCCTGCCTAAATTTCTGTCTCGGTCTTGGCTTTGTTAGCTCTTTAGTTTACAAGCTCTGGTTCACTTGTAATTATGCAGCTTAAAGAGGCCAAAATCTTAAATGCAAAAAAGAGATTTGCACAGCGGTTTTGGTTCAGGTGCAGGTGGTATCGCACCTTAAGGCTCCATTTAAATACAAACAGAACATCTGTAATCTGATTATAAATGGTCAGGCTTTGGGAATAAATGTCAGAGGTTTAACTTTAAAGGTTGTTGACTCTTTCCGTTGGTAGGATTTCAAAAAACTGAATGTCTTGCTAGGAACCATGAGAGGGTTCATCTGACAAATGGAGCAAAAATACAGCACACAAAAATGTACTTTCAATATATACATCTATATAGCCATTTATTGTAAAGTGAATGGCCAGCAAAAATGTTTAACTCTCCAGAGGAATCAATAAAATGCAGCTGGAGAGTTATGCAATGGAAAAACTAAGTAGTACCGCCTTGCCTCTGTCCAGGTGGAACTGATTTTCAGCTGTGGCAGATGGAGAAACTTTGCCCAAGTATGCTTTATTTGGATTATAACGCATGTTTTTTTAATCAATGAGGTGGTGGGATTTGGATTTGGAGAGAAGACACTCATTCAGGATTTTTGTGCTTTTTTAACCAATATTTATCCACTGAGATCTTTCAGGGCAACGGCTTTCTCCATATGCACATGTTCACACATTCAAACCTACTAAACCTAACCTAAGTTCTACAATGCTGGCAAATGAGCTTCACTGCAACATACTCGAAGGGTAACTTGCCGGACATTGCAGAGGGATGTTCAAGAGTTTTTATTTAATTTTTTTTACCACAGTACTGTGAGCCTCGTTGTCAGTTTTAGGTCTGAACTAACTTTAACAAACTTGCTTCTCAAGCTATAAATAAATAAATTAATCTGAACCACAAATATTATGAAACACTGGCAGTATTACCATGACCCATCACTGAGGAACTTGTCAACATCAAGTGGCCACAACCCTCCCACCAAGTTGAATTTGAAAAAAATCTAACAGATTGCATAACAGACCAACACAGTAGGAAGGAAACTCCCAGAGCCTCACAAACAATCTGAAATTATTCTCACAATTTGATCAATTAGGTTCTATAAAATTAAACAGACTAAGCCAAATCAGTAAACTGTTTTCATGCCATTCATGTATGCGGGGATCCAGCAGGAAGTCAGCAGGCTCGGCCAAAGAAGGGCTTCTGTATGATTGATGGGCCCAAAAATCAGAAGCCCGACAAATCCTGAGAAACTTTTTCTACATGTGTTTTGTGCATGAAATGAACACGCTGGATTTAGCTGTCCAGAAGCATATAGGAAGAAAGTCCTGTGGTGTCAGTAAAAGTAGATGATTTCCCTGCATTTAACACAGCGACTCTGGGCTGCTCTAGTGGTATACAGCTGCCATCGGTCACGCATTATAAAACCTGTGAGTCAGCACAGAGCAGTTACTATCTCACACTGCAGTGGATTGATGACTGCTCTGCATGTAGTGAGGCTCCTGGCAGAGTTATGGGGTAAGGTCAGAGGTCAGGAGTCTGACCTCCAGCACAGCCTCCTCCCCTGCTCCAGACATCCAATGAGGGCGTTCCGCCTGCTGGGCTGGGGACTCATGAACAGGATCTATTTTGGGCCCCAGGACTCATTCGAGGCCCAAAGAGGTAAATTATCCAATATTCCCGCCAAAAAGCAAAGATTAGACAAAAGTCAAAAGTTTTCTTATTTCCTATTCGATCAATCATCCCACAACCCACAGATTTATCTTGTGACTGCAGAAGATCCAATACAGGGGACTAAACTATCTAACTGAATATTAAACAGTTAAAATTAGCTCCAACTACAACAGGAATAAGATTCTACTTATGAACTGATAATGTCTCATATGGAAATTAATGGGTCACAGGGGCCATTTTTTGCAGAATGAGTATAAGTACTTATACTTTTGATACGTTAAGTACATTTTTATGATAATACTTATATACTTTTACCTAAGTAACATTTTGAAAGGATTTCCAATAGAGAATGTTTACAGTGTTGTGTTCTTACTTTTACTTAAGTAAAGAATCCAAATAGTTCTTCCACCATCTCTACTGTCTTTGTTGTAACACAATAATAATGTTTGTGTTTTTGCTAGACATGTTTTCAAAGTAGAAAAACCTCGTTGTATCAAAGATGGGCACAGTGGCTGATCAAAAAAATTATCAGACTTGTTTACAATGTCTGTCTAACCCCAACCCCTAAAATGGAAACCGAAGCAAATTGCTGTGAATTGGCTGGCGTACAGTGATTCCATGTTTGCCCTGATGAGTGAGGATTAAATATTGTACATTAATAGAACGTGTGTGAGCTCCAATGAAGACAGCAGCCAGTATTAGCTGGTCCAGGAAAGTAAGTTTGGGACTTGGCAGCAGGCTGAATCCAGGAATAGTGTTAGTTCTCATGAGCTCTGTGACCGACTGCCAGCTTACATCAGACTGAGCTTGTCCCAGAGACGGAGACACCGCTGCCTCTGACCTTGCTGCCCCTGTTATCAAGGTTTTATAATGGCTCTCAGCTACTAAAAAACAAGACCAAATGGCAGTGCAACCACGAGGCCCCAGCACTCCTAACACACACACATACGGTTTCTTTACAGTGTTTTTACAACTATTTTTTTTCTACAATCCTGACATGATAAATTCCAAACTAATCAATACTTCTTTTTTCCCTTGGGTTCTTTCCAACTCACTAAACCAGCATGTTTGTGTCCCCCTTTTCTTGAAAGTACACCAAAGCAATCATTACTGCATCTATGCCCTATATGCCCATTAATTAGTAAATAATCATCAACTTCATCCACTCTATCTTCTCCATCACCACCATTTAACCAAAGTTTTAAAATATTTGAGACAAGGCTGACAAATCCTAACATTTCATGTCATTTTCTTAAATTTAATTTCTTTAAGGCATAAGCAGATTATCTTTAAAATGTGTTATCTTTTTGTTTCATTGGTGTGTTAATTTTTGGGGTAAAACATATCCCTATACAAAAAATCCAATTGAATAAGCAAGACGTAAATCTTATGCAATAAGACTGAAAGAAGATACACTTTCTTTAAAGTGTCACCACCTAATTGCATCTTTATAGTGTCCAGCTGACTGACAATTACAACAACATAGTGTGAAACAAACTGTCCCAACAGAAGTATGCGTGGATGTTCAGTAATGTCAAGCATGTGTGCCTGATACACTCAATACACCCAAATTTGTCTCTGCCAGACCACCTCCTGATTTCTTATGTAATGTGCACGGGAACACCTGCCCATCACTTTAGGTCTCGACCATGACCACCACTGGCCCTGCCCTCACTCTGCTGTGGATCCTCTTACACTTCTGGGGAATGTGTATCCAAATTGTTCCTGGTGACTACAAGCGCATGACGGAGCGCTAAAAGATCAGCCAGTCTGAGTCAGAGGAAAGACGAGGAGGAGGAGGGAGGGAGGGAAGTGAGGAGGGGTATATAGCCCCGTGAGTCAGCCTACGCTGGTTCAGACCGGTTCCTGCCCCCTTTCCCTTCTTCTCTCTTGCTTCTTCTCCGCCTCCTTTCCTCTAGTTTACTTTACTCATCTCATTGCTGCTCCTGTTTTTTGTTCCTCTCCTATTTTGGTCTAATTTTTTTTCTTTCTCACTTCTTCCTCTTCTTTTCATTTTCTTTTCCTGTTTTCTCCTCTTTTTTTTCACCAGTTATCTTCCTTACTTTCTTCTTATTTTTCTTTAACAAACATTTGGCTTCAAACTCACTACTCCATGACTGTGGACTGATCACAGTGGATATTCTTGATATGGTCTGAATGTGTGAAACACAGTTGCAAGTTTTAGAAATGTTCATTTTGTAAACACCATTAGCAACTGATAGACAATCATGAGAAGGTCAGAGGTTAGGGTGTCTGGCAGTTAGAGAGTGTGTGGAATAGGAGAAGTAAAGCAAGAGAGAAAATAAAAGTGTGATGAGAAGTGTGAGAAAAACAAGCTAGAAAGACCAACCAACCGAAATCCATCTCATGTTCATGACTTCCAGTGGTGTCTCCTGACAGGAATAAAAGTCAAAGGGCAAAGTAAAATATCATACTCTGCTGCAGAATCCTCTGGTTAAATCATCTAAGGTTTAAATGGACCAAATCAGACCAGTAATGTGTTTTTTAACAAGTATAGTTTAGGAAAACAACTTTGTCTATGGGTTAAACAGAGAGGAAATAGTGGTGAGGGTTAACACGCTGAAAGGTGGGTCAGATTTTTACTGCCAGCTGTTGATATTCTAAACAGAGATGGATGGGCTTTGGTATTTCTCAGCAAAACTGCCGACTCTTGCTTTTCCTCTGAGCTGCAGGGTTTGTTCACCCGGAGGAGGCAGTAGATGTAAACACTGTGAGGCTGAACAATGTTTCCTCCTCTAGGCTGCCAGCCAGACGGATTAGAGACTGTCAGCAGCAAGATCTAATGCAAAGTAACAGCTCAGCCAGCTGAGATGAAAGACTGATGGAAGATTCTCGAACCTAAGATGTACTTCTGTATGTTTTCGTTTTCAGTACAGAATGTTCAAGTGTCGTAGAGAAATATGCTAAAAGATTAGAGCTCTATTCATTTCCTGATTATTTTTGCACCAGTGTCCCCCCTGGTTAATCAGTGATTTTTGTGAAGTGCAGTGTAGAGACCAAAAAGGAGACTAGAGAACCAGCAACAGACATAATTCAGATAGACATTTTGTACCATATTTTGCTCCGTAAAGAAGTTTATGCAGATTGTGAAATGGACGCACACCTCTAGCGACAAATACTTTCTTGCCCAGTTGTCTTTGGCTCATCTCATATATATATTCTTAAAAATTATCTGGAAAAAGGTTTTTTATAGAGAGTTATTTGTAGGATCTTGTGCCAAAGTCTTGTCCACAAACAAGCAGCTCTGGTGACAGAGAGATATCCGATAGCTTGACTTACTAATTAAGGCTTGTTTACAGTCTGCGTGAGGCAGCGGCCAGATTCTCTGAGCATGTTAACTGGCAAATGCAGCATCTGATAATCTCATATCAACCTCCATCACTTATTAAAGCTGTTATGCAAGTGCTGTTGATTCTTTCTAAAAGTTTTTTGTTGAAAAACGCTAATGTTAATAACTTTTTTTCAGGTTTGAGCTTTCAACAAAATAGCTCACTTCAAGGTTTTAACTATTAACTATCCTGCAACACTGCATGCATTGGGGCCTGGCAATGTGGTTCTGCTCCGGAAACACCCCTGAGTGACTCAAACTGAGAGCATTTGATTTAAGATAACATACATCTAAATGCTTACTAAGGAGGAGGCAAAGTAGGGAAGTTAAGAGCGGGAGGCAGGCAGGAGTGTGGCAGCAAGAAAGCAGTGTTGAGCACTGAGTATGTAAAATATGTGCACAATCTGTTCATATGGACTTTAAGATAAGGAGTATGCATGATTCAACAGTATACAGTGTGAGAGCTTTGCTTGTACTACTGCAATGTGCCATAAAAGCAACTTTTCAAGACTTCCAAGTTGTTCAGTATCCATCCTGGTGAGTATTATCTGAATCACAAAATCATTTAACTTCCTTGCTTTACAGAGAATAAAGGGGTGCAGATAAAGTTTGGCAAAAATGTACAGTCTCTTGTTTTGTGTTTCTACACCTTTTTTGCAACAAACATGCACTGCTTAGTGACACAAATCCCAGTCAACATCACACTTTTCTGTAACTGGTGGATGCCTTTGTCACACACAGATATTATTTGCACTGGCAGAAATTAAATATCTAACCCTGGCAGCATTGACCTACCTTTTGAAGGACCACCAGCACTATGTTTAGTCAGCTACATGTTTACTAGGCAAACAATCTCTCTTTGCTATGGTCATCTGTGATTTAAGATATTTGGTTAACCAAGATAGCTATAAAGAATCTTTTTTTGACCACTGTAGCCAACACCAGGTATCGACTTTAATGACACACCGTGTTTTAAGGTGAGTCACAGACAGCTGTCTGTCTGAGACAGAGACCACAACAATGCAGAGACAGTCAGGTGACAGCATCGAGCACTTCATGTCAAAACACATAAACATCATTCACTGTCTCATATCGCCTGGCAGACAAAGACCTGTTACTCTGATTATAATAGTTATATTATAATAACACTGTCTACAAGTTACAACAGATGTGAAGTACAAAAATAGAGGGGCACAAAACAAATAAGTCAACTAACAACATATAATCAAACAACCCCGTCTAACAACGAGATCTGAGCATATCACTGTGCGTAAACAGCATTAACTGATTACAAATTTAGGTATATTCTCTGGCTGGTTTTCAAAACACCTGAAATCAATATCTAAAAAAGAAGACAAGGTGGGAGAACATCCCTGACAACAGTTTGACATGAAGTGATGTGAGTTTGATAAGAGTGGAAGCTCATCCAAGGGCAGAGTTTTCCTTTAAATATACTAATTGTACAGGCAACATGTTAATATGTTGTTAAGAGACAGACTACCTGTAACTTGCAGGGAAAACACCAGAGTCATGTTTCCCCATATTACTCTTTCCAGGAGTGGAGCAGGGTTGCTGCATTTAACTGATTTAACTGAAAAACAGGTAGAGGTATCCATGCTTTAAATTAAGGAGACTTTGACTGAATAATCATACCGTAGACCTTTCAATTGCATGGCGCTCTGCCATCAGCCACCCACTGAGGCGGATTCAATTACTGTCACACATATGTTATAAAAGGGATCATGCTTAGTGACAGGCAAAGCCGTGTAAATAAGCCTACATGGAAAGAGACAAAAATACAATTTATATGTTCTATAATGTACAAGTTTTACTTGCACAACTTCCCCCATATGATTCCCAATTCTCCATCCATATGAATTTTAAACAAATATAATTTATAGTAATAGTTCCTTCCAGACATGGAGTTTCAGAGGAACACGCAGGCTGCAGTAAAAACATGCTGCAAGGCAAACACACGAGACACACATGCTAGTACCTGCAGTGGCCCTCGGCAACCTTTCAGTCTTTCATTCTCGGAAACTGGAATAAGTTTTACAGAACATAAAAAGATCATGAAACCGAAAGGAAACTTTCAAGTTTATGAGAAATGCTTTAAATTAGCAGGAAACAACATCAGCTTTGCAATAGCTGATAAGCATTTTGTTGAGCAATGCCAATCTGTGCTCAAGATCAACTAATTATCCAGGTTATCAGAAATGGGCTGAGGTTAGATTTCACTCCTTTTTTTGCCTTAAGCATCATATTTACGGACATCTTTGCTCAAGGGCACAGCGGTAGTTCTTGCTAAAGAACAGCATATGATGCAGCGCTTTCTTATCTTATATCACCAAACTGGCTTCCACAGCTACAACCTGCAACCTTACAGTCATAAATCAAAGCAATTATGTTATTAAGGTATATATTAATTACTGTAATTTTAGATTAACTATACTCTCTCCATTCAAATGAATAACACATAACTACATGACCCACTTAACACTTTACGTTCTACCCAGCTGCTATGTATACATTGCACAGTGAACATGATCAGAGGCTGTCAGTACAGAACATCATGTCCTGTCCATCCTGTAGCTGTCAAAACCTAAACGTCACATCGTCACTTCCACATTAGGTACAGTGGAAGAGTCCTGCAGGAAAATAAATATGAGAAGAATTACAAAAAAAGATAAATAAACATTTAATAACAGTAATTTGTTTTTTGTGGTCATCTCCATACTTTAGCTGACAGGAGCTGTTACGTAAAGTCATGTCCACATTTGTCTGTCCATGGTATATATCACCTCTCATTTTGTCTGCCTGATTCATGCATATCTGATGAAAAAAACCAAGGACTGTCTTAATTGTCCTAAGCAATGATAAAGCACAGATACAACTACAGTTGTCCACTTTCTTTTCATTAAGAAAATTACTTTTTGGCTAAAAGAAAGCAGTTATCCAAGGTCATAACTTGTGACATTAACTGCAAAACACATTGACTAACCTAAAAAGGACGCTATAATTAAAAACCAGGAACCAAAAATTAATAGGCTCAAAACCTAATACATGGGGCTTTTTAAACCCAACGCAATTACACATATCCAACTATTCTTAGAAAAATCAATAGTCCACATAGCAGACTTCTGAGGGAGCAATATTTAAAAATGATTTTACTTCTGTCAGTTAAAACATCACACTGGTTGTCCTGATGGAATAACTATAGTCAATATTTAAAAAGTTAAAAGGTCATTACTGCTTTACAAACAGCTCATATCGTGTTGTTCCCCCCTTCACTCAAGGGGTGAGACATTTTTCGAGGGCAAGAGTGGATAAAAAGCTGGAAGACTAAACAAACATGTAAAGTAAAATGTATTCAATTCAATCAAATTGTATTTGTATAGCGCCAATTCATAACAAAAGTTACCTCAGGACACTTTCAAAATAGAGCAGGTCTAGATCGTACTCCTTATGAAATTATTTACAGAGACCCAGCAGTTCCCACTACGAGCAAGCACTTGGCGGCGGCAGCAAGGAAAAACTTCCTTTTAAGAGGCAGAAACCTTGGACAGACTCTGGCTCTATGTGGGTGGTCTTGTACTTGTGTCTTGTGTCTTCTACTTTTTCTGAGATGTCTACTCTGAGACTGAGACCTGTTTGATCCAGATCACTGCAGTGCTTTAATTTCAACCCTGCACTTCGGGTTATCGAGGCTACTGGCAGAGAGAGAGAGAGAGAGAGAGATAAGTTGAGTGCATGTGTGTCACCCAGTGTGGAATGGATAGGTGGTGATGAGGGGTGTTGCCTGTAAAGCAGACTGCTGTGTCACACGACTACACAGTCAGCATTGCTCCCTGTTTAGACAGCTCATCCCCCACCCCCCATCCTCCTCCTCCTCCTCCTCCTCCCACCTGCAGATATCAGCTGGAGCTGCTGAGTCAGGGTTGAATCTGTCTTCCTAAACTCACAGCCCACAACTTAAGGAGAGAAAGCAACAGAAAATAGAAAATGTCTATAAACCCAAACACAAATTGGTATACAAAACACTTTTATGCTGAGTATGTATATCTGAGTAAGTCTAAGTGTTGTTTGTACCTGAAATACACATATGAAGTTCATTACTTTACACTTATAACAGTTTCAGGATTTTTTTCTATATGTAGCAGCACTCTGCAGCACTGCATGTCTGAAAAGCCCTGGTCCAAATATCGGAAGCTTTTATTTTGGCAATAAGAGGCTCTAGGTTTTTGAATATTTTACCAGGATATTGATTACCATACTATATCTAAGGGACTATTTCAACTTTTATTTGGAAATTAAATATTCCAGATAAGATCTGTGGCATATGGGCTCATATAATTATGTTTCTCTATTATTTTGTGGCATGTTTTAAAGAAAATGGTCACCACAGATGCTGTATTTGATTAATAACATAACATAATAAAATCAACATTGTCTGGATTACATTACAATTAGCATTGATTAAAGGTGCCTTCTTCCTACATGTCTAAGCTTGAATTTCTTGCAAAATTTACATCAAAATCAAAACATTCTGTCACTTTTTAATATGTCTGGAAATGATCACAAAGTATAACCTGAAGACTACTGCTAAGTATTTTTTTATATTCTTGGGTTTGCCTTTATTTGATAGAACAAGTGAAGATTGAGAGGAGAGGAGGGAGAGAGACAGAGGGGACTTCAGGTTGGATATGTATATATGGTAGGCCACAGTGGCAAGGACTAATTTCTTATCCTTAAAAGTCAGGACTCATGATCTCAGTATTTATAATAGCCTGGCTACAGCCCTGATACATCTACACAAGTTATTTAGGTGTATATTACACTTGTTTTCTGATTACAGGACAATCATAATGTCTATTTTGCACAGTTAGTGTATTTTGGTTTGTGGGACTCAAGTCTCCATCCACAGATAACAACCTATAAATAGTATCTGCCATTAAATTGCTAACAGTTACACTCACTTTTAATGACAACCTGTCATAACCTCTAAGCTGCAGTCGGTTGTATTTTTTATTTGGTTGTTGCCCTCAGATAACTGAGCAACTCCAAGTATAACATTAAAGGTCATACAGTATATATGAAATTCACTTGCCTGGATATAGCACTAGAGCATCAGCATCTCAAACCAAAACAACAGAAATAATATAAAAGTCACCAAAACCATTTTGTTAGTCTTTCCAAAATCTACAATGCCAGTTTGGTTGAAATAAACCCTTAATTCACCAATTCCCCGTTATATGTGAAAATAATTGTGAAAAGGGCTGCAAATGTAAGCTAAAATTAATCCTTGTGCCTGTCAAAGTACGTCCACTAAAAGTGCTTGGTTTACCACTGACAGGCTCAAATTGTTATTCTAAGTGTCTTAAACCATTATGAGAAAGATACCTGCAGAGATAAGCCTTTTGTTTATGGCTATCATACTCCACATACCACCGTTTGTATACCATAACTTCATTCAAAGACAAAAAACAAACACAAGTCCTAATCTTTAAAGTGTAACAACAATA
The DNA here is from genome assembly GCF_004916995.1 of Morone saxatilis. Classification (NCBI taxonomy): domain Eukaryota; kingdom Metazoa; phylum Chordata; class Actinopteri; family Moronidae; genus Morone; species Morone saxatilis. The sequence continues at coordinate 8,841,958 of NW_023339674.1, read as the reverse complement.
AAACAATGTCAGTAGGTTTTCCTATCAGTTTAGGATCTCTTAATCAGCCCCTTATGTATCCTTCCAAATAGCAGCACAACATCTCCAAGTCTTTCTACATGAGGATCCAGAAAAAGAACAAAATTAGCTGACACAGAAAAAGGAAAACGCTTGGCCACAAGGTCATAAAGATAGCTGTGTCTTGTAGTGTTATTATGGCCGATCAGTCGCAGGCTAATAGCCAAAGCAGACCTGATATGGCCAAGATGGACGACAGATGACTGCCCTGAAAAAACCTGCAGACATTTTTTCATGTTTATTTAGCTTTGATGGGTTTTCATGCTCCTCTCAGCTCCACTATTAGACCTCTAACCACAAGAGAGGAAGTGAGGAGAGTTAATTTTAGTAACATGAAATTATTTATTATTGATAATAAAATAAAAGTCTTCCCATCCAATGAAGCAAGCATACTAGCTTTTCTCAATGGAGTCTAGGTAGTAGTAAAAATCTGGAGATTATCTGACGTCTTACCGAGTGTAATCCTGCGGGGGCTCACTGTACCTGGAGCTGAATCACAATCTGAGGCTGCTTAATAAACATCGGAGGTGGGGCACATCAAAAATCACTGAAATGACAGAGAAGAGCGCAGAAAAGACCAATTTTAATGTCAGATAGCAACAAGGTGAATGAACACACACACACACACAAAGCAAGTTTCTTATCCAAAGAATAGCAATCACCACCACCATCAATTACAGATGAATATTCAGATCAGAACATTATTAAACGTTATTAAAAGCTACTGAGTGATGACAGTGATTGTGTGTCAGGGCACATTTTCCTCGACTGTAAGAGGAAGTTTTGAATATCGGGCTATGAGGGTCTCCCTGTGGAGGAAAATCACTGAAGGGTGGCCACAGGTTGACCTCTGCTGTCAGCTAGCAGGTAAGCATCTACAGCTTCAAACACATGACTATAGCTCCCTCTAGTGGATATAATTAGTAGAAACTTAAAAATACATACATTGACGTCTGACTTTGGCAGTAAGACCCAAGCATGGTGAGACCTTTGTTGCACTGTCAATTCAAACATTCAATACATGTGCAATAGTGTTCGATGTTTTGACACCATTTAAGCTACTGCATGTTTTCTAACTGCTGGAAAAGTAAATGTCAGGGAGTTTCACTGGGGATTGTTTCAGGATTGAGGGGTTCATATCTGCAGTGGAAAAACAAAGTAGAGACAATTACCTGGTACCAAAAGTGAGAAGAATAGTCAATAGGCAAGTAGGCAAGTCTATAGGGTCAATAGTCTATAGCAGGTGGTCACCGTCTCAATAACTGGCATTTAGCTGAGATACGACACGGAGAAAGCTCAGCACTGTTAGCCAAAAAAGTGCCCTTTAAGAATTTGATTAGCTGAGTCTACTGGGCAATATGGGTACACAACTCACAGTAAATAATAACCATCAAGTATTCAGTCAAGCCATAGTGGGGGAGCTAGTTTGAAGGGCCTGATGAAGGTATTTAGACACTTACAGCTGAAGTCAGAGCCTGTAGACTTAAGTTTACATTGTATAAACAAAGCTAATTTATAATATTGTGAGGACTGGAGTAATTTGTTTTTTTACAATGTTAATATTTTATATATAATATTCTATATAAAATATTATGATTTCTTTATACCTCATTCTGTTCTATACAGATCTACTTATTCTTGTCCGACAGGTGGATCAAACCACTTCTAAAGGAGGATTGCAGTGGGAGCACTGGGATGTCCTGTGTGGCAGAGGCCAATAGTTTACATGATTTACAGGTCAGGGAGGAGGGCCGCTTAGCAGATTTTTGCTTTGGGCCCCAGGGAGGTCAGGACCACCACCCCTCATTACATGCACCCACGCAGTCAACACAACCCTCCAGAACAAGTTATATTCAGTAATCACCACCTACTCCTGCTGCACCCATCAAGCATGAACTCAACAATCACCCTCAGCTGCCATGCTAAGCTAACCATCATGCTATATAAACAGACATAGTACAAAACAGAAAAAGCACATTGCATTACATTAATGACATTAATGGTGGCTCAGTTGCATTTAGGTGTGCCAGTCAGAGAGTCAGCATGCACAATACCAGAACCAGGAGTAATTTAGCCATGCCCATAATGAATATATACATAGAACAATGTAATTTTCCTGCTTTCATACGTCAAAAAATTTGCTAAGAAGAATTCGGCTGAGGCCTCTTAATGGCACTTTGTCTGTCTAAGTTTCATTTGCCGTCCTTCCTCAGTCCGACAGTTTAAGTTTCACTTTCTTTTCCCCAGAAAGGGCATCGCCTCTTGTTTTTATTCCGCCTCTGTTCTTCAGCTGTTGTTCCTCGACCCATCTACATTCAACAGTTCTTATGGAGGAAAGAAACAAATATACATTCGGGTGAGTTGTTCCTCGAAGCGTAAAGTTACGCAGGTAAAGTTCCGTCTGATAGGCTGGCACAGGTGAAGCTTAATTAACTAACCTGTAGTAACGTTGTGGACACGCAGTGTTTGACTGAGGCTGTCCACAGCTTTACTAACGTATGTTAGGTCAGCTGCTTCAGTTGGTTTTTACAAAGAATTGGGTCAGTAAGATTTTATAGGCCTAAATTATATTTATAATTTATCTTTGATATAATTCAAATGTGTCAAAACAGCACTATAATCAAATACTGTACCTAGCGCTGCTTCTGATTCTCTGGCCTACAAATGTTGAAACTTTAAATTGTGATGCAAAAATGGTCATCCCTACTAATTTTGAACCATATATCTGTCAACATAATAATAAAAGGATTTTTTTTAACCATATTGCAGCAGTAATGTTACCTACTATGTTATTATTTTAAACCTGTTAAAATAAATAATAAAAACAACAGTTAACTGTTGCTTATCTGAGCTAGACAGTCGTCCAACTAAATTATATTAAAAGCAGCACACAAGCAGTTATCATTAACTGTTATGTGGTGCATGTGAAGGCTCTCCAGCAGCAGCAGCAGCGGCGGCTTTTCCTTTGGTCAAGCTCTTGCCCAACCTGCTATCAGCAGAACAGCGGGAACCATAGATGATCTTGGGACAGGTACAACCGTCACTTCAACAGACACCAAACCTTGGTTTAAACAACCAGGTAAGCTACTAAACAGTTTCACACCAAGAACTGTCCAGCACTCCCTCTGATTATGTACTACAAAAAGATTGGAGGCATTGCCTTGCTATTATAGTTTTTCTCTGTTGTGTGGAGGCTGTGTTCCAGTTTCCTTCTAGTTAATGCATACAAAAACCCTTTATGCACTTAACAATTCCATATAGAAGGTGTCTAAAAAGGAAAAAAGAAACCTGTCAAGAAAAAATTCCTCATTTGAGACAGAAAAAAGGAAAGATTTTCATCTAAATGTATCAGTTTGACCAATAATATTCTTGGGAGCTCTCCTGAAGTGCTACTACTAAGTATGATAAAACTGAATGTAAATATACTGTAAATTAATTTTATTTTCATTAAGAACAAGCTTAAATATGGTAAGCAGAAAAGTCTCTAGTCAGTGTCTGTATTTAGTGTCTACTAGGGCTGCCCCCTAAGAGTCGACTTAACTGTCAGTCGCTGAGAAGAGTGTTAGTCGACCTACTTTTCATTAGTTGGATAGTTGCAGCAACAAAAGCTTTGCCTTGCCCCTGGGAAGGAAGTATAAGGGGATTGTTGTAACACAGACCTTTTCTCTTGTAACACAGGGAGGGACTTATCGAGAGTGTTCAGCAACAAGAAGGCGACGAGTAAAAGTGGTAGGGTTGAACAGTGGTTTTGGCAGATTAGCATGAACTGTACTCTAAATGTGACATCATGTCAACTAGCTCAGATGGAGAATGAAATGGAGCAGATGGTATCTGGGTCTACACAGATGAAAAGGGCTTTGAGAGAAAGAGATGGGCAAACAAGGGCGAGAAGTTGGTCCCATCATAGTGAGGTTGGCAGGGGTAGAAAAACCAAAACATCAAGAAGAGGTCAGTTGGACAGGCAGACTCAAATGGGTCAAACACAAGAAAACGAGCGTAAAGTAATAAGAGTTCAATCAGGACAGTGGGCACTATCACTGGATTAAACTTACCAGAGCAATTGAGGAGGAGATCAGCAGGATCAAATACGCTCAGAACAACAAACAAGTGCTGATACACACAATTAACAAACGACAGCAGGAAAAAATACTGAAAATGTCGTCACTTATAGGGAAAAATATGAAAGCTTATTTTTGGAGTCGATGGAAGATGATAAAAAAGAGATTCAAGGAGAGAGTAATTGATGCCACAGGGATTAAGAGTAGACGGGATGGTTTACTGAAGAAAACCATATCAGTAATAATTCAGTTTAAGAAAACCCTTTCTAAATCAGTGCAAATGGGTTACATGAATAGCAGCGTAAGGGAGTACATTCCAATATGCTTGCCAAAGAATGGGGCACACAGCAGTGTAAAGGAAAGCTAAGGTGTGCAAGATATAGAGGTAAAAGAGGAAAAGATGCCCTTGTTAAATGCTGTAATTGCGGGGGAGAGCACAGTGCTGCACGTGGAGGCAGTACAGAGAGAATCCAGAGAAGTCCATATAATGAAAAAAGTCAGTCCAAAGCTCGTGGTGTAAACAAACCACCTCCGGTACTTCAAGCTTGCAGTCCAGGTATAGTCAGCTGGTAGGAGCATTAGCGACCTAGTTTCTGCTTTTTCCTTTATCCTTTAATAGGCGACTGTTAAATTCTACATTCAAATAATTTAATTAATATGTTAAATATGTGACAAAAATATACACAAATCTTTAGTCAGGAGCAGCCCTAGTGTCTAACACTTGTGTTAAATGGTTTGCAAACTTTGTGTGAAAAGTTGAGTAAATGCAGTTTTAAGTTGTAAGCAATGTATTGTAGTGTAACAAAGAAGAAAAACTTTGCGCAGGTGGTATAATTCCCCCAAAATATGAAGCCATTGGTTGCCTTCATTTTTAGGGCCCGAGCAGCAACCCCTGTTGTCGTGGCAGTGCTGCGAATGTCGATGTTTAGTTTATCACATTTTTAGGGGGCTAAATATGCTCAAAAACTCTTTCTTTTCAGAAGAGGTGAAACATAGCAAACACTGGATATTTCATTAAACCTCATTTCTCTCTTCAGCAGCTCAACCGCAGTTGAAATCTCACTGGAGAGATGTGGAGTGGACAGAAGAGTGAGTATAGCTGTGACATTCAATGAAGGCAAACTATTCTCATTATTTTATTGTACTGTTTGTATGCCTTTATTCTACTTTCAAATTATCCTGAACACAATTGAGGAAGTGATTGGCAGGATCTAATATGCTACATACAAAGTGCTGATACACACAGTTAGCAAACAACAGCAGTAAAAGTTACTGGAAATGTTGTCACTAAAGGGGGGAAATGTGAAAGCTCATATCCCCAGAGCAATAGCAAAATTGAGAGTTGTTTTAGGAGTGAGTATGTCTATGGAAGATGTTAAAGAAAAACCTTAAAAAACCCCTAAACCCTCCCTTTACATTCCAATATGCTTGCGAAAGAATGGGGCACACAGCAAAGCAGTGAAAAGGAAAGCTAAGGTGTGCAAGATATGGAGGTTATTATACTGCTTGTATGCTTTTATTCTGCTTATTAAAATTATTCTGAACAGCAGGTATCTTAAATTCTAATCTAGACAAAAGACGAGCCTGATGAAGACCGTCAGCTCCTACAAACCGAGCTGTGAAGAGGTGACTCAGGCTCGGATTCTCCTCTTGGGCCCGGTCAGTTCTGGAAAGTCCAGCTTCATCAGTTCAGTCCAGTCTGTGTTTAGTGGAAGAGTCACTAACCGGGCCATGGTGGGCTCCTCCTCGACCAGCTTCACCAAGAAGGTACATGTAACCAAGAGAAATCACTAAAACTATTGACTTTTCTTAGGGGATTATAAAAATATTGAGATACTGAAAAAAAACTACATTATAACAATGAAGAACATCATAAGACAATGCAAACCTACTCAGTAGGAATGCTGTTCCATGATTTATACATCCATCTCATTAACTTTCTTTTTTTTTGTGTCAGCTGCAGTCATTCAAAATCCGTGATCAGAAGGGAGAGGATCCAAATGGACTTGTGCTGTGTGATGTGATGGGCCTGGGGGATGGAGAGATGACTGGACTGACCCTCCATGACGTCCTGTCTGTCATTAAAGGTCACGTACCTGAGGGACACAAGGTAAACATGATCAATATTGTAGTATTGTATTACAACGCTAGCAACATAGCTCTAAAGCAGTGGTTCCCAGCCTGGGGGTCAAAGCCAAGCTTCACAGGGGTTGCGACACCTTTTTGATTTTAAAATATACACAGTAGGCCTATATCTCATCGTCCTGCAGTCTTGATCACTAGAGGTCACCGAGTACTGTCGATAGGAAAAAGAACGACCAGAATTGGTTCTAGCAAACTGGAG
>NW_023339674.1:8833221-8835427 GCF_004916995.1 Morone saxatilis | reverse complement strand
TGAAGTCCCGTGGGATTTCACTTGCTGGAGAGAAACACAGAACAACCTTTAAAAAAGGACGCAGTTGTAACAACCAAAGAGCTAATAGATGAAGCATCAGAGAGAAGAAAACACAGAGTTTGTCAAAAAAGAAGCCCTTTAAGTATGTATATTGTTAAAAAATAAAAACATAATGCAGAGAAATAAAATTCATCCAAATTGCTAGTTCAAATTGCTCCTTTAATTGATAGTGACAGCTGAAGAGTGACAGGAAAGGGGGGAGAGAGGGGATGATATGCAGTGTCAAGGGCCACAGAGTCGAACCCATGGTCGCTGCAGCAAGGACTTAGCAAGCCTATGAGGTGAGCTATAGGGCGCCCCAAAATTTGTGGTTTTTAGTGACATTTCTATATTTCTATACTTGACCAGTATTAGATGGATTGCCAAAAAATTAACATTAGTGATCCTTTGACTTGACATCGAGCACCACGATAAGGTCAAATTAAAAATATTTACAATACAGTACTTTGGTTTGTGACTAAATACCTGTGAAACTAATGACATTCCTATCAGCCTCAGTTGTAGTTTGTGATTAGTATATGCATTTTGGCATGCTAAAACATGTAAAGTTTTTTGAAAAATTAATCTCTTAATTTTTCTCTCCCAGTTTAGCCCAGATCAGCCAGTGAGGTCTGAGACTGTGGGCTATGTGAAGAGGCCAAGCCTCAAAGACAAGATCCACTGTGTGGCCTTTGTGTTGAACGCCTCTAAAGTCCTGACCTACCCCAAAGGCCTCAGCACCACTTTCCAGCAGCTCAGAGAGCACATCAGTGACCTGGGTAAGAAACAGTTGATATATTTAAAGATATATTTTTTTACACACAGGCTGATGTTAAACTGAACTTCTGTCTGAAACTTTACAGATTAACTGACAGAAAGCCCAATTGAAATTTTAACTGACAGTAATGTATTTCTATAGAAACAATTAAATGTTGCTTCTCTGATTACTCCATTAAAACCATAATGGCAGCACTGTATTCTATCCATTAGGTGTTCACCAGGTGGCTCTGCTGACCCACATAGACCAAATCTGTAAAGACACGGCCAAAGATGTCTCCCAGGTTTACAAGAGCCTCCTCATTCGGGAAACGGTAGGTTAAAAAAAAAAAAACAGACGCAGTTTGCAATTATATAATCCAGACTTGGAAAGATTTCCTCTAAATTGTCTGTAAAAGAAAGAAGGAAGTGTATTCTTACATTCTTCACAAACAAATATTTATTTATTTAAATATTTATTAATATAATATTAAAAATACAAATGTTCTATATATATATATATAGTTATATATATATAGTTATATATTGTAAATTAATGCACATATTTTATTGTTCTTATTACTATTTCTGTTTCTTATAATGTCTTGCTTAGCAACTTGAGCAACTGTAACACAACCAATTTCTTCCACCATGACTACAGGCGGGGAAGTTTTACCCAAATTTGTGTGTCACCACAGTTTTGTTTTTTGACTTTGGTGCTTTCGGTTATTATTTTGCTCATTTACTTTGACGTCACATGACTCACAAGTATCATCTGATTAATGAACAAGTGAGAGTTTGTTTGGGGTGGGAGGGTCAAAACAAAGTACATGCTTAAACTTCCAAACATGTGTAACTTCGAGCTGTTTGAAATAGTCATTTGTTCTCGGACAGCTGGAGGAACTGAATACTGATGACGTGAAAATCTGAAGGTCACGTGTGTTTGTGTGTGTGTGTTTGTAGATGAATAAAGCTGGAGCTCTGTTGGGTATGTCCACCTCCTACATCGTCCCAGTGAAGAACTACTCATCAGAGCTGGACCTGGATGTGAACACTGATGTGCTTCTGCTCAGTGCTGTCGACCACATCCTGCAGTATGCTGACCTGTATTTCCAGGACAGTACACCTCAACACACAGGGCTTAAGCTAGATTTGTAAATAATCATTTATGATACAATGTCAACAGTTGAAGAGCAACTTCAATTTTAAACCCTCTGTGGGAAGGGAAAATGTCAGTGTGGCAATATCAAAGCTATAATCACGTAATAAAATTCTCATGGAAAAAAACTATAATTCAGAATAAAATCAGATGTTTGTCTTATTTTATTGGTAAGAGAGATCTGTGCTTTGTATCAAGGGTGTTGGGGCTCATGCAAGAACCATTTGTACAGACAGAATTGTTTGACTGACT
>NW_023339674.1:8830120-8833121 GCF_004916995.1 Morone saxatilis | reverse complement strand
TTGTCTTTCACCTCAACTGTATGATTCAGTTCAACCCCTCTGCTCCTCTGCATTCGGAGGCCCATGGCTATTGTAAGTCTCCGGGGACAAAGGACAAGATCCACTGTGTGGCCTACATCATTGATGCCTGCAAGGTCTCCATCATGCCCACAAAGCTGGAAGAGAAGCTAGATGCTATCCGCAGAAAGGTCAACTTACTTGGTCAGTAAAATTTTGTCTCATTTCAGTGTAATGAAAACATATATAACTCTATATGTACACCCTTAGTACATGCTATATAACAACAAGGGGCATAGGATAACTACCTAATGTCAGTCACCCCTTTGTATAAAGAAAAATAGGTAAAGGTACTGTAGGTGAGAGGACAGGGCATATGAATGAGTGGTAGTGAAGTTGTCTACTAGCTTAGAAGTAGTAAATGCAGTATTTCATTTCGATCTTTCATGGTTCCACCTTTTTTTTCATTGAGCTGTTTTTTCTGTGCTCACAAAGTAAACATTGTTTTTTAAAATTACAAAGATCTTAATTTCTTATAGTAACTGCTGTTGTAAATAAACCAGAAGAACTTGCTTATTTTTACAGAAAGAAATGCTGAATGAGAGAATGTGTTGAATTTGAGAAGTTAGTGGAACAGAGGCTAACCCAGACGTGATGTAATTACTTCAGCTCTCTTAGGCTATATAGTATATATATTTATACTATATAGTGCACCATATGTGCTGTTCACTATTTATTTGACTGTGTGAATTCCAGTTGGGAAACGTTTGCACTTTATAGTGTCCATGGCAACAATTCACAAAAAAATGCTAAATATTAAAATTAGTTGTGCAGCAACACAGAATAATGATCATGATGAGTAACAATCTCAATTTACCACTCACTGAAGAGTAAAAGACTAAATAAATAGTGACACAGCCATAGTTTACCCTTCAAAACTTGTATGTTTCAATAAATGTTAGAACAAGAAATCCATATTGTTTATAACTGTCCTTCAGTTATAACAACAACAAGCATAAAGATTTTAGAAGAGCTACCTCGTTATATTTTTGCCAGCCTGATGCCCTCAGATCAATAGCATTTCGGAAATGTTCTTTCTGCTCTGGTTTCCAGGGGTTCCTCAGCTGGTCCTGCTCACTAAAGTAGACGAAGCCTGCCCATTGGTGACAGAGGATGTGAGAAACATTTATAAGAGTGGCTACATTAAGGAAATGGTGAGGATTTTATACTGAAGAAAGAAAATTGTATTGTTAGTTAGTAGTGTGTTTTTATTTAGTAGTTTTTCACTTGAAAGATTTAAGCTGACATGTCAAAGTCTGTCCATTAGTTTGTCTTTATGTAATTCAGATAGCTTCAAATGTACATGACTGGTGGAGGGTTGAAGACCTTTCAACACTAATTTGAGAGGCTTCACTTTCTTCACAGCATATTGTCACATGAGAAACATTAAGTCCTGAGGTTACATGGTAGATCAAACCTTAATGAGTCAAATGTGTTGTAGTACTTGAGTACTAATAAATGACACGAGCCAACCAATATATTCAATATTTATTAGTCATGTAACTTTTGTTTAAAAGTTGGTGTACTTGCCTTGTAATGTGTGGCCATAACCAAAACTGTATTGAAATTATAATTTTGCTACCTCATCTGTTTTGTGATCCAGATGCAGGAGGTCAGTGCTCGGCTTGGTGTGCCACTGTCCTGCGTTGTTCCGGTGAAGAACTACAGTGAGGAGTTGGAGCTAGACCCAAACTGCGACATCCTGCTGCTCAGCGCCGTCATACAGATGCTTCGCTTTGCTGATAATTACTTTGATGAGATCAGTGACTGATTCAGCAACATCGAAGTCAAAGAATAGGAAGTGTTTGTGCAGATATAATAAGGGTCACTCACATATCAAGCCATTTACCAGCAGGGGTTACTGTGTAGTTCACAGTGCTCTTCCTCCTCTGAGTTTTCCAAGCACTCCTAAAAATGCTGGGAGATGTATTGGCTTTGATTTTCTACCAGCTGTAAAATATACAAACTTGTTCCTGATTTACACACACATACGTACACTACAGTCATTTTAAGCAAGCAATGTAACCAATAAAGTATTTCTGACTGCATTACTCCTGCTCCTTTATGCGTGACTTTGCTCCTTCATGTTTAAACAAATAAGCTTGGTTAACAAAGATAGCATTTACTTAGAAAAGTGCAGTTTAAAATTTGATAAAGGAGGTAAAAACTTAGTAAAAAATAAAGTGACTTCGATGTTTTTTCAATGAAAAAGGAAAAACTAAGATAGTAGTCTTTTGCTAAACAAGAGCAGTTTTGATGTGATGAAATGTCCCTTACAATGATCCATACATGCATCAACCCAGGATTCCCTTCCTCCTCAGACTTTTCCAAGCACCCAGGAAATGTAGTGCCTCTACATGTCCTGGGACTGTGCAGCATCTCCAGTTTCAGAAGCTCAATGAGCCGTTTTGATTCTGTAATACATTATTTAGATGATCAGAAAATTATTACATTATAAAGTTCCTATTTCATTTCTACATCATCTGTCAAAGACTATTTTAAATAATTTTAAAAAGTTGTCTTACATTGTTGGCTCATTTAGTGGGAAATTTCATCACAAGTTAACAACTTTGACAAGTGAATACTTTATCTGATACTATTCTTTACTGCATTATGACATTAAGTTTTCTTTTTTCAAGCTTTGTCTGAGGGGAGGTCCACAATCACAGTTTGAAAACCCCTGAAATAAACCATTTGGTTTTAATGCAGTTGTATTTTAATTTTGGACTATGTTATACAATCTGGGTGTCAGTGTTTTGACTTTTTGAGTTTTTGATTTATTTTGAGATAACAATTTATGCACTTGGATTAAAAAAAAATAATGCGTGGCCACTTTATTGCAGTCATTTCCATGCAGAGACTGTTGATTGTTAACATGGACAAGTTTGAATTAATTTCATATTATTTTAATATAGGAATGAATTACAACACAACACAACACAAC
>NW_023339674.1:8829826-8830020 GCF_004916995.1 Morone saxatilis | reverse complement strand
GGCCACGAGATAGTAATGCGTGGCATTATTTTTTTTATATCCAATGTCACGAGGGGGGCTCCGTACACTTATGTATTCAAGAATACAAATGACTAGTTTATGCAAAAAGTAATCATAAATGTCCACACAGATGACTTTTGTGTGTTTGTACTAATGCTCATACTCAGCTTTGTTTCTTCTTCTTAACTGGTGGA
>NW_023339674.1:8829094-8829786 GCF_004916995.1 Morone saxatilis | reverse complement strand
ACACCAGAGAATTAATGAAGTAAACAGACTGCAGTTACACCCTTTAATTCCATGTTGACGGGAAAACGAAAGTAAAAAGTTATAACCTAGTCAAGGCAGCAAAAATGTGTCTTTAACTTCCAGTCATTACCTTCAAACTAAAAGGATTATTCCTGTATAATATCTCATAGGGCCATATGATCACCAGCTAAACATTACACCCCCCCCCCCCNNCCCCCCCAAAAAAAAAAAAGAAGAAAATACCAAAATTAACTGAGTCAAAGAACCCGGCTAGTTCTCTAGAGTCTGAATGACCCACATTATGTCCCACATGTTGTCCAGTTATTTAATCAGGAAACATCCCTTTAAGTTGTGTTACAAGTCATGTAACACAATAAAGGCTTATAACACCACATTACTCCAGCTGCTTTATGCTTCAATGCCGGAAATTTGCCCCCTTTGTCATGTTTGATAAAGATGTGGACCCAAAGGCAGACACAGATGAGGAGTTTTGATGAAATTAAGTAGATTTTACACAGAGAGAGAGAGGCAGACAGGAGCACAGGAGACACAAGGAACAATTCAGTCTGATGAGCTCTTGACATTGTGTTAGACATCCATTCTACACTACAAAAACACCCTTCTTTAAGAAAATAGTTTTTACTCTTTTATTTTGAAGGCTTCACCCAAGCATTTCCGGTTGTATTTAGGTT
>NW_023339674.1:8809955-8828997 GCF_004916995.1 Morone saxatilis | reverse complement strand
ATACTTTAATACTTTAAATACTTTAATATGAACTTATAATAACGCATCCTACATTACAGTCAATTTGCACACCATGTTAATTTAAATGTTCTGTGACTGACAGCTATGACTGACAAGTTTCATCTTGACTTTCTCTTTAGTTTTCACCGATCCTTTTTGATGTGGGCTTAAATCTAAGTAAAATGGTGTTGAAAGGGGTTAAGTTTCAATTCAATTAAAGATTATTTTGTTAGAATATTCGTGCAAACGTTGTGCTTGTACTTACAGCATTGTATCAGTAATAGGCAAAACAGTATGTACATTTTTTTATGTAACCAGGAAGTCCTTTGAAATTAAAATCTATCTCTGTCACCAGTTACAGAAAGGATTTGAATTGACATGGATAACAAAAAACCCACGTAAACACAAGTAAAAGGCCTCTGAAGAGCTGAGTCACACCTCTTAGTGTCACCAGTATAGACAAATACAAAAAGAATTATGTTAATAGCAATAATAATTTACAATACAATTAGTGTTAACATAAAGAAGAAAATGAATAAATACATATCAAGTGAAAAATATGAACTAAATGAAATTGCATGAACAATTGAATTATATTTAGAGGAGTTCAGTGCATGCATGAATGAATCTTTAAACTGAACATCAATCTGATTTTGTATGCAATGCAATCAATTAGCTTAGAAAAAAAGGGAATGAACTACAGAGTCAGTGACTACTCATCTTTGAGCTGAATTGAACAAAATGATGGAATCAGAAGAGGGGTTTGTTATTAATTTCCACTTATATACTCAATACATGATGCTGTCCATCAAACAATATATGGTCACATATTTGATATATTTCAGATTTATTAGGTGCTCCAAAGTCAGGTTCAAATGTTCTGTAATTCAACTTGGGAAAGTTGTTTTAGTTTAGCCCAGAGGAAAACGAATCTCAAATTGGATACACTGATTAAAATCCCAAACAGAATTTATCTTTAATGCAACTGTTGTTGTTGTTGTTTTTGTCTTCAGACAGCACACTTCGAGAACTTTAAAGGCTACAGACAGTCAAGAAAAACCATCTAGCATGAACCCCTTGCTAACAAAGAGCCAGCAGAGAACAATCTGCTCCCAGCTGGGAAGAGTTAAACTACAGCTGCTGTACAAGGCCAGCATCCATGGTTTCACCGGTGCAGCCTTCCACCAACGATGTGACAACCACTGTCCCACAGTGTCTGTGGGCTATAACGCCTCCGGTTATGTGTTTGGAGGTTACACCAAACAACCATTCAGTCAGTCTGGACAGTACGTACATGATGACCAGGCTTTTCTTTTTACCTTCAGTGGAGAAAATGTCCTCAAATATCCAGTTACCGGTCCAGCTTATGCAGTGAGAATGATCGCTAACTCTGGTCCATATTTCGGAGAAGCATTGGTTCTTGTCAATGGAAGCCAACCAGTAGTCTCTAACAGTCAAGGAAATTATTACAACTTCAATGCTGCTGAAATGCATGGCAACGACCTCAACCTGACCGAGTGTGAAGTCTATCAAGTGGAGGGTGGGTTCACTACAAACATCCAATACTGATGCTTAGCATGTTTCAAGCAGATTGTATTTTACATCACGCACAAGGCAAACACCATCATTATTATTCCTGTCACAGTTCTGCATATTATAAAGTTAATATACATGATAATAACATCTTCTCCAGTTTCCATAAATCAAAGATTGTTGAACACAGTGGAAACTTTTCTTAGGAAGCTACTAATGATATTCTTATTTTTTATTTAGTTGTATTTTGTTAAAGTTCTGCTGGGATAAACAGACATCAGTTCGATTACCAGAAACCTGACTCTTCTTTAAAAGTAGATAAATGTCCAGAAGTATGTGGATACAAGACACCCTTTTTTGTTACTACTAACTCAAAAAATACCAAACAGTAGTTCACATTGATGATCCATAGGTGTCAAATTCTAAGTTTAGTTTAATACTAAGTTTTAGTAGCTCAGTCTGGAACTGGAGGGTGGTTGTCCAGCACGGACCACAGTTTGGAGTGTGGGCGGGTAGCTGGAAAGGTGTCTGGGCATTGCTGCCCAGCCCTTGAGCAAGGCACCAAAGTGCTAACTGTTCCGTTCTTCACATTTGCTTATAAGTGTGTGAGTGAGAGAGAGAAGTTTTGGGATCAATGAAGTACATCTTATTCTTCTTATAGAGAACAAGGGAGTGAATTTAAACTGACTACAGCCCTTGACCTTCTTAAAACAACTAAAAGTCAAAATGATAGTTTGTCTAGGGCTTTCCAGAACCATGTAGGCCAACATGTGATACAGTGTTTTATTATTATTTATTATTATTTGCTCTTTCCTTACTTTGCTTTCTGTCCTCACTGCGACTTACTCTTAAAGGGCTCGTCTGAAGGATGTTTATTTTTAGGTTTAATTACTTGAACACTTTTTACAATGTAACACAATTTCAATTGAATGCCTGGATAATAGTTGAATACAATTAAATAATAATATGAGCATAATGTTTTGTAAAAGCTGTTTTTCTCTTCAACAGTGAACCCAGAACTTGAGAAGCCATGGAGGACGATGGTGTGGGAACAACAGTAAGCTGGATGGGGCGCCAATTACACTACACCATGTCATACTATACAATGGCTACTGTTATACTGCAAGTCTTAGTGCTTAATTGGGATTTTTTTTGCTCGGATAAGATTTTTTTGTTTGGCTGTTCACATTATGTGTGAACAGGTCATTGTCCTGAACTGACCTGACCTGCATTTGAAAAAGAACAATAACACGTAATACGACATCACACGAAGCACCTGTCACTGAAGACAACGTGTACGGGGGAGGGCGAAGAGAAAAAGAGCGAGATTTTTATTTATGGCTTTTCATGAAGCAACAGCTGCTGCGTCTGTGCGGACTGGTCATGATAAGATCCCTTTAGTTTTGCTTGTACGGAAGTGTCGCCCCAAATACTTATGATGTCTAACACCTCAGTGTCCTTCCAGAAACTACCTCCATTGCATCTGAATGACTCTCGCCAGCATAAATGTCAATCTAGAGTGATGTAAAAAGTCACATTAATTCTGATATGAATTATGAGTTCACACTGAGGCTGCAGACCTGTATCTGATTTGGACAACATATGAAAGTGGCCCAAATCAGAATTGGAAAGATCAGATTCCATGTGATTTGTTCTGTTCACAAAAAACTGATAAGTCAAATATGAGCGAAACTAATTTAATTTGGGCCACTTTTGCCTGCAATCTGAACATAGCTGCAAGTCTTAAGTTATGATTATGTTTTGTACTATATGGTTATAGATTTGCTATAAAACTGCTTTTGTTTTGTCAGGAAAAGGACAGAGATGATGGACTATATTAAGAGCTACAGTCCCATGACCAGCTCTGTGTCCCAGGTTCGAATCCTTCTCATTGGACCAGTTGGAGCTGGAAAGTCCAGCTTCTTCAATTCTATTAACTCTGTATTCAGAGGCCACGTCACCAGCCAGGCCATCGCTGGTTGCTCTACCACCAGCCTCACCACACAGGTTAGTCTCAGGCTAAGCTTATCAGTGCATCCACCTTTTTACAGCTCGTAACATTGTAATATGTTGGTGATTCCCTGACTTTTGCAGGGTACCAAGTACCATCACAAAGTCAGACAGGCTGGCTGCACTTTGTATTAAGTACTAAAGTGTTAGTATGGTAACATGCTATCCTAAGACGGTGAACATATTAAACTAAAGCTAAATGCTGATGATAATCATCAGCATAGCTCAAAGCACCACTGTACCTGAGTACATTCTCACAAAGCTGCTAGCATGGCTGTATTGTTAAATCTAGTACCATGTGCAACCTGCTGTTCATCTTCAAGTGCAGAACAAAATTGCGCTCCAGTTCACTTAGCCTGTAGCACTGCCTTGATTTATTTAAAATAGTGTAGTGGAAGGGAATTATCATGCAATTGATGCTGCCTGAGTACATTCTATTTGACAGGCATTGCTGGTGCAAGCTTTTGCAAAAAGAGTAAATGAGTCTCTTGTTGTCTACAAAGTCTACAAATTACAAATTCATAAGATTTTTACGATCCAAAAAAAATAAATCTGATAAACTTCATTGTATTACCTGACAGTTTCGCACGTACTCTGTGAAAGCTGGACGAGGAGGAAAACCTCTGCCAATCATCTTGTGTGATACCATGGGATTGGAGGAAAGCACAGGGGCCGGGCTTGAGTTGGACGATGTTGTCAACATCCTCAAAGGTCATCTGCCAGACACTTATCAGGTAGAGCTTTTTGTAACATTCAGCAGCATAATGAACACATGATGATGCCCTGATTTGGTTAATTGTTTGTTTAACACAAACTGTTCTTTTCTTTCACCTGTCTGACTCAGTTCAACCCCTCTGCTCCTCTGCATTCGGAGGCCCACGGCTACCAAAAGTCTCCAGGCCTCAAGGACAAGATCCATTGCGTGGCCTACGTCATTGATGCCTGCAAGGTCTCAATCATGCCCACAAAGCTGGAGGAGAAGCTAGGTGCTATCCGCAGAAAGGTCAACTTAATGGGTCAGTAAAAATTATTACCATGTCATTTAAAGGCCCAGTGTGTAGGATTTAGTGGAATCTAGTGGTGTAATTGCAGATTGCAACTCTGTCGCTTTACTCTCCCCTTCCAAGCGCAAAGGAGAAACTACGGAAAACGCAATTGCCTGTATACATTTCTCCCCCAAAATCAAATGTTGCACGAATGTATTTATATGGTACATGAAGACTTATTTTGATACCTATGTTGTATGATATTCACAAATGATTAAAACATTTAAGGACTGCTAACATAGTACTGCCAAACATACTGTATGAATAAATAATTTTTATGAAAACAAGATTCATGATAGAAACGTAGGTAGGTAGGTAGACAGTTTTGGGGGCTTTTTTCAAATTCAGTGGTACAGTATTTGAAGTAATTTTGTTTTGTTTTGTTGGCTTTCAGGGATTCCTCAGCTGGTCCTGATGACTAAAGTGGATGAAGCCTGTCCTTTTGTTTCAGAAGACATTAGGAACATTTATAGGAGCAGCTACATCAAGGAAATGGTAAGATCAACTTTAAGAAATTAAATTCACCTGTAGGATTTTATTCTGAAAGACAGACGTGTTTAAAGTTTTAAGTAAAATTTTTTGATTTGTGGTTCTGGTCTTGATGGAAGAATATAAGACACAAATTAACATAAAATCTGTCTGAATTTAATTTGATTGAGTTGTCAGTTCTCCTCTTTGTGTTTTTGTCTTAAACTAATAAAGTTCCCATTGAATTTTGGGTAGTCATAACCTACACAACCTTTCTGCTGTGGTAAAGATCAAAGAATAAAAAACATGTAATTAAACGTCCAATTTCCTTTTTTGTGGTGTCAAAAATATTAATAAACTCGTCATCTAAATATTTTGTGCTGCTTTTGATCCAGATGCAGGAGGTCAGTGTTCGGACCGGTGTGCCACTGTCCTGCGTTGTTCCGGTGAAGAACTACAGCCAAGAATTAGAGGTGGACCAAGACTGCGACATCCTTCTACTCACCGCCGTCATTCAGATGCTTCGCTTTGCTGATAACTACTTCGATGAGCTCAGTGACCGACTCGGCAATGTTAGAACCAAGGAATAGTAAGAATTGGCACAGCAGATGTTTATATCTTGTCCAACTGTAATGAAATATCCCTCAGAATGACCCATCGTCCAGCAGGTGAGCAGGTGGCGGACAGGTTCACTGTAGTAAAAGCATAAGTACTGCAGCCAAGAATATCCCCAGGTACATTTCCATTGATCAAAGATGGCCACCCCACTCCTAGGCTTGGGACCACAAGCCCAGGAATGGGGTAGCCATAAATGAAAGAATGCCTAAATTAGATATCATAATGTTCCATATTTGTACTGGTTGGTCAACAGTTAAAAACAGACAGAAACAGTGTATAGCTCCTTTTTAAATTAGCTCAATCACTTGTAGTGGTGATAATATTGGATTACAGGCAATAGATTTAACTGCAGGTTGTGCATTTAGAGATTGCATGTTGTCTTTGGGCCCTTTTTGCCACTGGTTTGTTGACATTTCTGTAGTCCTATTTTCCAAGTGAAAGACAATGTTACTATCAAGAATTCTTAATTCCTAGTATTGTAAATCAGGATTTTAAAATACAAACATGATATGAACGATTTTTCCCAACCAGGTGCTCATGGTCCACACAGTACGACCTAAAACTACTCCTTGGGGACCTCCAAGAATTCCTAGGAATACTGGGAGAGCTTCAGAAATGCAGTGTTTCTTCCTTGGGATTTTATTTTGTATTCATCAGGTATTTATTCTTATGAGGGGTTTGTTACATTGTTGATGTCACATTGTTTTGGGATTGGGATATTTCAATACAAGACTACACATTATCTACTACTACTACCACTACTACTACCTTTACTGCATGGTGACTACACTTCTCGGAGAACATCCATGTCATTAAACACTGAGTAAAACAGATACAAATTTCCCTGCCACATAGCTTTCAATTCAATTTATTTTCTCTAATAATAAACTTTTGCTGTTTGACTTGTAAAGAATAACACAAAAACAGTTCTTATTTATGTCAGATGTTGCAGTAGATGCTAAACATTATGCATCCTTGCACAAAGTGAACTTTTACCAGTTATGTCTTAAGTTTCTTTTTCATCGAACTAAGCAATAATATGTCTATTTCTTTACATTATTTGATGCCAGAAAAAAACGCTACCTAGCAGTTTGTACTAGCAGATATAATCATGTTTATTGTTATGTTACATGTTTTGTATATTCAGTTTGTGCTTCTACTTGTGTCTACGACAATAACAGCTCTTGACAGACTTGGGTTTGGAAACTTTTAAGTGTGTTCATTAAAAAGACAATAGAAAATCTGAATTCCTATGTAGCTCCTTTATTACTTCTAAAATGAATTATTCCAGTATTCTGCTGTTTAAATAAAAGTTCAAGGTGCATGAATGAACAGAGAAACTGAAATTTATTAATGCAGGTCAGACAGTTACTGTACAACAAACAGTGTTGGAGTCGGACCAACGGAGGAGCAGTCCCTCCCCGTGTAACAGGACTGTGGTATTACAGCAGACTGTAAACTACACAACGCACATCACACCTCTAATCCGACTCACTGCCCTCTTTTGCATCATTGAAATTAGCTGTTAAGTATAGCGGATTATAAATTGGCAGCTGTCCTCTCAGCGACGATAATCATCAGTTAAAAAATAATTATGCTCTGTGATCAGGATAACTTTTAAACAAACAAAAACACATCTTGAAATAGTGTTTAAAATATCAATGTTGCTTTAGTGCACATAAAAGACGAGGAGCTTTCTCCACTCTTGGCCACAGTTTACATAAAACTGGTTGTTTGACTTTGTAAATGTCACACGTGACCAACGACAATGATGCACAGTAGTGAAGAAGGAATGTCCTGGAAATGCAAAACACACCTGGAATTCAATGATATTCAGCCCGTCGGCTTCCTTTTTCTCCCTTTACCATGATATTGATGCATTTCCTCCAGTGAAGCGGCTCAGTGGCCACCAGCGAGAGAACAGTGGTGTTACTGGGAGGCTCCTGGTGGAAATGTGTGAAACAGGCTGCTGAAAAGGATATTCAGCAGATCTGTCTGTAAGATCAGATGACATGGTTGTTGTTGGCGAGGTTGGTTCAGGTGGTTGGGAGTACGGAGGAAGACCATTGGGGACGGAGCAGAGGGGGAGGCTCTTATGGCACAGCTGACGCTCTCTGACATTTCAAACTGTCAGATGGCGTTCCTCTCATCAGCCAACAGGCTTCAGTCATCAACAGAAAAGGCAGCCACGTGAAGAAGAAACCATTTCAACTTCAACCACTGGAGTTACAGTGCAGAACACACACCTACATACATACACACTTCCAAAAACACACACTCACACATAAACAATTACACGTGGGCATGGTCAGAGTCCAAAGGCCGATTCCAGTGACAACGTGAGTGGAGAATAGAGCAGGACATTTGGCACCTAGACTGCAGCGCTCTGCCTGCTAACTGCACAGACCTTTTGGCTAATTGTTGTATTTATCAACTTACCAACCTAATATCTGCAAGGTCCTCACACCTACTGTAGATTTCAGCAACCAGTTATGTAATAAGTATTAGTTTTTTCTTTTCTTTTAAAATCAATAAAGCTATTTCCACCTGCTGTTCATCTTACTTACACTTTCCTTGGCTAAAGATAAAGTAATCCCATGTTACTATAAGTGAGATCTTAATTTGTCAAGCATATGTAATTTTCACAACAATCCAATTTACCTGCACATCATTAAAGAGGTAAGGTATCATTCAATACAGCACTGAGCAACAGATACAACAGTCCACGACTGACACAGGGAAGATTTAGATATCCAAATACTGTGCTCATTGTGTAAACAATTAGTTAAAAATTGTATTTTATCACGACAGAGGGCAAAGAAAGTGTTGGCACAGCTGTGCAAATGACTTTAGGATTATTTGGCAATGATGGGGGAATATTGCAACTTAATCTTGCTTCTTAATGTAATGCTAGATGTTTAAGGATGAATTGTGCTATGTAACAGATACCTTCAAGCCTTTACTATATTATAAAATTACCTAATTAAATGTGCTGACTATGGTATCTACAGTGAATGTTGATGACAGTAACAGGCATGAACGGGTAAAGTCTTCCAGCTCTTTCTGTGGGTGTTGTCTACATGGTGTTACATGACACAGACAGATACACTCAGTTTATCCATGATTACTGTGATGGATTATCTGGGCCTGTAAAAGAACACGATGCCAAAAATGGCTTATTCTGAACGAGAAACACAAGCCCTGACATCTTCAACTGTAATAACTGCAGACACCAGAGACATTTGTTCAACTTAGAACAAAATGTTTTAAGTAGCTTGAACATTTTTTTAAAACCACTTTGGAGACTTCACATTATCAGCACTAAACTGAAGAGGTGTGGCAAATACGTATTCCACTTGAGTCATTAAAAGTTTCAAACATAAGGTAAAAGTATTAAAAAAAAGATGTGACACAGAAATGGAAAAGAGAGCTGATTTCTCCTGTGATCACAGCTAATCAAACTGCACAAAATGATGGTATGTTAGAAATCCGAATGCAGTGACACACAAAAAAGCCAATTAAATACTCACAGGTATGATCTGTAAGTGGGTTCTTAAAAAGAAATTTAACAAAATTTAGAGTGGTGTTACACACCTTGAGTCAGTTCAACCCATGACTGAGGAAACAGTGCCAACATGAAGCACATTAATCTGCAGGTTGTCACTTTGGCTCTTCGGAATTTGGACTCGACCGGATCAATCACACACTGTGCTTACATCAACATCTAGAGAGATGACATTCAAATTCCAAACAGTAAAAAAAAAATTAACAAATAACCTTTCCTTGTGTTTTTTTTTTCTTCTCTTAAAGAACTGTACAAGATTATTACAAAAATCAATAATTAGTTATACATATTTATATGACAACATTGTTTACGTTATATTACTATAAAGAAATACAACTTTTTATGTTGTTCTTGTTTGAGACTCTGAATGCAGTATTCCTTTTTCAAAGTGGCTTTGCTGTGCTGAAGATGATTAATGTAGATAGCTATATTTCTATGCAGTAAACTTATAAGATCTCTGCAGCTGTTGCTGTATCAGTATAGCTGAAAATATTGTTCAAATTGTGAGACTGACTGCAAGTTTAATTCTCGGCTACCTAAAAACATAATCTCACGCAAAATGACTATAACTGCAGTAGCAATGTCTGCCCACAGGGTGGAGCTACATTATTAACCTACATAAAGGATGCCCTTGTCTCATGTTAATTCAGCTACCTTATAATGAGAGTTTAGAAATCTAACTCAACAAAACGGTTTCAGCATCAATCACTGAACTTTGAATCAACTTCAAGTTTCACTGATGATTCACTGTCACCTGTCTCATCACCTGTGAAACAGAGAAGGTCAACAGACACTTTTTAGTTCACTCAAACGTAAACATTAAGTGAAAGACAGGTGGCTCATCCAGTCCTCTGCCACTCTCTCATCTTTTCAGCTATTTGCAGTCCAAGAAGCTGGTGAGCTCTGCATTGCCACCAGCTGAAAAAAGGAATACTGCATTTCTCCGCTGCTTGTTTCTTCAACTCGTGTTCCTTAGCTCTAGTGTGCATCCTGAAGGGAGACAGAAAGATGAAGAGAGGGTCGTCTAGGCAGGGCCCTCCTTTGGAGAGGACGGGGTCTGGGACGTGGAGCTGGAGGAAGAGGAGGCAGAGCTCTTCAGGGAGCCCAGAGTCTTGCTGAGCCAAGAGTTCTTGGCCGCCTGGATCTCGTTCATCAGGACTCCCCGCTGGTGCTCAAGCTCCTGCACAGTGACAAGAAGATCAGAGAACAGTCAGCAAGAGGAGCAGCAAGGGGCAAAGTGTGCATTCTCTCTTGTAAGTTCATCTAACATACTGCCCTTTGTCATGTGGCTCTGTATTTAACACTTTTCAATGCATCTGTGTATTCTTATGCACTTGATGGACTTTGCATATACTTTTACTAAGGAGTGGGTTTAGGTTCTTTTGTATATGTATCTTGTCTTTAACAATGTTATGTTTTTAGCGTTGTGAAGTTGAAACTTATGTTTTTTTGTGGAAAATATCTTGACACTGGACTGATTTCGCTAACATTTGTTATAGTTATAGCTAATCCCCTCAGGGTTAACTATAACTTTTAAGGATCCCTTAACTTTTTATCTGCCGTCATCATCAACTTTTTAATTTGTAGAATACGTTTGTTTATGACCAAAATCTTGCAAAACTAATGACAGTCCCATCAGCCTCACCTGTACTGTTTTGTGCTAATTAGCGAATGTTTGCATGCTAAAAAACAGAGATTAGTTAAACTGGTGATGTTTAACGTATTTGCAAAACATCAGCATGTTAATGTTGTCACTGTGGGCATGTTGGTATTCTGATGTTAGCATTTAGCTCAAAGCACTGCTGTAAAAAGCCTCAGAGCAGCTAGCATGACTGTAGACTCTTATGAGCACATTGAGCAAATACTTAACTAAACCATATACATGGGGCAATAAACTCAGTTATATTAATATTTAAAAATAAAATGATCTAGTTTTTCTTTCTGATACTGACTTTCTTTCTTTCTGACAATCTTTTAACTATTACATCTATATATATTCCCTTAAGAATACTCCTACACACTTGGTATACTGCCCTGCATCTCTGCAGCAGTTATTATAGTTACTGATATCACTGTCCCTCCCGGGTGCTGCTGACCTGGATGCGGCACTTTGCCTCCACCAGTTGCAGTTTGGTCTGTGCCAGCTCCAGCTCCAGCTGCCTCAGCTGCTCCTTCAGTCCGTCTTTCTCTTCGTCCAGCGGCTCAGTGGATGTCTTGTCCCTGCCGGGGGATGACGCCTGGAGGGATCCCAGGGTGCTAAACAGATCCCTGCAGTGCTCACAGCCCATTACTTTACTCTGCACGGGCACACAAACACACATGCATGTTAGCAAGGGTTGAACATACTGTATAGACATTTGAGTACAGTTGAAAAAAACACATTATATGCATGTGAACTAACATGTTGTAGCAGACACTCCTCTGTGCTACATGTGCTGTGCTAAAGCAGAACATGTATGGTGTGTTACTTAATTTTAATGCAGTAAGTGAATATAATATATTTGGTCATTAATTCTGTTTATCTAGATTATTCCTTCTATGTACTCATTGCTCAAGGGGAAGTTTAAATTTCACAATTGATCTATTTCATCATCACTTAATGCACAGCTCCACCCTGCCATCTACAACCAACAATCTTGAGTGCGTGGGAGCTGTAGCTAACATGCTACAGCGGTCAATCATCACATTTCACTGGTCGTATTATCAATTTACATTTTTCTTCCTCAGTTTCCATCTTGTGCAAGTCCTCCATGGTTTATTATATCAATATAGATACTCATGACTGCTCGCAGCCAAAACTCAGTGGAAGTTGAAGTGTTACATCAACTCTATCATAAACAGTATTTCTGTTCTGAATACTTTTGAGTGATCCTGCCTGTGTCATGTCCCACTACAACCCATTTCAACTGGCAGCACATTACATTAGTAAGACTGTCCTGATACACTGCCACGCCCATAAAAAGCAACATCACATGTTCGACACTAAACAGTGTGGAATAATTTGCGCAATCAGGGTTATGGGTGTGATAATGTACCAACATGGGCTTAATTAAAGACAGAACAGTCCTGCAAATCCCTTTGTTCTGTGATGCAAGATGTTGTGGTTTTAGTTTGGACTTTAGTTAGTCTCCTAACTTGCATCTGGCGTCTGCAGTATGCAATCTCACCCTGACAATGTCCAGCTCTTCTTTTGTTGCCGCCTGCTGTTTTTCCAGCCTGGTGCTCAGCTGGGAGCAGATCTGAAACACGCAGAGGAAGTCAGGTTATATAAGAGATGCCACATTTGAACTAAAAGACAAGAGAGGCACTGAACAATTTTTAGCTTGTATTTCTCCTTTTCCATCAAAACTCTTGTGTGTGTATGTATATATATATGTATAATATATGTACAGGTCATTGCAGTCAATGTTAATGCATTTGAATTTTTTTCCATTTTAAATACAGCAGATAGATCTAGGTTATTAAAACTGTCCAACCTGTTTGTATTCAGCTATGATCGCTGTGGTTTTCTTGATCTCCAGCTCGGCTTTTTCTAGCTCCCTCCTGAACACTTCCTTTAGCTGGGTGGGACAAAACACGACGGTAGAAAAAATTGTACATGAATAAGGAGGATGAGCTGACAGGACATAACACCGTAACATAATGTTTATGCAACTATCAGGGTGATAAAATGGCCTTGGTAAGAATGAATAACATTCAAATACAGACTGTGCTGACTTTTTTTTAATTATTATGCAAGAGTAGTTTAATATATATATATATATATGCTACATCAGTCTCTCTTTAAGGCCTCATAAACAGTAACTTTATCAATAGTGGCCATCAATAGTAACCACCACTCACTGAACTACAATATCACCATACGATAGCTCAAACTCATACAGTACTTGTACACATGAAAGGCTGTGCTATAGTGAAATATAAGTTTTAAAGATGCCCTGAATGTTAAAGAACAGAGGCCATTAATTGTCAATGAGGGTGTATTGAGCTGTTGATCAATACCAATTACACAACTAGTGAGTCATTTTTAAAATGGTGATATGTTAAGTTATCTAAACAACTCTATTGGATTGCTGCTCTAATTACATCCCACACTTACTCTGTTGTGACAAGGTGACTTAGAGCCATTATAAGCAACCTGCTGATGATGTTGCATTTTCTTTGGTCACTGAATGAAACTGATTTAAGTCATTAATTACTAATTGTGCCTTTCAGTGGGTTTTTAAGTAATTATTACCAAACATAGTGAAGCCATTAATCCAACCTCACAGGACACACATACCAACAGAGGGCAGATGTTACCTGAGCCGTCTCTTCCTCCTGTTGTCTCTTTTCCTCCTCAGTCTCCACCAGACGTTGCTTGGTGCTCAGCAGCTCTTTGTTTAAAACGTCGGCCTTGTCTTCTGCCTGAAACCAACATAAACACATCTTTCATTTGGAACCAAATTTGCAACTGTAACATGGTGCCGTTTTCATGACCAGCCTGCACAAAAAACACATTCAAATGCAGACCAAGCGGGAGCAACCCCATTCACAGATCTGGAATTTAGGGCTGACTTGATGCACTAAAACATCTGCACTTTTATAATCTTTATCATTTACTCATTAATACAATTTTAGAGATTCACACTGATAACTGTCAAGTACAGGCGCAGTCCTCAAGTTTGTGCAGCGGGTTGTTCAAAAAATGCTTACAATACAAGCACATGTTGAAGAATGTTGTTCTGCTTACATTAAGGGTTTTTAATCAACTCAACGTCAAAAATTACTCTACCAAAAAAAGTTGCTGGTGGTAGTGCATTTCAAAAAGTGTATGCATTTGGAGCATATTCCGCTCCTCATTGTTCTCCATGTATTAAACAACCAATGTTGGCAGTTAGGAACAAATGCTACACCTAAATACAACCTAACTGAACAAATAAACAAAGCCAGCACATCCATTACATCTGCCTTAATCTGACACACAGTAAGAGGAATATGTTGTCGGTATGAAATTACCTGGTCAAGGTCGTTCCGAAGAGCAATCTTGCTGGTCACCAGTTCATGGGCCAAGTCGTCATTCTCCTGTTCCAGACGCATACTGGCCTCCTGAAGACGACGATTCTCCCTCTGGACAAACAAACAATATATTAGTGTCTGTAATGTGAATCCAAACGTGTAAAAGGATCATATGTTAGACAAAGTTTAGAGCACTTTTGATAAAATGACAATGTCGGGAATCTCTGAGAAAGATTTCTTATTTGCAATTGAGTGTCCAGAAAATGATAACTCTAATAACAAAAGTAAGACAAACAACCATATTTAATGTTTATGTTTAATGTTTAACAGAGAAGAATGGAATTCTGAAATTAAATGACCTGTTTCCTGCATGAAAAAAAAAAAAGTATTTATTGAGCAGAAGCAGCAGCTGTTCTATTTATTTCAATATTTAATTCAATTTAAATTTATTGTCGCAGCTGTAAAAACTTTGCATGCCCACCAAACACACACAGTCCCCATTGTAGACCCTTAGGGGAGTCTCATGATTACTAGTCTGTCTGTAAACAGTCTCACATGACAGCCATGCCTCAACGGGACAAAACAGTTGTCATGCTTACGAGCAGTCACCTGACCCTGATATCCTGTCACTTTTACAACAATGACCTCTTATACCCCTAATTAACTTCACTCACACTCACACACACAGACATATGTATGCACAAATACTGTAAATAAACTATATAGTTAAGCTGAATTACTGAACAACTTTTATATAATGATGCAAGCATAAAAAAGTGCAAATACACTAAGACACACACGGTCACATGCTTTGGAGGCTGTGTGTGCCGCTCTTCAGATTAAATTAATCACTTCCTGTGAGCAGAGAAGTGGTGGGTTTAATTTGTGCAAACAGAGGGAAGACCTACATAGTCTTAATTAGTGCGGCTGGGAGGTTCTTCTCTGCTGCAGCCATCCATACACCATGTCTTAGACTGATTAAACATTTATACAAAAATCTTCCATATTCGTTTTCTACCTTTTAATAACCTGCCGAACGGTCTACATTAGTCAACATTACCAACTCAAAGCAATCAGAAAAAATATAAAAACTTGCACATCAAAGTTTAAGATTAGTAAAAGCCATAAGCATAAGAGCATGTACAAAATCTCTCATATTAAAGTCTTTGTTGAAACAGAGGCAGCTTACCGTGCTGCAGTCCACAGTCACAGTGTCTTCATATCAAGCGTCCAGCAGCACAGACTAAACTTAAACACATGATCCTGACAGGAGTTTCCCTTCTCTGTGTGACACTTCCCAGCCTCACTGTCTCCCCCTCTCGCTTTCCTTTCTTTTAGTGCTTTTATTATATTTTTTAAGATAATCATTGAAAGCAGGCAAGGAAAAGTATACCTGGTCGAAAAAGTCACACAGAAGACGCACGTACAAATACAAATACAAATACACCCCCCACCCAAAATGAGACAAAGACAATGAGTACATACCTAAACTTGGAGTATAAACCATACAAAAATGTTGAATTGTTGAATTACAGCGAGCATAAAGCAATAAAAGAAGTCATTCCTTCAATAAAAACGTGTAAGATTTAACCTCGTTCTCAGTTACAAGCAGCAACTTTCCTGCTTTGTCTCCTTTTTGTCTTCTTGCTCTGTTGGACAGCGTTTCCACAGGCTACAAAGTAGATGGCTCTGGTCCAACATCTTATCTATGACAAAAGTCTTACTTCCTTCCCTCCAGAACCACCAGCTTATACAGCGCTTGCTATTTTCTATTATGTTTGCCTTCAGGAAAAACACTACATGTAATTGTGCTGTGTTTTTTTTTTTTTATTAAAGTTTTAGTGGTTGGTTGTGTTTGTTTGCAGTGTTTCATAATTTTACTTGAATTTTTAATGCAACTTGATCTTTTACTCTTGTCTCCATTAATATTTTATTTTATTCCGTCACAACTGTGATTTTTGTAATATTTCATTAGAGAAACTGCTCACTGATGTCTTTTTTTACAAGAACATTTTAACTCATCCCTGGAAACAAACTAATGGCTGCAAAATAATTTCACAAACTAAGAAACTCCGTCTTAGCTTTAGCTTGACCACCAAGTCGACCACCAATTGAGGCCAAAGGAACGTTGTTTGTCTTGCAAGGCCATGCCCTTATACATCTGGAATTTTGCTTAAATGCAGGTGGAAACCATGAAACATCAAGTTTGATGTTGATGTTTACACCTATTCAGTACATTATGAGGGGAGGGGAGGTGTTTCCAACAAGTGACTGAAAAGTAAATTGGTTTCTGTTGTATGATATTATTATACAAGACAATCATTGTAACATCTACCTAATAAAGCCTTTCTTTTGAGTTAAAATACCTTGGTATCTAGCCATAGTCTAATAAAAAGTCAATTTCACCGCTTAGAATCACTAATTTAGTGTTCCTCCCTGTGAAAGTAGCTGGATATGTTGCTATTTTCTTGCTAGGAAACAAAACGTTTTGTGGGCTCTGAAAAGTTAGTAACCTAATTGGGAACATAGGTTGTGCCAAGATACACCAAAAAGGAACTGGGCATTTACCTTAAAAGTTGCTTGTGAACTTCACTTCAAAACATATGTTAAAAGGAATAGCACAAAACCTCTACCAAAAATCTGTCGACTACTTAGAAAATATGCATGCATTTCCTCTGAAAAGGTTTTTAGTAACAGGTCTAATTATCTTAGTTTCAACTCTAACCTCCCAATTTCAAAGAGATTTTGAAAAAAAAGAATAAAACTGTGCCCGGAGCTGATTTGGGGGAAAAAAAACAACAGACAGATTTTAACCAAGAGGAAAGAAATCCTGATACAATAGAACAAATAAAAGGAAGATATGCTGTCTGTTGACAGTTTGAGTTTGAGTCTCCAAATATCTCCTGTTTTTCCCTTAAAGTCACTTTCAGCAGCCAGAAACCTCTGACAACACCCTGGCAGCTTCAGCCAAAAATAAATGTCATAGATGTTTGGGTCGATAATGATTACAGCCTGTGCTATGTGAAAAGTCACATTTCAAGCCCGAACAGTTTGACAAAACAGGATTGTATTCACAGAAGATGTCTAATTTTAGAAACAGTTAATTTTAACAAATGCTTAAAAGGCGTTATTTATGTCCTCACTACAACAAAAAAAACATCCATCAAAACTTTAAAAAATATCAAAGAGCCAAACACTTTCTTACCATCTTTAAGACTGAGCAATTATTCAATTAAAACCTAAAGGAAACATATTTGCTCTCCCGTGAATATACTGTGTGTGGTTTTGTAATGTGTAACAAAAAAAGGGGATAGGTGCATTTAACTTTCCCCACCTAGAGTGTGAGTGTGTGTGAGTGTGTGTGAGTGTGTGTATTTCCTACCTGGTATCGGTCGATAGGGTCCTCTTGTTGCAGCTGGCTCTCTCTTAGTGTTTGATATTCCTTCTCAAACTTCTTCAGCTTTTTGGTTGGAACCTGAAAACACCAGAGAAGTTGTTTCATTATTTTAACTTTCATGCACCCAAAGCTGCCTGATAAAATCTCAGCCCAGCCCATCGTAATGCACTGTGAGTAAGGAGAGATTGCGAGGGACAAAATGAGGTATTTGGACTAAAAGCAAAATGTTGGCATTTAATACTGTGATCAGTGAAGCTATTCCCTAAAGAAATGATCATGTTCAGTGAGGGTCAAAGAGGGGAGCCTACTTCTCTAAGTACGATTAAGATGCCATGCTCAAGGACACTTTGACAACATCCATATTTTACTACAGTACATATTCAATAGAGAATGTGAGTGTGAAGAAAAAATCACCAACATCAAAGGAAACTGAAAGAGTCAGCAGTAACAACACGTAGACAAGAACATGAAAAAAGATCCTTGTAACACAAAGTCAGAACGAACTGAACTAACACTGAAAATTGTGGTATTGTGGTTTGTACAGCACAGTTTCTGTTTTCTATTGCACAATCTGCTCTATATACGTTCATAACCAGTAAATGTTTCTGTACCTTCTCTACATGTGCTATTTTTACACAAATCATGTGAAAATACAAGACACCCACATTAACAAATTAGGCCCTTTACAGTACATCTGACTGTAAATCAGCCACATTGAGAATTATGCTAACAATTCTTCTCAGACAACAGAAAGACATCAGTTCACACTACAAGCTACATGACCAACGGTCGTTCATTTCCTCCTGAGATGAAAGACAACAGAAACTGGAATGACGTATAGACAAAGCCGTCAGAACTGTCAATCGCTAATGAAAGCCAACAAGATGAGTACTTTGCCTCTCTGTGTTGCTACCAATGCAGTTTTATTCTGTAAACAATATGTAGCCCTAAAGCAAAAAAAAGGGTTAATTCTGTCTAATCAAAATGTCTTTTAGTCTTTTAATATAAAGTATATTTGTCTCGTACTATGCTGTTAAAAATAAGGGCCATTATTTCTTTAATTTTGTGATCAAAACTAGTGGTTGGACCTTTAAATATTTCTCCAACAATGTTGGAAAAATAGCCGAACCTGTTTATTCTGGTAATTTTCAATGAATGCTGCCTAATTAAGTACTCCACACTAGTCATGATAACTTAAACAAACAATATAACTTGAAAAGAATCAGTCAGTAACAGTTTTGAAGCTGTGACCTTCAGTTATGGCAGGTTGGATGCAGAAAGGCCACAGAGAGTTTAACTGTGTTCACTGAAGCCAATCTAAGATCTTTTTAATCTCAGAAACAACCGAGCAATGCAAACACAAACACAAAATCAACATCTACATCTGTGCGTATGTGTGTGTGTGTG
>NW_023339674.1:8805269-8809930 GCF_004916995.1 Morone saxatilis | reverse complement strand
GTATGTGTGCGTGGGTGTGTGTGTGTGTGTGTGTGCACACGTGTGTGTGTGTCCTTTAGGGATGGAAAAAAAACCTCATCATGCATCACCTCTTGTGTTATAAGATGGTCCGTGTTTAAGAACAGCAGTACAGGTTAGATCACTGCCATTTAGGAGCAATCAGAGGAACATACTGTACAGTTATTATTTAAGCTTTATTTAAGCATTTAATTATATTGTGTTCTGTAGCTCAAATGTTGCTGCTGTGACAAATTGATTTTTCTAGAAAATAAAATCAATAAGGGTCCTTTCTTTCTGCTTTGTATTCAACTCATACGCTTCCTCACAGTCTGCTGCAGTCTGGTGTTTACAGATCTGACACACTAACAATAAATGACACTTATTCACTGTAGACTGTAACACTATTATCACCATTATCAATATGACTACTGTAACTAATTTTCTACTGTCGCAGTTCTTTACAAAACAGCCATTTGATCTTTTTTTACTCCATTGCTGTGAGTTTGTTTACTGCTCTTGTAAAATAAAGGTTTGATAACAATATAACAATGACATGACAGTCATTTGGTAGTATTAAAAAGGGGCAAATGGGGAACATCCTGGAGAGTGGGTATATAAAATATATAAAATTGCAGATTTCTTTCAAGAATAAAAACCAGAACCCATGAGGGAAACTGAACTGACTGTTTATTCAGTCCTTACCAAGGCAGCCATTACCTGTCCTACTCACTGACCCATGGGTTAACCCTTGACTTCTGTGACCCAGGAACTGCTGTCACACTGTAATCTATCTGACAGACAAGTCCCCAGCAGATAAGAGAGCTAAGACTCATTCTGTTGTTATCTGTGTGGGAAGAAGGAGCAGCTTGGACTCTGCAGGCTGGTTAATAATAATTTTATTGTAACAAAACAATACAGACAAATTAAATGTTCCCCTGCAAGCACCGACCTCTTACACAATCATGATGCTGTGAGGTGTCTTGGATGTCCCCAATCTATTAATGAATCCAATTTTACTCACTATGATGTATTACTTTCAGCGATAAATCAAGAAGTGGCCTACAGGGCTGCTGGAAATGAAAGTTTTACCTGATAGCAATAATATGTCAATATGCATATCTATGTCATAATGACGTCTTAGCTCAATAGTTTAATTGGACCGCTTTAATGTCAAAAACTGTTTACCTCTTTGTCTGGGTGTAAAAAGGACTCTGAATTTCCCCAATCATGTTACACTTAATTTTCACATCAGTCCAACCTTAAATTTACATAGCTCATGTTTCACACAGTGAAATAGGACCAAAGCAGGCCTTTCAAAATTATTTGACTAAGTAGATGTGGTTGCTGACACTGAATGTTCTTAGTGATACACAACATGACAAAACAATATTTAAAAAGGAACAACTTCCCTCTAGGCCCACTTGTGTGTGTGTGTGTGTGTGTGTGTGTGTGTGTACGTGTGTACATGAAACAGTCCTAGATTAATCATTAAAACATTATTATTTTCTCATTGAATGCATGAGAAACATAGAAAGAGAGGGAGAGAATAGCATGTGTTTCCTGAGATTTTAAACACCTCCAGATTTTGCAATTTTGGTTTTGAGAGTCGAAAGCACCCCAAAGTCCCTAAAACCCACCACTCACTTGTGTTTCCACCTCCTCTTACATACTCATTTAATGCCTTCAAGAATTCTCCTTCATTAATGCCTCAACTAAAGACATTGGTGATGTCATATTTTCCAAGCTTCCTGTATGTGATGCAATTGTTTGATACTGATTTCTGCAGGTTAACAAACTCAAACTGCCAGTAAGTACAATTTTATTTTTTTTAATTTTCTCCCTGATGTTCAACTTTCCACTTGAACACCATTAGTGCAAAACCACTAGGTTGCTTGTATTTCACGGAAATTATGGTGCAAATCATTTCATACAGTCTTCGATTGTATTTTGTATTTAAAAAAACAAAAAGTTGCATGTGTTTTTAACAGTGCCTCTATTCTTTTTGCTATTTCATATTACTCAATCTAGAATAATGTTTATCACTGTGAGTGTTAAATAATTGCTTGTGTTAAAAAAAAAAACTGAGCTGACTTAGTTAAACTGACTGAATGTGACGATTTAAGTCTTCACTACACTGAACCCTGATTAGCATACAAGAGTAGGTTTTAAGATCAGGCTCAGCTAAAGAACAGCAGCTGGTAGAGATACAAAATATAGACCTATAGAACAGAAGAGGCTCTTTCACAGTGCTGCATATAATTGCACAATACAGGAAAGAGTTGTTTTTCTAACAGATGTTACAACCTTGTCACTTAACTTGGTATTTTAAATGTACAGGCAGTGGAGTTCTCTTCTTCTCTTTGAGTTACACTTTGACATTGACAGACATGCTGAAATCCAGCAACTCATTATGCAACATTCTGCTCTCCAACACCCCTAAAACACACAAACACTACAGCATGATTGTGTAATAAAATGCAATGGGCTGTGCTTACCTGTTAGAGGCAAGGCCTTTATTCAAACATACTGACCCACTACATCTACAATCACACAGGAGCTCTAACTCCATGACCTCCGTCTGTTGATGTATTTCAGTCTGGCTGTCACTCTAGTTCGATTGAAAACCATCTGATGCAATAAATATGTACATATGTTGCGAAATACAGTATATAAACAGAGTTATAAAAGTTCCCTGATATTTCCTGACTCTCTCTGATAATTTATCTAATTCCCTGTCTTCAGAGAGACTGCTGCCCTTTACAGGGATATTTTGTTTTCAGCATGTAGCTGATATATCTACCCAGAGTGACTCATAATCAGTAAAACAAGTTACAATTCTCACGTCACTAACATAACAAGTTATCAAAAGTATTTCAGTAAATTGCTTTAAGTGTTAAAATAACTCATATATTCAGACATTCCCAGTGTCTCTCTCATATGGAAAACATCCTAAACTTCATTTAGTGATTTTCCTGACATTCCAGGGGCAGAGTTAAGCCTGTTCTACTGGGTTACAACTAGTGAGCATGCATAGGGCAACACACACTGTTACTAACAGACACAAAGCACATACAGATTTGAAGTTTCACAGCCCAAACTAGCCGTTGCATCCTCCTACTCGGGTCCCTGAGCTTTCAGTGTAAATATTAGAGGCCGGTTTGAGGACAGAAGACCTACTCTGATTTAGGTAATGCGATTAAAGACGCTTGGTGCCGCAGGAAATGGTACCAGAGCACTTTTAGATTCCTGACCTGAATCCTTGCAGCAGAAAGTGGAATTGGTCCCAAACCTCCAAGCTGAGATCACACGTGTAATGTCACACAAGGTATTATACGACCAAAAAGAGACTGTGTTTGTGTGTGTGCGTGGAGAAGGGTGACCTGCGCTTACATAAGGTGGCAGTCCAAGAGTTTGAATATTGAAATAAGGACAAAACCAACTGGACATCTCAGGAAAAACTAGGCCATGGAATTCAATTACTCATGTGAGGGAAACACACACACACACACACACACACACCAACACACAAGGTCTCCATTGATTCCAGATTTATATCAGTAATTGAAACAAACTGACACCCACAAAAGAGCTCTGCATCTGGACTGACTGATAAAGCTGTGTAACCTCAAACATCAGACACACGTTCAGTAGGAACACATCTCATGCCCACACATTCATATATGAGTCTACAACGTCTACCTCATGGAACGGAACATGTAGTTTCTGTGAAATCTCTAATCTTCTACCTCTGTTTATGAGCAATTCTATAAGCAACGCCAGAATAGCCAAAATGCAGCAAATAACATTTTAAAAACAACTGACAACCAAAAACATCAGATGAAGAAAGAAAAAGAAAAACGGAGCAAAACTTTCTATTTATCTTTTCTACAAACTGCAAAAGATAAGGGTCAGTAGGAATAGTTGGGAGCATCTCCCTTCAGAGTTAAATGGGATTACACCCAATACACCCAGAGAGGGGAAAAGAGATGAAAGAAGAAACAAAAGAAAGCGAGAAAGCCAGTACAAGAAACACATAAACAAAGTGACGGGAGGACAGACCTACCACCGGCCTGGGAGTTCTGAGAGGTCTGGAATGGGCAACCAAGCGAGCCAAGGTGTCCTCCTCTCCCGGTCGGTCGACTACATGAGCGTCGTACGCCACCATGATAGACACCTCCTGCATCATCTTGGCTCCTCTTGCCCCCAACAGCAAGGAGGAGGAAAGGATGAAGAAGAACAAGAGGAGGAAAAGTGGTGGAGAAGGAAAAGGAGAAGAGTGCAGCTGACAGGTTTTCTTTCTCTCTGAGAGAGGAGGAGGCGACTGGCTGCTTTCAAGAGTCCCTCAGGAGCTGAGCCCCGCCCACTGAGAAGAGGAGGGGCGGGGGGAGAGAGAGGGCTGTACAACACACCTGTTTGTTTCTCTCTCTCCCTCTCTGTAACGCTAGAAGTGTGTGACAAAGGAGGATGAGTTTGCTTTTTTTCCCTTTCCACTGAGTGAGTACTCTCTCTCTCTTATCGGCTCTCACGTTTGTGCCTCTCTCTCCCTCACTCACTCTCCTAATCTCTCTCTTTAGGTTGCAGTCTGGAGGTTTTGTTTTTTTCTGTTTCCTGCTGCTGGTAAAAATAAAGATACAGGCTTGTTTACACATCCACACTGGGTG
>NW_023339674.1:8788344-8805169 GCF_004916995.1 Morone saxatilis | reverse complement strand
TGTGTGTGTGTGTGTGCGCGCTTGAGTTTAAAAGAGATAGGAAGGAAGTTGTCAGATCAACCACAGTGACTTGTCGCTCATAGTTGCACGTTGTTCCAACAGTAAAACCCAGGAAGTGAAAGCTACTTCAAGGCTGTCCTGGACGATGCCTGAATACTGTACAGTCTCCCAAGGGACCCCATAGCTAAATTCTACCTGACAACCTCGCTATTGTGATGGCAACAGGCTCCTCCTGTTTCCTCCTGATAGGAAAAATGCATCAACAACCTCTAGTGTCAATGACATCACTTTGCTGTCTCTCTCTGTGTCTTTTTCTGCCACTGTATTTTTCTCTTTAACCCAGTCGTACTTGTCTCTGTTATGAAGGTACATTGTAGAATTATTTCTTAGCAAATACCTGTCAGGTAAGATTCATCTCCAAATGTGATCCAGTGAAGTGTCTAACCTTTAGCTCTAGTCCTTGCAGCAATTAGGCATTAAGTAGAGATGCACTGATTGGTAACTGCCCAGAATTTCCCAATGCTTAAAATAACAATTTGGCTGATAGCCGATGCTGATGTTTTTTCTTGTTGTTATTTATTCAGCCCTTTGTGCCTGGGAAACAAAGATTTCTACCAGTATTAGCATCTCTGCCTTGTTGCAGCTTAGTCTATTTACATTCCCATCAAAGACGTGAGAGGCAGAGCTGAACGGTCTGTGCTGCTGCATGGAGCACTACCTGTGAATCCTTGTGTGCAAGTTTGCTAGTGCTAGAAAATGTGACACAACAGATAAACATCATCTACGGATATTGGTGATTATTTGCCGATAGGCCAATTTTAGGTAGATGCTTTCAAGTAAAAGGATGAGTGCGACTGAGTTACTCAAGGTTCACACAGTTTGCCCAGTTTTGTATGAGAAATTCTCCACCACTAATTAGCAGTGGTAGTAAAGAGAAACTCTAAATATGCTGTGTTCTAGAGAAATCTCAATGATAGCAAAGACTGAGCGTGTTACAAAAATATCTGGTGAGCTACAATGAATTATTTAAGTAAAATACATAAATAATAAATAAGTAACACATAAATAAAACAACATTTCTTAAACATATTTAGAAATGACATATCAATAATATATATCTAAAATGTTTTTGATTGCTTAAAGATAAGGGAGCGGGAACAAAATCAACTACTTTGTATTGATTAAACTTAAACTTTCTGCTTGAGTGGACGGAAATGAGCAGTGTTTACCCATAATTCACCACAAATAAGTTTTACTTAAGATAGTCAAGAACTAGCGTTGCAACGGATGAATTCAATCTGATTGTCTGTGCTAACAAAACAGGTATATTTACTTCAGCAGATAATATGGTTAGCTAACTTAAGCTAGATATCTAAATACAAAATCTGATAGCTCAGTGATTAATCAGCTCCCAGTAAACAACTGCACAAAAATAAACCTTATCTGCCAATTCAGTTGAGATGGCAGAGTTGTACATTCAGAAATAAAATCAGTTACTGTCGCCTACTGTTACTCATGCGCCGATGCCCTTAAACTCAGATTAGTTTTATCTGTAAGCCCCCTACACATCTCTCTATACTTGTACTTTTTTTTGTTTGTGTCTATGTATTTCTCTCTCAATCCCCATAACATGATTATCTTACATTATACTGTAAATTCCTCTCTCTATCTTGCTGTAAGTCTTTTTGAAGGTGTCTTTGCAGCCTCCGAGTCTTCATCCATTCATGTAAGTCTTTCTCTGGGACTTTCTTTCCTTCTCTATAAATTATTCTGTCAGTCTCTCTAGACGCATCCTTCTCTCTTCTTTCTCCTCTGTCTCTTAAAGTTAAGCTCTTCTGTTGGAAGGATTTGGTAAAAACCAGATTAATCAGTCAAACCCTGAGCAGCAAATGAATATACGACATTTCTCTCCTGAAAAGTCATCACTCCAGCTGCGGTCCGGAGGATGTTTAAGAAGGCTGAGAAATTCAAATTCTTACCATAATCCCCAGAAAGGCTAAGCCACCCTACTGCCCGTTGTGTTCATCAAGCCAAGGTGCCAGTGAATTCTTTCGATGTTTTAAGCAGCTTACAGAGTTCTGCTGATCCGATTTAGACGATTTCAGAAAATATGTAAAAGGAGGGGGGTGTCCAGAGAGCATAGTGGCTTGGAAAGGCTGGTTCTGCCTTTTTCCCTGATGGTGGTTGAACATGGCATTTTTAAAACATATCCAAGGAAAATACTGTATCTTCCCTTATCTAGAAGTCCCCATTTAACGTTGGGTGGAAAAACAGACCTCCCATTCCCATTACACGCTGGTTTGAGTCAGTCCTCAATAAATTCATGTTGTTTGACTTTGTCCATAGTCATGCTTTTGTTCACTTTTGATAGTTAAAGACATCAGGTGGCCTGGAAAGTCAGTCACTGATAAATAGCCTGGAGAATAGCATTTAGTAATGTGATATAGGGGTGAAACTATTCCACAATTTCAAATACTCAATAAGATGATTGTCATTATTCAACAACAATTTTTATAACCAATTAAGAGTTGAAGACATTTATCAAAAGCTAATTCCAAAAACTGTAGGATCTAGCATCTTAAATTTAGGATTTGCAGCTTCTTTACTTAAATCACTCCTTACTTAATTGGAGTTTGAGTGTTAGTTGGACAAAACAAGCAATCTGAAGACATTACCTTTGGTAATTGTAACAGGCTTTCTCACTATTTTTATAGCAACGGCTTGATTGAAAAAATTATTGATGTGGATTAGTGCGACAAGTCATGGCGTGGAAGGATGAGATGTGGTATGATTTACAGAAGTATAGTATGACATGGTGTGGTGAGGCTTTGTGACATGATGTGACATTACCGTGGTGTGCCGTGGCTGGATAGGAAATTTGATGTGGCGCTGTGCGATGTGACGTGTCACAAGCTGATGTGGCATGCTGTGATCTGTTGGTGTACTTGAGGGTTGGTGGGATGGTCATGGCAAAATTGGGTAAAAGTGAAGAGTGCAAGGAAAACAAGACAGTCCTCATCACTCTCAAGTCTTTTTTTTATCTCTCTCTCTCTCTCTGACTGACTTGCTCCATATACTTTCATCCACAGGGAATATTCTATTTTAAAAATTAAAAGAGAGACTGGTTTAAAAACATGACAGTAGAAAGAAGATGTTTTTCAGGAGAAGAAGTTAAAGACCTCACACACACACACAAACACAGTTTTGATATGTAAACCTTGGATATTCTGATGTATTTAGTATTTGTATTTTTTTCATGAGCACATTGTTACAAAGTACTGTTTTGTTCAGTCATATCTTCCTAACTTGAATTATCTCATATCAAAGAATCTTACCATGTCCAGCCTAAGGCCTTTCCTTGCATGGTGATATATTTATAAACTAAGCAGGAAGTGATACAGGTTCAAGACCCAATCAGATTGAATTAATTCAACATTCTAAGTTTATGTATTTGTACCAAGAAAGGAGTAAACTTGTGTAAGGCTTGTTTGAGAGAAAAAAAAAGGAAAAAAATATATGCTATCATAAAAGGAAGCAAAGGAACAGCAAGGGAGAGAAAGATCAGTAAGGGATGATCAAGAGATGAGCAGAGAGAGACACAAAGTGTTCCTCTCTGTCCTAGGGCTAAGTCGTCCTATCAGACAGACCGTTTCAGTTCACTTCACCTGCCTGAGCACAGCCCATCTTCATTCAGTGTGTGTTTTGAGGACAATCATTTAGCCAGTTGCTTCTGGTGTGTGTGTGTGAGAGAGAGGAAGATAGGGTATGCTTAACCCTGTAAATGTGTTTGTCCATGCAGACAGGTGACATATATGAGGAAGAACTTCACACACTCCACAATAAAAACACAAAAAAGGGAATATCTTTATGGTGTTCATCCTTCCAGTAGAGTTCTAGAGAGACTTGTACAGTCTATGCAAAGGAACACTAAAGCTGTTCTGCTGGTTCAGGCTTATGAATTTGTGTGTGTGTATCTGGAAAATGTGTGTATTTCAGTAAGTGAGCATGTATGTTACATGTGTGAGCGTGTGAGCGCTGATATACAACATAAGGCCTGACATGACAGATTGTATTGCTACAGGATTGTGCAAGAGTTCCAAAATGCTATCAAACCACGAGAGATAGCAGTGAGCCACAGTGCAGGATATCCTGTATGTAGAAAAACACAGAAATACACAAAACATTGGGGGATTGTAAGCACTTAGAGCCATGAGTCCTGCCAATATGCACTTGAGCACGCCACATTACAAACTGCTTACTCACTGAAAGTTTTGCTTGATAAGAAAGTCGGAAAATGCCTAAAATGTGAAATATTAACTCGTATGTAGATACAGAGAGACATGAGAGAGTGAGCAGGGGACAGAAAGAGAGAAGGGTGGAGGGAGGATGATTATCTTTTCCATCTTTCTCTGTCAACTCTTTCCTTCCTCTATCACAACACACTCTGCTGACACACACACACACACACAACACACACACACACACACACACACACACACAACACAAACACAACACGACACACACGACCTACAAATATGCATATACACTGCTCCTTTTTGGTCTCTGGGAACCTCAGCAAATTCCCTAAATGCCAGCCGTCCTCATTAAGGTCAAGTAGCGCAGCGATGATCACGTGTGGTCCGTGTGTGTCCCGTGTGTGATGTGGTGGTTTTGTGTGGTGGTGGTGCGTGTATGTATGTGCGTATGTAAGGGAATTTTAGAAAGCTATGACTACCATCCATCCATGGAAGCCGTCTATTATCTGCTATCAGATTGCAGTCTAGACCAATAAATAACAACATACAATGAATACTTACCAAAAGAGAAAAGAAACAGCAACAATAAATAATATGGCACTGAAAAGGGTGACAGCAAAACTAAACTACATGTTAGACCTGCAGTAAGTGATTTCTTGGTTTCTTTGAGGCAGCGGAAACCAAAAAACAAGAACACAGCATTGACACATCATCACTTCTAAAGCTGATATGAAAAACATTTTTAGCAAACAGTTTACAAGTCTGGCATTTATGGAGCAACATTATTGTTTCATTTGGAGTTGTGTTTCTGGCCACCTGGCAAGCATACTGTAAGTCCAATACTCACTCTCTTCTAGCTCTGTTCTTTTTTTGGTTTTCACTGTGGGAAATAACTGGCTGTTTAGCTGCTAAATGCTCCACTATGTTTACCAGCTAGTCGCTAACTGTGTCTCTCCGCTGATTGGTGCTAGGCAGATTATGCACAGTGAGTTTTTAGAGCTTTTTCCCTGAAAACAGCTGCTTGTTGCAAAATGAATGAACCAAAACAGCACATTTATGGCCCAGGCAGCTAAACAATGAGCTGAAACTCGCTATTAAACTCCTTAAAGCCAAGGGGAGCTGAAGATTCAGGTGGTAATTCTCTGTAGGTTCATCCCTATGGACGACCCCTTTCACATTGTCACACATTGTTTTTACATAGCCGTTTGATAAAATAAAATATCGGTTATAGCCGCTTTAAACAATGCAGTAATGACCTGAGACAGTTTCCTCCCCACTCTGTCAGGCTTCTTCAACACAGCAGAGATCCAACCCACAGTATGTCCACTTCATAAAAGCTCTGTTCTTAACATTTTCTGTGTGGTAGCTCCTTCCTGCTGCACAGAAAGTGTTTTAAATCTAAGGTTTGATTAGAATAAGCGGCATAAGAGAGCAGTGACCATCTCCATGCCTGAAGAGACAACGAAATTAGTTAAGGCAAGAAAAGAGAAAACTTTAGCGACAGAAAGTCCTAGAAAATCCAAGGAAAAGGATGTCACAGTCCCACCTACTATTTTTGACTGACAGCTCTGTGAAGAGCAGTGCAAATAAAACACAATCAACCCTAACTCTGGGCACAAAACACATAGACAGAAAGGGGATAAAAATCAGGACACTAA
This sequence comes from Morone saxatilis, assembly GCF_004916995.1. Classification (NCBI taxonomy): domain Eukaryota; kingdom Metazoa; phylum Chordata; class Actinopteri; family Moronidae; genus Morone; species Morone saxatilis. The sequence goes on along the minus strand of NW_023339674.1, from coordinate 8,799,255 downwards.
TAAAGAGCTCAGCAGTGCAATAAACCATTACACCTGAGATCCAGTGTACTGTGGACAAATCAGTGGTAGAGAGTACCCCATACTGCAACCATAAGCTTGGGATTTAAACCCCACAACAGCCAAATCTGTATTTGACATGGTCCAGAACCTCTGACCCCTCTGATTAAAGATTTCTCAGTGGGAGATTCCAAGAAAGGAATTCCTTATTGTGTTGCTTGGACTCACACAATAATGTCATAGTCACTCCAGGAATTATTTGTGTGTGTGCATTTGTACATACTTGTACAACAGTTTGGATTCTTTTACAGTACAAAAGGTCTTAAAATAACAGATAATGTTGAAATTATAAATCTGGAAAAGTAAGGAATAAATGACTGAGGGATCGCAAATGCATGTGTTTGTTTGCAGAGGTCCTTACCTTGATGTTGCAGGCCTGCTCCATAAGCCTGCGGGCATTTTCCGCAGCTCTGTAGCGTTTAGGGAGCTGGACTCTGAAGAACTTGAGAGCCCCTTCGAAGTCTGCCTGCAAGAGGTCCTCTTTAGATGTCTGGAGCAATACATGAGGAGGTGGGAGGAGAGGGGAGGTGGTGGTGGTGGAGGCAGATAAACAAGAGACATTATGAGTCAGAAAACTTAACATTACCTACATTGTGCTACAATTCTGCACTGTGCTATGAGAGTCTCATAATGTTAGGGTCAGACCAAGACAATCTAGGCCTGCTGTGCAAATACTGAGTATAGTTATTTGAAAGCACTCCTCTCCATTGAAAACCAGTGTCACAATGCTTTAAATACCAGACACAACAGCCCTAACTGGTGCAGTGAAGCTGCTCAGTCACTGAACTGAGGATGTGGTGCAAAGTGCTTTTAAAAAAAAGTATGGAGTCCAGATCATAAATGTTACAGAAAACACACACACAAATGACACCATCTTGTGGTGTAAGGATGCATTGTCATGAGAATCTATCTAGATATTAGTAGATGTACTGCATGTGTTTGATCAACTCTTACTCAAAGACCAAGTCCATATTTATGTTTTTCTCTCTCAATTTGGTCCAGATTAGACCATGTTTTGGCTATTTAATTTCTAATGATAAGTGAGACTATGGGATCAACTATTGAAATATAACTTCTAGACAGCATTATGTTTCCATTTTTGAGTTGACAATTGCATTTTAAAAGCCACTTGTAGGCTTGTAGTTTTCCATATGAATCTATTCATGTAAGATTCAGTGTTTATAGCAGAGAGCTATCAGGCTAGCCATCTCCTGTAAATAAAATATAAGGCAACTGGTTGACACGTCTATCCAATGTGACATACAGAAAAGTACACAGCAAAATGTGCACACTTCAATTTCAAAGGACGTCAAGGATATAGGTCAAACCTTCACTACAACAGATGCAATAAGGAGGGGAGAGACAGAAACTAACAACCATTCCTTTATAACTCTAAACCAGCACATCCCTGCATGCTCAGCTTCTTTCATCCAGCGTCTGTTTCCCAGTCCCCCCCCTCTCACCGCCAGCAGCTTAGGGACGAAGAGTCGGTGTCCCATTCCAAGGAGACCCATCACCCTGCAGAATGAGTCCTCTGAAGCCTGACTGCTGTGGGCCCTCTCCTCTGCTGTTCCCTCTCTGTCCTCCACTGCCATGCGCACTGCTGGAAGGGGCAGATGCGGGGTCAAGGCAGGTATAGGAGGAGGAGAGGGCGGAGGGGAGGATGGTGGCGGGGTGGGGCAGGGTGAGGGAGAGGGGCGGTCCCGCTCAGGGGCCAGGGTGGCAGATGACTCCAGCGTGTCGTCCAAACGTCCCAGTGGGTTTCTTGGAGTTGGAGGAAGCGTGGACTGGGAGCAGATGGGTTGGTCAGCGTGTTCAACTTAGGTGAGCCGAGATTCGCCTTGAGGTCACTATCAAGCCAAACTGGCTGAATCCTGGTGAACGAGATGACTGACACTCTGGGAAGAGATGCTGATAATGCCACATCAGGCAGTGTCACAAGTGACTGATGTTCAGGATGCCACGGAGGAAAGAAGCGAAGAGACGCTCAAAGGAACTCACAGCAACTCAGTAGAGACGGCGCAGGCATCCAAGGCATGCAGCGCTGAGACTGATCCAGTTCATGTAGGCTCCACAGAATTTGGACAAGTGGACAAGACGTCAGTGGAGGCCACTCAGCTTGTACCACTGTCAGAGCCCAGTAACAGCCACTAGGTGTGACAAAATAACAGTCAGGAAATGATGTATTGATGCTGCTTTCGGCATAATGCTGAGTCTTCCAGCTACCTGCCAGACTCACTTTGAAATCCAGTCACACTACCCACTCTCATCTTCCCGTGCCAAACTCCCCCAGCCAATTCCAATCCAGTATGCCGTTGCCTAGCAACAAAGCTGCTCAACACGTGGGCCGCTGCTCCGGCAAACAGCAGCAATGGATAAGTGCTCCACCTTTTTTATTTTTCCTTCGTAGTTAGACTTCAAAGATGGAGAGAATGTAAATCCCCTTCAGCCTGCACAACTGAGTGGCCTTAACGCTTGGGGCTTGGTGCGTATGAGACGACACATCAAAGCAGTCGATATGTTTTGTTCCCTTTTTCCAAATGAGAGGCCACACCTGGTATGAAGCTGACAGGATTTTAGCTTTCTTTGAAATGTAAAATTGCCTGAAATAACAGTATGAATCCTTTTATCTGAAGAGCCCCAGTCTAAGCCTGAGCAGGCAGTCCTGACGACATGGCAGAAGCAGTCGAGATGTGGTCTGTTAGCATGGGAGCATGGCACTTTTCTGCCTTCAGGAGATGATGATGCGTTTGTGTTGATTTATGGCTGAGTGAATGCTGAACTCGTTGAGTCAGATTTAAGCCAGTAATGCATGAAAGACAAGATGAGTTTGAAAAGAGGTAGTAAAACAGAAGTGTATCACAACAGCCTCTCTGTATCTTTGCTCTTCCTCCTTACTGACATAACCCTCTGACATGAAGTCTGACCATATCCAAACCACATAGAGCACTAAAGACACTGTCCAGTCTACAGCTCCAGTGTGGACTTCAGTGTTTGTCCCTCCGGCAGATTTCCATTAGCAGCAGGAGCCAGGCATCCGGTCTGTAGCGGTCAGTAGATCCTTCAGATGGAAAGTCACTTCTGCCTCTCAACAACAAAGGCTAAATGGATGAGGGTTTGCACGAGTGTGTATGTTGTTGTGCTATCAGAAGTGATGGTCCTGGCAAGCAGCTGGGGTGAGGCAAAGCAAAGAAACCACACAGTGTTTCCTGTCCACTGCCTCTTTCTTTTAACACTCTCTCTGCCTTCCTCGTTTTCTCTTTGTGATGCTAACAGCTAACGGCTAGCAGGGGCGGCTCCATTGCAGAGGTCTGGGGTGGTGGACAGAGGTAGCGTGTTGGAGAAATACATAGCCAGCACACACTGAAGAGGAGAAGGCGGAGGGAGAGGAGCAAGACGTAGAAGGAGAGAATGAAGAACTGATGGAGAGAAGAAGCTCCAAGCAGGCATCCATGGGAGGTAAAGATGAAGAGGGAAAAAAATTAAAACAAAAACAACACAGATCTCCTCCAGGTCCAGATTGCTAACGCTATAGCTTATGTTCCTGTTGTGATGTGGATGGCGGCGGCTAAGCACGAGAGGGAGGGAGGTGAACACAGATGGAGGGAGGGGTGATGAGAGTGGGGAGAAGAGCAGGATGGATGGAGGAGGGAGGAGGGAGCCTCAGGGGAGAATGCCGTCATGCCTGGCCAATGAGAAGCAGGCAGTGGAAGCCCCTTCCACCCTCCTCACATCCTCATTTGTTCTCCATTCCCGACCATCACATGCACTACATCTTTCTCTCTCTGCCACGCAGAATACATTATTGCTAAAATATAGACCAGGAGGGGTTTTTAAAATCAGCCATGTATGATTCATTTAGAGAGGAACGACTCAGTGTAGCTGTATGTAAAAGCAAAAACACTTCCTGAGCCAATCTGCAAAATTGGATTGGCTTTAACAGTTTCAATGTAGGCTATATTGGTGCATTCATGTTGTGCAGCTGTTTTATGCAGGCAAAACTGATATTGGATCAGAACACTATAGCAATAAGAGCAATAATGCTCATTACTGCACCACTGTACCGCCTGATTTCCACTAGCTAGAGGACTTTTTCAATATGTCTAAAATAACCAAATTCTTTATGTCTAACTTAATATTTAAACTGAGTGTCAGTACAGTCTTAAAATTAATGGAAATAAAATAAAACATGATGCTAAATTATTTGTTTATTTTGTTTCAGTGCCAAGACATGGACTATATGATGAGAAAAACAATCCTGTTGTTCATCATTGAGTGTTCGTGAAGTTTCAGCTTGAGTTCCACAAGGACTGTCCCATAAAATTAATGGGCACATTGAACAACCAGACACCGGCATGCAATATGACGCAGTCATTGCCAAAACTAATCGGTCCATCCCGCCACAAACAGATCTGATAACACAACAAATAGTAATTCAACACTGTTCTGCTTTGACGGCAAAGACATGCAGTTTGGTTTGGTAATATTTTTAAAAACAGGCATTATTTGCATTTTGTGAAGTTTATTTGTTTTAACATGTTTAATTCTGATAAGTTTCTTTTAGATTAATGTGACTCAAATCATGATTGATTTTAAATAATATTTGCTGTTTTTATTCTCTGTCTCAGTATTGATTGTTGAGTATGTGTACTGTTTTAAAGTAAAACATATTTTTTTATAATATTTTACTTAATATTCTTATAAGAATAAATCCCATGTGCACCCATAGCTGTATGCTAAGAATGTAAATGAATGGGTTGAATGGCAAATTGAAAAAAAAAATAAAAATGTATCCATTTAAGGCTCAAAACATATACTACAACATACTAGTAAAATTATAAACTGAAAGGTATTACTGGAATCACTCACAAAACAAACACACACAGACGTGTTGTTTTAGTCAGAATCTGGTCACTGTGATATAGACTGGCAGCTACTGTGACACGTAATGCATCACATTCAATATGATGTTTAACATGAGTCTTTACCCGTTTGCCCAACTTGTTTTCAACAAATCGACAAATCAGCTTCCCTACCAGGTGTAGTTCCTTATTTGAACACTAGGGGGCAAGAAATGCCAACGAACAAACTAACCTCTGACTATGCACATCCTCACACACAGCCTCTTCTGCACAATCATGGTTCCCAAAAACTTTGCTTTGCACTTTGTGGTTTGTAACATTCTTACTTACAACAATGCTAATAAACTGTTCTGTGCACAGCCACCATCTTTATTGCCACATGCAAGTAATGTCTTAAATCCGGCTGGGTTTATCTTTGGTGTACAAAACAAAATCGATATATCAATGCAAACAATATATATTTTTCCTGTTATATTGAAGCAAAGTGGATTCAAAACTAAACATCTCGATTGGTTTAAAGAAATAGGATTACTGACATGAGAACAGATTTGATAGAATTTAAACAGATGGTTACAGATAGATGAGTGAAGTAAGTACTAACCTTGAGCAAGGCCAGGGCTACATTGAAGATGATGTTCAGACCCTGGAAGAGAGAGGATAATTAGATGTGGGTACAGAAACGACGTGGGTAAACTATAATGTTCATGTGTATGAGCAGGCTTTTAAAAATTTCAGGGGATCAGTGGATTTATTTCTGATTAACTGAAACTGAAATGTTTATTCTTAATTTGACAGCAATTTATGGCTGTACAGCTAAAAATATTACTGAGATGTTTGAAATCTTGCAAGGGTTGGTGCCAAAGAGGGGAGGAAGAGAGGTAAAATATCAGATGATGAGGAGTCCTCATCCTCACTGCTACTTAGGCGAGAGTTTTGATTTCTTTTCTAAATTTGGATTCAACACTTTATATTAAAAACATCTTCCCACTGGTGCCCGTACTGACACCCTCTACAGTGTGTCTGTTTATAGTGATGGGATGTTCTTCTACAGATGCGTTTCTGGATCTTCCTGATTTAATGTGAAAATAATTAACTTTTATCTAGAAATATTGTCTATTATAACTTCTAACAACAACTTCATGAAAGAAACACAGCAAAAAATATCTGCAGTGAAATGAAAGCCGTTGCTATATAGTTAAGTTCTACAGCATCAACATCTCCTCCTTCCCTAGAAAATATAACTTCAAAAGATGTTTTTTTTTTTTTTTGAGAAAAACCTCAAAATAAAAAATAGACAAAGTAAAAAGTTTACTATGTTTTATTCATTACCTGTACTATGTTTCTATAAAAATCCCTGATTACTGTGTGGAGCAGACTATTGCATAATAAGTCTTGTTTCTATTTGCTGATATATGGACATCAATGCTTGACAATATGTTTTCCTTCCTCTTTTGTTTTTACAATCCCTCTGATTTTGACACAGAAAGAAAGAAAATGTTAAGCTGATGTCAGCTCTGCATGGGAACACCCGTCTCCTTAGTCTCCGTGACGACCAGTTCACATGGCAACACAGAGCTAAAAATATCTGGACAGCTCTAAAAATAACTGGAGAAAGAAAAAAGAGAGGGGGAGTTCTGCCTTCACACACCTATCTTTGTAGGCCTCAAGATGGAGCTACAGTGCTGAGACAGGATCAAAGGTGTGTATGAGAGACAGAAAGATAATCTGAGTGTGTGTATCCAAGCAAGACAGATTCGTGTAGGAAAAAAGAGATACAAACATACAGCAAGGGGAGACATGATGAAATTGACTGGGAAGGTGACGAGGCAGTAGACCAAGAGAGGCGTGAAGGTTCAAGACTACATGATGAGTGCAAAAAAAGTTTTAGATGCAAGTCAAGCAGAGTTAAAGGTCCAGTGTGTAAAATTTATGAGGATCTATTGGCAAAATTAAATATAATATTCATAGGTTTGTTTTCATTAAGTGAATAATCACCTGAAATAAGAACTGTTGTGTATTTATTACAGCAGTTTCTGCTACACGACTGGAAGGTTAACAGTGTTTAGTTGTTTGCAATCTGCAATTTCACCGTTAGATGACACTAAATCCTACACACTGGTCCTTTAAGTCGATAGAGAAACAGAGGCAGGATCATTTTGCAGCTCTCTACCACCAGATATGTGATATTGTTTGTTAAAATTAAACTTGAGCAGCACTGAATGGTAAATGGTGAAAGCCACTCACGTATGAACTGAACATCAACGCGTGGCCTTTGGACTCTTGTATTACTCAGGCAAAACACAAGCCAAACAAGCCCAACCTTTAACTTACTGTTTCTAGATATGACGTAAAGGGATATTGAATGAGGAAAAAAAGTAGTTATCAAAGTAAACTACCGATTAGACAATGAAAAACAACAGCTGACTAAGGGGGTGATTTATAAAAAGGGATAAGAAAAAGGCTCATAGAAACAACAATGACAGAAAGGGGATACAAGCAAGAACAAGAAACAAGGGAAGACAAAATGTGTAAAAAATAAATGAATTAAGAGCAAACAAAGACAGGCTGGTAAAGAGAGTGAGCAATGACAGGCATCTGTTTAAAGAGACAGAAAAAGGAAAAGATAAGAGAAATCCAAATAAGCCAAATAATACTGAATAAGAGACAGTAGAAGAAGGAATACACAGCAAAAACAAGTTGTTAAAGAAATTGCAAGGAAAGACAGGAATGACAGAGAGAAAGTCAACAAGGAAAGAGAAAGATGATAGAGAAAGGAAGCAATAAACATGTGGGAGAAGATGATGGAGAGAGCCAAGAAGAGGAGGGCAAACAGAGAGGGATGCAGGAGATGAGAATTCTGGTTTAACGAGCAGATTCTCATCATGCGGCTCATTGGGTGAGAAAGACCAGGGAAACTTTTAATTGTTCTGCCTGGGGCCAATAGGAGGACAGACAGAGGGAAGGAGAGAGAAAAAGAGGAAGGTGGCGGGTGGGGTGGTGGTGGAAGGGAGAGAAAACAAATAGGGCATTTGACTTTTGATGTTTTATGTAATGGAACTTTTCAGAACAAGACAAAGATTAAAAAAAATCTTAAAAACACTAATTATCTTTTCTCTCTTTCTTCTGTACACACAAACATAAAAGTAACACATAAATATACTCCCACAGAGGGAGAGACAAAAAATGGGTCTGTGTGGTACTGCTCTTGAACTCAATCTCAAGCTGCTGTTATGGGAAATGCCTCTTCATCTGGCAATTTTAGGTGTGGTGTTCCTCAAGGCTCAGTTCTTGGCCCCTTTACTTTAGGTTTATATGCTCCAAACACAATATTTATTTTCCAAAAGGACACAGCTGCATGTTCCACCTCTAGATAAGGGCCTCAGTCAGATAGTCCCAGTGCACCCTCATTACACATTTGGCTTCATCAGGTTTGTCTGGCAGCTTTACCTGCCACCTGATCCGACTCACCGACAGGTGGTGATCAGCTAAAAGCTCTGTTCCTCTCTTCACCTGATCATATGGTCAGATCACATGATACAGTCAAACAAACAAAAACTCATGCCTCAATTTAAAGAAAAAAACATTGCTGGGGTTCAGATCTGGAGAAACTATTTTCCGAACTACAATTTTACTAAAAATATTTTATAATCTTTTTTGTTCATATACTATTTTAACTACTTTTATTTCTTGCCTCCCTCTGGATTTGAATTTGGTGTTTTACTGAATTCATGCCTCATAGTGTTTTTATTGTAGATAATGTAAAAAAAAAAAAAAAAAAAAGCTATCTGATCAATTTAAAAAAAAATTATTTTTAAAGTATTTTCTGGGATCTTTTTTCCCTTTATTAGATAGCATAGCTGAAAATAGGTAATGGGGCAGAGAGAGACAGGGGATGACACGCAACAAAGGGCTGCAGGTCGGACTCGAACTCATGGCCGGTGGAGCAAAGATTCAGCCTTTGTACATGGGGCACCAGCTCTCCCAGGTGAGCTATATCAAAGTGGTGCTGTTGATTATTGTGTGCTATTCTCTGATGGGCAAAGGAAGTCTGTGTTAGCATGCTATGTTCTACAAAAGAAATTCAGTTTGAGCATTTGAGTGCTGTAGATATTGGTTTGTTTTTTATGTTTTAGTTTTGTATCTTCACCATGAATGTGTCAGGATGCAATTTTAAGCAGCCACGTCAAGTCACATGGCTTCCAATGACAGACTATGAAAGAACACACACAACTGTTTTAACAAATATCTCTGAGTTTTTTTTCTATCACTGTTTGATCATTCATCCTCTGTGATCTCAGGGGAAATACACTTCAGAATTCCGAAGTTAAGAAAGTTAATTACAAAATATCACAGAATTTGAAGAAATTGCTTGTTTGTTAGAAATTGGAATACATCACTTTTGAAGATAGCATTAAGGAATACTGATCATTAGTATTTTGTAGTAGTGAGTCCAACCAAAAACATCACAAGTGCTTTTGGTAGAAGGTGTCTTCAGAGAAGCTTTCTCTAAAAAACGTTTTGAACAGGAAGCAAGCAGTGATTGGTATCAGGTCAAGTGGTCCTAATGACATTAAATGAGTGATCATATCAACCCTTAAAAGCCTGATCAGTGCATATCTATTGATTACTTTGGAAAGATATTAGATCAAACCACAGAGCAGAATACAGATGGATCAGTGCTGGTTCTGGTATAGCTTTGCCTTAAGTGCCCTTGTGGCCACTGATAGTCACAGTCAGTGGAGGTGCTGTACAGTTAAACCAACTCCTCCCCCTCCATCCTTCTTTTCCTTTCATATTTCCTTCCTCCCTCCTAACTTGATGGTCCCCTTACTTCCCAGTAACCTCAGCCACTCCTCTTCTTTCTCTGACCTTCTTTTCTACCTCCTGACTACTCCTCTCATCTTTTCAGAAGGCTGACATTCCACTTATTGGACTCTGGATAATGTAGATCGAATCACTCTCACTGTACTCCCGGTATAAAGTAGTGCAGTGAATAAAACTGTACCTCACAGAGCAGCAGGTCAGTGATGTGGAAAACCATGCACAGGGGGAACTTGGCAGTGAAGAGGGTGAGGAACCACTGGGAGGCGTACATGTGTGCCTCCAGGTTCAGATCCTGGAAGTGGGACCACAGGTCTGGAAGCTGTTCCTTTAGGAGCGGATAGAAGAGAAGGAGGAGAAACTTGTGAGATAAAACAGCACTTACAAGAATATAAAGATATGGCCCTGCTTGTCATTTCAATTTTACATTATTTCATTTTCACTCAAACTTTATTAAATCATGCTGTCTCACTGAGATGATAATCTCTTTCAAGAGAGACCCAAGAACACAGAAGAGTTAAGAAAGACACATAACACAATTCAGTACCACGTCCCAGCTGCCAAACAGTCAGAGACATTATTCATATATTATACACATTGTTCAACTTCCAGTAAATACATAAAAAGGAAAAGATACTAGAATATACAAAGCAATTATATTCACAAAATTTGACATGGACAAATCTGTAACCAGGATGAGCAGTTCCACCTTTGCAGAGCAGTCTGTTTCACGCCAAAATTCAGCATTGTCAATGTTACTTTATCATTTTGTGTACTTTATCATTTGATGAGGGGATTTCCACTTAATATTCTCACTCCTCACCATTTTTGCTCTAGTTAATCTGTTTTTATATTTCTATTTTGCATGCTACTGCATCTTTCAAGTAGAAAAGGGTGCTTGTGTTTTTTAGCATCCATGCATGTACAGTGAATAAAGGATTCAATTAGCCAAATAGCGATCCACTTTGGCAGCCAACACTTACCATGCCACATGACACCTGGCTAGATCAGATAGTGAGCTCTCACCTGTATGCTAATGATTAGCAGTCAATGCTAACATCCTTACATTTAGCACATTAGGTCGATGCTAACTGAGTTGATCTTGATGCTGAGAGACGACTGCCTGCAAGGCCAGGATGGATTTCAGAGCGAAATTAAACTCTACTCAGTG
>NW_023339674.1:8788137-8788287 GCF_004916995.1 Morone saxatilis | reverse complement strand
TGCTGCTTGGTCTATAGAGACTGCAAGTCTTACAAACGCACAGAACAATTAATTCCTATTATATTCAATTATATTTTGTGACCAGAAACTAGTCAACAAGGCAACAGCAAACATGTCGCCCCCCCCCCACACCCCCCCCACACAGATGAT
>NW_023339674.1:8787606-8788037 GCF_004916995.1 Morone saxatilis | reverse complement strand
GTAAATGCAAATACATTTTGTAAGGGTATTTGTATTGTCAGGTAGTTTATGAGTAACTAAACCAGTCATTTTGAAGAAAGTAAAAAACATTGGAAAATCAAATCTAGTATAAATGAATGGTCCCTGAGACTAGTCTGTACAACAAGGATAGTTGGATGTGAAGTGAATTTCATCGCATTTAAGCTTATGATGTAGACAAAACAATTGATTAACATTTTTCATTTTGAGCTGTAATTGTAGTGCCCCCAAGGCCAAATCCTTTAAATTTCTACAGCCAGAGCTGTCTGAATAAACGTGTAAAGAATGAACAAAGAAAAGAAACAGAGTGACTTGAAATCAAAGCCTTATAGAGGGAAGCAGGAGGATCTATTTTAATTTCCAGAAGTAAAATTCCTGTAAGTCCTAAAAATGAACAACTACGTTGATACAAG
>NW_023339674.1:8780473-8787589 GCF_004916995.1 Morone saxatilis | reverse complement strand
GAGGTTAACTATGACTCCCAAGATGCATTTCAGCAAGAAACATCCAATCAGATCTTAAAAGCGCTGTTAAGGTGACCTTGCAAGGCAGCTGGACTCTAATCCATCTTGCCAGGCTGTTTCTCAACTGCACCAACAACGCGTTTTGATTCAGGCCTTTGACTGGCTTCTTTTTCATGGCAACAGTGGCTGATGCTCATGGGTATTGTAGTATTCTGAGCTGTCCCCCATGCCAAAATGACAAACAAAACATGATTTCTCAGAAATTAAGTTAAAAAATAATTAAAACTGATGGCCATAACATAAACTAATTAGATTATTACATAATCCAGGAAAGTTCCATGTTTCTAAAATTGAAATGAGAATACAGTAAAGGAAAAAACACTTCTGGAAACCAGCAGCCCCTCCCACTTCTTTTTCCACTGTATTGTAATACATGCCATTACATTTCAAATATTTTAAACATTGCATCACTAACCTGCATCAGCCTCTCCAGCTGGTAGAACTTGCAGTGAAGATCCTCAAAGTTGTTTTTGTAGAGAGCTCTGAGGCCATACTCATACATGATTTTCACCAACACACAGAAGGCCTGCTCCTCAGGCATCTGAAAGCACATGGATACCCATAAACTACAGCTACAGGAACTAAAACTCTGAACATCTGGCTGTCTGTTGCCACAAAAGAAACCAGAACATTTTGTCTGGCTCTCCAAATGACATTTGGTGGTCACTCAGTCTTCAAGACAAGAAACAGATTCATTTTTTTTTTTTTTTTTATCTCTATCTGAATTTCAGTTACAGTAAGGCACTATGATACTACCAGAGCAGGACCAACCTTTATTTACAAAGTTATGGTAAACCCCCACCCATCCGCTCCTTGAAGACACATTTTATTTTCTGATTATTTGACTGGATCTAAACAAAGACTAAAGGACAGAAGAATATAGTGAAGGTGTGAATGACATGAAGGGACATACTTCAAGGTGTTTGCAAGAGCAAGTGTGTGCAAAAATATGTTTTTGTGGGAGTGCTTCACTGTTTGTGTGTTTCGATGTGTGTGTTGCTTGGATGAATGAAGATAAGAGGCATGAGAAAAAGCTTAAAATTGCTTGTGTGTGTGTTTATTTTCCCTCTCTCTCTCTCTCTCACACACACCCACACACACACACACTTGCAGACGGTGAGGTGATATTTAATCAGAGTGACAGTATGTGTTTGGGGCTGAATGGGCTCCTGCAGGTAAACCTGAACCCCTATTAATATTCCTGACATCTCCTCCATAACCTCTCCCTTCTTCCTCCTCCTCCTCTATAACCCGTCTGCCTCCTCCTCCTGTATAACCTCTCTTTCTTTTACTGCTGCGGTCCCCTTTATCTCTCCCCTTCTTCCTCTTCACTTTTACAGCCTCCTCCTCCATAACTTTCTCCTGTTTTCCTCCTTACTCCCGTCCCTTCTCCTCTGTAAACTCGACCACAGCTCTGCTCCATGACTCTCCAACCATCTCTGCTCACCCCACATCCTCATGACCTCTCTTCTGCTGCCCTTGTCATTTGGACCTCAACCAAACTTCCGCCACTCTCTTTCCTCCACTTGGGATTCCTGTCTCCATGTGTCTACTCCTCTGTCTCTCCTCCATCTGTCTTTTAACAGCTTTCCCAAATAAAATGTCAGGTGTGTTTTATGCAGAAAAGTTCCAATACATGTTAAACAGACAAGAAACTCTGCACAGAAGTAAGAAGAGAAAAATATACTTAAATATGCTTGAGGAGGGGATTATAGAGCACGGGTTCTTTAAGTGTTGTGTATCTTTTGGTGACCTTGAAAATAAATAATTGTCTTGTCCACTGCTTTCACACTCCTCATTTTCTGCTGTGACTCTGTCTCATCCTTTCAGCTTTACCTTCTTTCACCCTCTCTCTGTCCCTCTATTCATCCACATCATTTAGCTATAAACTGTTTTCATTCAAGCGGTCAGTAACTTTCTTGTCACCCTGAGTCTCCCTCTCTCTCAGCCTCCATTTAGTCTCTTATATTGTCTCAGTTCTGCTTTGTTACCCCTAGCACAAGCTAACAGGCTTAATTTCCGCAGGTAGTTTCTATAGGTGCAGCAGCACTATATCGACATATTGTTTTTGTTAGTGTTAACCTTTTTTAAATTTGTTTGACTGCGGTTCTCAAACAAAGTCTGTAGTATCATCAAGGTTAACAAAGAGCTTTTATTTTGAAAGCATGTGGCAAGAGAAAAGGTTCTTCTGTAAATGTAGTTTTATTTTTAGGCTTTACTAAGGTTGTTGTTGAAAATATATATGTATGGAAAAGAGACAAAGCACAATTGTTCATATTTTGTCAGATTTGCCATTTTTAAAGGCTATAGTTTGTTTTGTATCAAATCACATCACATTATATTTAAAATGTTATTTTGTTGAGCTCAGGTTTGTATGTATGTGTGTGTTATTGTATCTAGCTATTCATCCATCTGGTGCATAGTCTTGGCCATGAGAAAGCAGGCTCAGTAGATGGATAGATAGATGACAAGGTAACTCACGTGCAGCAGGAGAACAGCAGCGAGGAAGGACTGACCCTGGCAATAACCAATCTCCTCATCATAGACAGAGTAGGCCTGCGAGGGAAAAAGAAAGAAAGAAAGTTCAGTTATTCCATCAGAGGTCAGTGACATTAATCAAGGTTGTTTACAATGTATAAATCACTATTAAAAAAATGTCTCCATATTTTCAATTCACTTTCACAGTTCAAAACCATTACTTCTTTTTTCGTTACTAAAAATCTACATTTTGGAGGCACATTAATTTCATTTGACAGTCGTGATAAATTAAAGGTCCAGTGTGTAGGATTTAGTGGCATCTAGCAGTGAAAATCAAATCGCAACTCTATTCACTTCACCTCACCCTGCCCTTCCAAGCCCAAAGCAGAAACTACGGTGGTGAAAAACGCGAACGACCCTATCCAGAATCAGTGTTTGGTTTATCCCTCCTGGACTACTGTAGAAACATGTAGGTTCAACATGGTGGACTAATGTGCATCAGTTACCACGGAGACCAGCTGCCAAAATCAAACCAAGCTTAGCATTGGGTAGGAAGTCTGAATCCACTGCCCCTGTAAACCCTGACTGACTTTATGCAGCAAGGCTGTATGAAGCAACTACTCAAGTCACACCACAACACAAAACTTCTCACCACTGCAGTAATAAGAGAAGAGGGGCCCTCTCCAACGTATAAAACCTTGCTGGTTCAGTCACTATGGAAGACCGACCAAGAAGAGTAACCTTCAGATGACCGTTCAGGGGAGACGCTGTCTCAAAACAGTCGGTAGTTGACACACCCCACTAATCATGCTAATGAGCAAACAGACAGGCTTTTTCACTGTGTAAACAAGCATCCAGGGAGAGACAGAAGTGTCTAAAAGCATTCGACCTACAGTGGGTTTTTTTTTTATGGGGGTAGAAGAAGGCGAAGACCACATACACATAGCCTCAACTCTTATCTGCCTTCATCCTTGAAAGACACACAGGCTGCTGGAAGAAACATACAGTAACACTGAATAGCAAATTGATGTAAATCCAAAGCTTGCCTAAATAGGAAGCTTTAGTCGAGCACCAAACAGGGCAGCCCCAAGTCCATTCTAATATAACCTACCTCACCTGACCTCTACATATAAGCTGGTGAGAAAAATCAGCAGCCTGCAGCTCAAAATGTTTGCGAGGTCAGCAGCACCAGAACTGAGCATGAACCCAGAGAAAGGAGAACAGATATCCTGTAATCATATTACCCCTGTATAAATGTTGGGGCAGTTGTTCACCTGGTGGAGTGTCAAATTTAATGTAACAGACTATTTTACATGAACATCCTCAGATATTATGTGTTTAATTTAGCCCTTATTCAGGCCACTTGAAATGATTAAGCTGGTAGCGGTTCAATATCTTCCTCAGATATTTTGGCAGGATGCTCACACTTTGATGGACACATTAACTTCAGCAGCAGTCAAACCTCCGTACATTGGGTTAAAAGATTCTCTCCCCCTTTCCATGTTTGAAAAATGAGTGTGGACATCCAGAGCTCCACTGCTGATCTGTTCAGCTAATTTAGGGTTTGATGTGGAGGTAATGGAGAAGTCTTGTGGAGCTGTCTGGAGTCTAATCTACAAGCTGACATGCTTGATGGAGTGTGGCATTCACATGTCCCCAACTCGGCTGGGAGAAGTGCATGCTGACAGATGGATGGGGGAGGTCCTGGTGGGTGAAATCTAAATTTGTTAGCCTGAGCAGATAATAGGCTCAGAGGGGTGGATTATTACAATCTATATGCCTAGTTTCTCATAGCCAATAAGCAGAGGTTTTTTGTATTCTTCTACGTGGGTATAACTTTGGATATAACTTTTTGGACTGTACAAATGTATTAATAATCATTGTGTAAAAGCTATAACGTATTTGCGGGTTCTTTAATGGTTGGCAAATGTAAAGCACTGCACCTATAATCCTAAAACATTTATTATTACCACATGATAGATATAACTATTTGTGGTTCATTCCATCAGGACACCCTGACAAAAATATATAGATCATAGGTTGATCCTGAAACAGTCAGTGGGACTGTCAATGATCATCTGGGCTGTAAAAGTGTACTTCAGAAACTAGCTGAGCCGGATATTGTGCAGTGGTCAAGATCCATTTTTGCAGAAACAACAGCTTTAACCACTGGGCCACCAGGGAATCCCATTCATGAACTTTCTTTTTATGAAGTACTGAATAAGATAGTAGACATGTAAGAATAAGTTTTGACTAATTCAACTGACATTGTAGCTCAAGGTCTGTTTCCATGGTAATATACATTGTGTTACATTACTACCAGAGAAACATTTTCTCACTTTTATAGATCAAAAGATCATTCAGCTTCAGAATAGGAAAGGATTCAGCAAAATTTTCATTCTAACAAACCCTGCTGGCATTGTGTTAACAAGAATACTCAAATCTGATCAGGATGGTGGTCACCAGGATATGAGCTAGTATTCTAAATAATGTGTGCATGGAAACAGTCCGTGAACACGGTGATACGCAACATTAGCCTGGTTGATGAGGCGTTATCGTGTTTACTTTTTCCCCCCACTTTGTTTAAGTTCTGTTTCCATGGAAACACAAAAGGTATTCTCTTTATCCATTTATTTGAGAGTCACAGGTTTTGAATCCCCACACCAGCTGGGAGAATAATGCTCTCCCTGAAAACCCAACGTCAGTGTGCCCTTGAGTAAGGCAGTTAACTCCCAACTGCTCCAGCAGGCCTTCTGAGTGACCGCCAGTGGATGTCTGAGGTTGTACAGGTTAGCTGGAAGTGTGACTGAGTGGAACATTAAGAGAATAAGGCAGATTATCACTGAAAAAGAGCACGGCGCTCAGGTGACCTTCCCTGGAGAATAAAGGTTAGAAAATAAAAGACTCCAGGCTTATTACTGAGTAGAATATGAAGATGAATATAAACTTTGTCCTGGATCCTCTGTGCCTGTAACCCACTCATGCCTCAAGATCCAACCAACCTTATCAGCAGCAAATCTACATGGATTTGCATACAAATGAAGGCTGGCTCGCCACTGACCTAGTTGGGTCCAGACTGGATGCTAACCCTTCCTGACAGGTTCTCCCAGAGCGCTGACCGGCCATACTCTACTTCTGCAGCGCCAGGAAAAAATACAAAAGGAGCAAAAGTTCTCCTTCATCACTCTGAAACTACCTTTGATTTAAATGAATACACAAAACACTATTGTGATATCCATATCTGTGTTTAATGTATACCATCTATACATCTGATTTTGTGCTCATTGCGTTACCACTGAATGCAAACCTTTTGCATATGATTACTCTGAGAGTAAATAATCGATCTAATCGATCTAATAACTGAAATATTTCTCATTTATTTGGTTCACTTATTATTTCAGTTTCACTTGTTATTTTGGAATTTGAAGAATCTCTGTTGGTCTTTGGGCCCCATTTTATTTGAGTGCAGATTTCTAAATGTGAAAATTCTAATGTATATAGCACCCTCAAAAAAGCCCTCGATGGGATAGTGTCCATGGTATGTACACTACTTTCCATCAGTGAAAAAAAAAAAAATGACAATCATTTACGAGTGTCCGAAATCTCAATTATTGTCTAACAATAAACTAAACCTACTGAGTGTATATTATATAATAGGTAGTGAGCAAAAGAGGACATGATTTTGAGAACAGCAAAGGTGTGCAACCAACTAGAAGGGCAAAAATGTCTATACTGTATATATAGGTCAATTTGTAATTTCACTGAGTTGAGTATACTAAATCAATTTTAGATCTTTTCAATTTGTAGTTCATCTATTTTTTCCATAGTTATAATATACATATATACATTTGGAGAGTTAAACTATATTGTATCTTTATTCTTTACTACATTATCTAAATATTCCTTATGCTCAAGACATTGTTTATGTTGTTAGGGGTTGGGTTTCATAATCAAAACTTTCAACTTCCAACTTTCAACAAAGTCCTCCAACTTTCCAGACTGAAGTAAAGTACTGATAGTTGAATCAACAAAAGTATATGCCAAATCTCTGCTGTTACTGAATATACTTAATAGGTGTGAGAACTGTTTACCAGTAATGATCAATAATGATCAGTGAGATATTTTATTGTTCGAGAATATTACGCAACCTATTTTGAAGATGCAATTTTTGAGATCTCTGTAGCACATGTAGATCACTTTCAAGCTGTTAATATATCATATATGTATCATTTTTTTAAAATCTGGTCACTTAAAAAAATAAATGCAGATTTCAAATGGAGTTTTCCTGTTTGTGATTGAGCTGTTGGTTATACTGTAGGGCAATGCAAAGACGACTGTGTGCATAGGAAAGCATTTTGGTTGAGTTCATGGCTGCAGTCAAGCTAAGAGGAGGACAGTGACAGAGATTAAGACTGGCTTTAATACATTACAGTAGTGCTGACCTTGGCTTTTGTCTGAATAAAATGTACCGTGTGTCTTCACAGATAATTACCCCAGGATGCGAGTCCACAGGGACCCTCTCCTTACAGCACTTACTTTCCTCATTCATTTTAATGGCTAGAAGGCACTGCTGCAGGG
>NW_023339674.1:8756405-8780462 GCF_004916995.1 Morone saxatilis | reverse complement strand
TTTTTTTTTTTTTTTAAAAATGGTACCGAGTTCGTGGCTGACCCACAAAAGGTCAGTGGGGAAAGACTGTTCAATACTTTATGTGTACGTTTATAAGGATGTTTTTAAGTTTTTAAAATACCATGGTTACATTTGATATTATGTTTCTGCTGGGTTTCGGATGCATCAACATGGGGTTAGTTAAGTGTCTTATATCTATCAAATCACATCTTTATATTGTTGTATCTTGAAGACAGTACAGAGGGCTTGGCATGTATTTCAACTAATACTAACCAAAACTAAATTACTAGCTACTAAATTTAAGTCTCAAGGACATCTATTCAGGATCAGCATGAAAAAGCAAACCACGACTAATCAGCAGATTATTGAGTCATTCGAATGACCAATTTACCTCTTGGTCTAAAAAAGTTCAAATCTAATCCATTTAACCTAAAAAGAGAGTAACAATTCTCATTCTGCAACTGAATGTTCTATTTCTTGCCTAAAACTTTATATTCAGAAACCGTTTTTGGTGGGTAATTTGAGAGAAATCTGCCACCTACAGAACAGCAACCACATTTTCCACTTAAAAAATTGGAAGAAAAGATCAATGACTGTCCACTGAGTGGTGGGTACGTCCGGTATGTCATGTGTAGGAAGGGTTCGTGTGGATGTCTCAGTAAAGGCGGGCACTGTCAATCATATATTGTGCAGCCAACTTGAAATGCCAAGCAAATTCCTACTGAGCCTTGCCAGACCACAAAGAGCAAAAAAAGAACTAAAGGCTGGCTTCATAGGAATAGGCACAAATTTTACAAGGCTTAGTACACATTTCAGAATTAGCTTCTCATCTCACAGCACTTGATTCTCAGCAGGAAAGTTTTCAAAGACGTTCGAACACAGCATGAAAGAGTGTGTATCGAAATTTGCCTTCTGTTTCATGATGCCATAAAGAAAGTGCGGTAACATACAGTACTGTATAATCCACTGCTGATTTTGTGAAATTAAAAATATCTGGATGTTACTGAGAGCCAATATCATATCTCACCTTACAGATCTTGTACAGTGAATCCTGTCCATCTCCGTCAGAATCCTTGAAGTAGTCGTGTGCAGGGAAGGTGCGGTGGATGTCCCGGGTGATGACACCTTCCTGAGCAGAGTCCTGCAACACACATGGATTACACGCTTTAGACATGTAATAAAACCAAGACAAATTCAGAGTGTTGAGTTTTGATATCCTGTTCATGGGTGAAGGTACTGCAAGGTCACATAGGGCTTATCCGGATTTATGTTTCTAAATGGATTCATGACAAGAGCAGCAAAAAGTTTTTCAACACGGCACACACAACATTTTCACCGATCATGCTCTTACATATCTGTTCTCTTTGTAAATGTTTATATACAGTAGTGAAGCAGACAATGTATTTTGTTAAACTCAGAAAACAGCTATGATGCAAAGCAGCAAAACACAGCTCCGTCACTGTTTTTGCATTAGTGTTTGTCCCATTCCTCCTGCAACAGCACTCCCCAGGCCTCAGTCTCTTAGTCTGTGCTGTCTAATCCACAGCCACTGCAGTGTACACACACATACACACACATACCAACGGCTGCTTGTTTTCCTATGTGGGTCTCACTCACAAACACACATACTGTACATACGCAGGCACTCTTCACTTTCTTTTTGCGCGCATATCCACACAGTCATACACACACCATCACACGCACAGTGCAAACATTACCAGAGAGAAGACTGGCAGCACAGCATTCTCCAACAACTCACTGTAAGCTGCAGATAAACCAACCCTGAGCCTGACTGGCCTTGATGTGTGTTTGTGTGTATCAGAGAGAAAATGGGAGTGTGTGTGCGAGAGCAAGTGTGAGTGAGAAATTTCATCTTTCTTGCTTCTTTCCTCCCCTTATTTCCCTTATAGTAGAGAGACAAGGAGAGAATTTAAGGTAGGAGTGTCTCACCAAGCGGAAAGGCAGTCTGCTGCACGTTTGGGGAAAACATTGACGAATATCATGCTCATATGGTGAAAGGTCTTGGTCAGGAGGTTATGTATTGCCCCCATGTATTTGTGCAGGGACGTTTTTCCACTCTAAATACATAAATGTCCAGCAGTGCCCACTGAATGGATTAAAACAAGCTCAAGCTAGAGAGATTGCATATCTTTTTGGGGTGTTCTGGCAGCCTACTGCAGCATTAGCATGTAATTGCAACTTCCCTCGTTTGACTCTGGCCAACCTTTATTGCATGCCACACCCTTTTAATTCATCCCTGTACAACCCTTTCATTCGATGATTTTGGGTTGGCAACAATTACGTTGCAGCTCAAGCCAAAAGCCGAACCAGCTAAAATGATCTGGTTCCAGCTTCTTAAATTTGCTGGTTTTCTTAGTATTCTACTATTGTAAACTCTATATTGGATATTTTGTTGACCAAGCTATTATTTAATTAGAAATAATAATAATAATAATAATAATAATAATAAATGTAACGTATAATGTAATGTAATATAAATTCAACATTTCTGTATTGTTCTGTATGAATGCTATTTTTCTGTTTTTCTTTTAAATAAATGTTTTGGGGCATTTTATTACTTCATTAGATAGCAGACAATAGACACGAAAGGGTGAATGAGATAGGGAATGAAATTCAGCAAAGTTCCCCGGCAAGATGTGAACCAGAGATTGTGTAGTGTCTTAACCCCTAGGCTGCCCCATGCTAATGTTTTATTATATAACATGTGCTATGTGCTACTTACGATACATGGTAATTTGTGTAACTTTGTTTTTGTTGTTTGTTCTTTTCACAGATTATTTTTGTTGTTATTATTTTGTGTTTGTACATTGAACTTGGGCTGATGACAGAATATTGACTGTTATTAATAATAATGCCTGACTTACATTCTCCCACTTCATGTCACATTCCTGTCAAACAAATATGATGGCTCCTAATGTATGTAAATAAATGCAAACACAATTATGCATACATTATGTTTCATTTGTCACTACTGTACTGATATTGCAGTCAACAATTAGCTGAATATAATTCCTTGTTTACCATGTAGCCAGTATTCTACAATATGCTTATTTTGTATGAGTGCGAATACATATGGTTTAAGTACAGACTTTACATGTATCTTTCTCACACACACACACACAGAAGGGTTTGATGGAAGCTGCTGGCACAACTGTGTGTAATGCTTTAATGAGATTTGTAGTGTGGAGGTGGTGTGTCGTTCTGTGTATTATGTGTTGGAAATTGAACAGTTTTTACATTGTGTTCCTTCTGAGACACACACACAAAAAAAAGACGCAGCGCTTCAGCAATGGCGGTAGCGTTACGTGAGATGTTTTTTCATGATTGTCTTAACTCGACAGCAAAACAAAAGATCACACAACTACATTTCAAACTTTGTTAAATCGTATTTAAATTTAAAACATTGAACATAGGATATACATCTAGATATACGGTTTTCTATGATGAAAAGATATTTTTCCAAGACAGTCGTAGAAGTTGTAAACTTGGGTCATCAAATATTTAGGGCCTAAACAATTTAGTCACCTGAATAATTACTTGATCAACAGAAAATTAATCTGTAACTATTATAAGCAATTCATCTGAACAAATACTTTTTTAAGCAAGTACCTGCGGCTTTTCTTTGCCTTGTGTCATTGTAAATAGCATTGATTTGGTAGTTGGACAAAACAAGACACATTGGGTAACATGACGAGCACTGTCATTTACTTTTACATGGTGTGGTTTCTTTGTCATTTACAATAGAATTGAGAGTACAAGACAGCCACACAAAGAACAGTTTAATTAATTACTCAGCAGGTAAAAACATTACTTTTAAAATAATTACAGACCAGTGATTAATGTATTAATTTTATGAGCTAGCCCATCAATCAGAAACACATTTATGACACGGTAATTACCATGGCAACATCAGCAAAGACCAGCAAGAATCTGGTTGACAGTGAAAGTTGTAAACACTTTGATTTAATAAACCATGCATGCCTCTACTAATTAACAGCCTCATTACTCAAAAAACACCACAAAAAATGAGGAGAGGACGTCCTC
This sequence comes from Morone saxatilis, assembly GCF_004916995.1. NCBI lineage: Eukaryota > Metazoa > Chordata > Actinopteri > Moronidae > Morone > Morone saxatilis. The sequence continues at coordinate 8,776,397 of NW_023339674.1, read as the reverse complement.
TGCTCTGGTTAATCTCCTTCCTTCTTCTCTTGAATCCTCTCTCTTTCTTTTCTCCTCAATTTCCAGATGCATATTTCCTTTTCTCCTTGAATTCTTTACTCCCATCTCCTTTATTTCTCTACCCCACATTTTCTACATATATATTCTCCCATCTTTTCTGCTTCACCCTACTGTACCATCTCTTCTCTACATTTCCTTCTCTTCCCAGTTATATACTTCCCTGATCTCTTTCATCTTCTATTCCCTTTTCTACTTAATTTCCTTCCCTCCTCTTTTCACACCTCCATGTGTCCTCCTAAATATTTGCCTCATCTCCTCTCATTTTCAATGCAGAAAGCGAAGCAAACATGCAAAGATGTTTAAGCCCTGTGGTCTCAGTGTGCAGGCTTACAAGACCAGCCTTTTCTCTGACAGTGATTCCTTACATATTTCATGCGGCAATGTTCTCCTACTGCTATGAAATTAAAAGAACGCTGGTTTTATCTGCAACACCAAAATGTGTTCAGGAGTCCTGCTAAGTTGAGAGGAAAAAAAGCACATAGGCTACTGTACACACAGAGATAAGTGTATATACTGTTTAAAGAGTTTACTATGGGCAGTGCAATGTATCACTTTTCACAATGATTACAATATTTCAAAAAAGCATCATTAAGTAATTTTAGCAACAACAATATCACTAGGAAACAGTAAATGAGTTGTATTATTTTACTAAAGTTATTCCCACAAGAATAATAAATGACTATGTTGGACTCTGTAAAAGGAAGGCATTATCATTACCACTCCGACACTCTGCAGCATAGAGAGAGTAAGTTGTAGCACTACAGCATCCAGCTTGTATTATGTTAAGTAGAGCGCAAATCAAAATGACAAAGTAACTTTCTTTAATGAATAACAAAACTACAGCTGTTGTCATCTTCCCTCTCACTGTCTCCCAAGGTCATTTTGTTTTATAGTTGACTCTTCCTTAAATTCACTGCGGACCTGAGCTGATTAGTACATACCTTTTCTCACTAACTGCTTGCTGGAACAAGAGTTATATGCTGCTTATTTGGATGGATGTGTGGATGTGTGTGCGCTGGGGCTGACAGCTCTTTGATCTCTGCAGGGAGGCTGAGGTGTTCAGGAGGAACTGCAGCCTCATCAGAAGCATCAGTTCCCCGTCACAGTGCCCCAGTTCAACATCCTTGCTCTATACAGCTTGTAAAAACACAAAGCAAACAGATTTCTATACCCTATAAACCTAGTGCTATGAGCAAAGGTAGAACTTCAGATAGAGATCTGTCCACTTATTCCTCAACTAAAAATGTGCATGTACTATGTATATACACTGTACAAACTTAACCTTGTATCAGAAATCCAGAAACGTAACAAGCAGCAGAGTGACCAGGTCAGTGGACCCTGCCTGTGCTCATATAACTGAGATTATATCGAGACTCTATAGGCTTAAAGGGGAACTTGGCAACTTTTTCAGCTTAATAAACCCGTTTAGAAATCATTTGGATAGTTAAATGTCCTGTTCCGGTGAAATTGTGACCCCCACCCCTGCTCAGCGGACCAGGCGGGAAACCAACTTGCAACTTTGACTTACGTCCGGTAAAATTGAAATAGTGAAGTACGCGGAAGCGAGATACGACGCGAGAAACCACGAACGGCTTTACAGCAATTCCACATTAAATGCACACGCCGCCTCAATAACGGTTAGTGCTATAATGTTTACCACCTCGGTAGATATTGCTTCACACAAAAAAGTGCCCGGCGAAAAAATGGCACATCAGCAGCGGTAGAAGGGGAGGAGGGTGCGCAAGTGAGTTGTTTTACGGACGTGTTTTGAATACACGTCCCAGAGTGTAGGGGGAGCTCATTGAGAAACAACATGCGATGACAAAAGTGAAAACAGCGAAGAAAATGGCAGATGTTGCAAGTTCCCTTTTAAGGTGACAAAGAGTCCAAACCATAGGACCACCAGGTCTCATCGTCTTGAATCTGGTTGGAGAGAGCTGGATTGTTGTCAATGGTGTGGCACAGCTAGAAGCAGGTGAGCTCAGCATCAATTCGCCAACTATTGACGATCATCCAAAGGGATCGACTGCAGTATCTTTCTTTACCACTGCCACAGGTGAATCAATCGAACAGACAGTCAGGAGGATCCAAAAGGCTGTTAACGTTTGGTGTTTGTTCCCATTTCAGACAGGGGTAAGAGAAGGACAGAGGATTTGTGGCGTGATAAGACCATGGTAGGAGGGCAGCTTCATATCTGAGGAGAAGGACAAGGTATTCTTGACTGTAAGTAATCCTCTTAGTTTTAATTTTGCTTTCTTTAGTTTACTGAAGATGGATGACCATGTGGGTTGTGAGGATTAACAACCAGTAACAGGATGGATTTTTGGATTCTCCTGCACTGCAAAACCGAGTACATGCAATATCGTAAGCAGCTTCACAGGAGTGAAAGACAGCCTACAGAGCCTGTTAGGCCGTGAAGTTTGTCTAAAACAAAAATACAAGCATTTCATGAGGGCATGCTCTAATAGTCAGGTCATTTATGCAGGAGACATGATGAATGCTTGAAAGCACACGTCAGGTGCGACAAACTACAAAGACCAACTTTTAGTTTTACACAACTTTAACTTTACACAAACACATAAAATATTTGTAGTAGTAAAACAAATGTTGGCCACATACAGCTTCCCTGTTCACCTTTGCATAAATAAGCAAGAATTATTACAATTCAGCAAGACTCTCCCAGCATTTTGCAATGAATATATAAATATGAGGATTAAAAAAACATTAGCACAGGCAGGGGGATTACATAACACTGTCCACATCAGCCTGAATCCAACAAACTGTGTGGTGTGGTGTGTGTGTGTGTGTGAGAGAGAGTGCGTGCACATGTCGGTGTGTGTATTCTTCAGTATTGTGTGTACCCATTAGATTTATCCCCTGGTGGCTTTTAAACTGACTGACTGAAGGCGGAAAAAGAAGACAGAAAAGGAGATGGAAATAAGGAGAGAAGGAGTGGGAGAAGCAAACAACAAGAACGGAAGAGAGAGGAGAGAGAGAGACAGATCAAGATAGATAACAGAAGGTGAGATAGACAGATTGAGACAGAAGCCGAGAAAGAGAGAGACAAAGAGAGGGGGGAGAGATATGTACAAAGAGGGGAATGAGAGGCTTCCTCTAATTGTAGCCTGGGGGCTTGTTGGGCAGACAGTCCATTACTCAGACCTCACCGACAGGTAACCTACTTAACACACGCAGCTAAAAATAAAAAACTGCTGATGTGTCCAAACCTGCACGCCACCTCCACATCCCTCTACATCCAACAGCATTTCATTTAACCATACGGGCCTGACTGGTGAAAGCTGCCACAGGTTCATACGAGTCAAGAGGTTTTCCTTCCTGTGTCAATACAGTCAAACCAAGATTATTTACAAATCACGGTTGATTTATTTCTTATGTGGTCATGGTTTATATAAATGCAACACATAATGCGTATTAAAATACTATTGTATAATGCATGGCTTGAAGAACTTTGAAACTTGCAGTGTTGTTTTCTTTAGATCAGTGTCCAAGTGACGATAACCATCAAATCAAAGTCATTCAACAAATAAATTTTTTTCCCCTCCTTTCGGTCATTAGAAAGTAAAAAAAAAATCACTCGACATTAGATCTATGAAATATTTTATTTGTTAAGTTCATTTGTATGGCACATTTTCATACAAATGCAGTATATATTCTGAGGAAAACAACCGAGGCTTACAGCAACACTAGCTGTGTATAAATAAATCAGGAAATTAATAGTCAAAAATTTTGATAATTGAGTAATCCGTGAGTCTTAACATAACATTGTAAATTGAATATCTTTGGGTTGGTGGGACAGAATTAGAAATTTGTCAACATTACCTAGGGCTCTGGGAAATTCTGAATGGTAATTTCCAGATTTTAGGACAGTATATAGATCGCAATCGACCAATAGATTAGCAAAAAAGAAATAGTAAATTGCAGCAGACAAACATATACATACAGTGATGATATGATAAATAAATTACTTCATGAGAATGCTTGCTAAACTGAAGAAAAATTAGGTTGCTTTTAAATGAAACCAGTGAAGGTCGCAAATTTCAGATTAGCAGGTAAATATTTGTGTTACAAGTTTGGTTTAGTTACAACATATGAGAAAGAACAGGCTCCAATGGCTGAAACTAAACTGCATTTGCTGCAATACTAGTAGAGGAAAGCAGTAAAAGGGCAGATGCTTGATGGGGGATATTTTAAATGTTAATCACTGCCTTGGGAACTGTGCCTTAATTTATATTAAGCTTGAAGGCAATACGAGCGAACACCTGTCATTTTATGATAAAAACAATTCATTCAGAGGCTGGTACAGTTGAGTTGACACAGGAGTTGTTCCATGTCAAGTGTGCTCCTGCAGCTGGCAGGTTAAGTCCTCTGTCTACTTATTGTTTACCTTGCTGGCTATTAGGCTCAGTTAGCTTCCCCCTGGCCATAGGGACGAAAGACGAAACCAGGGCCCTTAAGGGCCACTGGTCACTCGTCTGGGGCTAGCTGACATTGGTGACTAGTGACCTTGGTGAAGTTTAGTCATGCTGTACTGCTGCGAGTGTCAACGTATCAAGTAGACAGGTCAGGTTTTTCCAGTAAAAGAATATCGTGCTGTAGCTACATTGGATATACTACTACAGTATACTGTGGTACAGTATCAGGACTCAGTCAGTCTTACCTTAAAAAGAGAAAAGAGATCAGACATTTGTACTTTTCAAGGCACCGACACGTACTTCAAGTGCAGTAACAACCTCATATCAGTGGTGCTTAAATAAAATCATCAAACAACAAAGAAAACTTTTCCAAAGCAAATCAATGTGTCATGCCTACAGTTTCAATTATACTGTATGTTTTAGCGTTAAAGTCATAGTTAGTCGTGGCTTGTACTGGACAGCATTACATTCAGAGGTCTAATACTCTGTCATTCTCATGACAAAACATAAGAAACACCTTCAACAAGACCTCAATCTTAGACATGCAATTGAATTTGCACATTTCCGACAAATGAAAAACATTAGTGTTGTAAAGATAGATGCTATAACAGGGCTCTTGTATTGAACTGCATTAGATTGATTTATACTGGCCACTGAGTATACCCCACATATAATGAGTTCTTGTTCAAGAAAAGAAATACCATATCATATAGACTTTTACATTTGTAAAACAAATTGCAATAACCAACCATGTGAGATGGATCCAGTAGGTGATGGTGGCTTCCAGCAGCTGTGCAGATGAGCTAAGCAGCACAACAGCAGGGGGGGTTATGTTGTTCAAAAAGGTTGAACTGATGCTGGGAAGGAATGGAGATCTGTAACTCTATCTGATGCCAGTGACCCAATGAGTCAGACATCTGACATAAAGGACAGATAAATTGACTTTTGGGGGGTTTCTGCATGTATTAAGGTTAGGTTCATTTTTTAACATAAGGCAGGTTAAGCATAAATTGGAGTAAGGTCATAGAAATTATGCCAACACTTATGTGTGCTTCACAGCACAAAGTGAATATATCAACATTTTGCTTCAGAAGCATGAGTCACGCTGTCCATCAGCAGCACTGAATCCTGTCAAAATGTCCTTGAGCAAGATAATGAACCACCTACCTGCTCTCACATTTTCAGTCTCTCTGGATTAAAGTGGTAGTTAAATGCTTAAAATGTAAATGCAGAATCTTAGAAGCAGTTCTATCTTTCTCCTTATTATACCATTCTGGAGAGAGCAGTGAGCGCTCAAGTTTCCCTTCTCTACTGACAGTGTTATGTAACTCCCGGGTGTGGAAGGGGCCCACGGGTGCTGGCTGGTGAGCCCCTCAACAGAGAGGCAGCCACGCTTTGCTAAACCAATGAGGCTGGAGCAAAATACACCGGGTTCAGACAGCTGAACACTCAGAGCTCACTAAGTCCTGAAGTGACAGACCAGCCAATCAGAGAGGATGCTGCTAGCAGTAAACCGCTGGAGGCAACCATGAAGACAGATTGCTGGGTACAAAGTCAAACTGTGTGTACAGAATAATTACAGAGGGAGCACAGCTAGTTACCAAACCTAAATGTTTTACTTAACAACTCCAACAACTGCCACTTGTATGGAAACAGTGATCACTGGATAAGATCATACAGTCCATAGCTGAAAAGCAATTGCTTTGGCAGTCTATCTGAAAGTGTGATTGTTAACATGACTACCATATGAATACATTTCCAAAATAGTAAATGATCACATCGCTCTAGGAGGGGGTGATGTGACAATATATACCGTGAGATGTTTCCATAGTATTTATACTGTGGCAGCTATTTCTTTAGCAACTCTGGGTGTTTTAGACCATAGTGAGCAATATGGTCTCCCAGCATTACTAACTGTGTCAATAAGAACACTTCATTTAGTCCAGCATATCTGTGGACAAAACAAATAACTACCACTACATCCATTCAGTTGGACACCAGCTGAACTTATTTATCTAGAATATTCTCAACAATGGGAGGCACCCTGCTGGCGTGTGGACAGTCAGTGCTAAAGTAGGAAACATGAGGGGGTCACAACAGTGTTATACTAACAGTTTTTGGACTGTTGCTACTGAGAGACAATTCTTTCATGCACAAATTCCATATTTTTAGATTTTCATCCAATTCAAATTCAATTACTCAATGTTTCTGCCCTAAATATTACTTACTTACTTCTATTATTGTCAGGATTAAAAAACAGTAATAAGCAAAGAGTAATCAAATTCTCTTAGATAGGTTAACTGCTCCCTAAGCCAGGTTTCACAGAAGATTATACTGTAAAACACACTCCTAAAGCTGATGAGAGAAATCATTACAGTACTGTTTATGTGTTACTCATTTCCATACACTGTCAAACCTAATTATTGATTCTATTCTCAGTCAGAAGGCTCCTTTTCTCACCCTTCTCACCCTGGCAGAGTGGTGGATCAATTGGATAAATTCAATGCGCCTCAACACCATTCCCTCTGATGGGAATAAAGAAACAAAAGCAAGCAAATGCTGTGCCATCTGAGCCTGGCTTCAGCATGAGCGTGGAGTGGTGCATTATGGGTCACGTTAGAGAACAGAGGCTGTGATGACCCAGCAGGATGGTGTGTTAGAGTACGTCTGTTACAGGACTGCAGCCTGCAGCTCCTCCAGGCGAGAGAGTCCACATGAAGTCTCAAAACTGGTTGAAGAAAATTTCTGCTTCAATGTGAAGCATTGTCATTTTTCTTATTTACGGACATCCAACAGGTTTACACATTACACAACACTGAGTGATAAGGCACATGAAAAAAATACGTGGTAAGCTTAAAAAGGGGCCAAGGAAGAGAGAAAAAGGACGGACGGATGGTGGAAAATGTACAAATATGAAAGGATGGATAAATGACTAGCGGGAGGCAGGATGGCACAAGGGGAGGGCAAGACAAGAGTGGTAGCTGAATGACTGACAGCCAGAATATTAGCTAGCCTCTTCATCTTTTTGATAGATGGCTGCTCCCTCAAAGGAAGGCCAGTATTGAAAGTGACAAACATGTTGCGCTTGTATCACAAAAAAAAAAACCCTGAACCTAAATCCCCAGAAAAACCAAAAAGGAGGGCAGAAGGAGGCAAAGATGAAAAAGATGCCATAGTTTGTTTTCTCTTGTGAAAATATGATAAACAGGAAAATACACACTGTGACTGTGGCAACTTCAGAATTAACTGCACACATACTGTACAGTATGTGGTTTAATATCCTGCTTTTCTTTGCACCTGCAATCTGTCTGACATTCTACAAATGAGTCTATCACAGTTTTTTGTCTGTTGATTGTCTTTAACAGAGTAAAGAGGCATAATCCTCAAGTGGGATGATTACAACAGTACCAGTAAGCAAGAAGCCACTCAGGAAACATGAACCAAACTCTTAAGACTAGACTGTCTGTAAGGTTTCCCTTTGTTGATCAGTGGAATTTTGTGGCTATGAAGAAGGGTGCTTTTAAGTTGAGAAATGTGTGCTCAGCAAGCCTTTCCTTCTACAGGTAAACAGAAAATGCTTTTTAGGCAATTCAAAGGTCTGCCATTAATTTCCACTAGGGTATGTTCTAGCTAAAAAATAAATTAAGCAAAAATATATATATATATACAAATATAAAAATATTGTATAAACTAGATGATAAAAATAATTAGTCTTCTAAAACAATTTTAAACTTAATTTAATCTGTGCCCTCTGACATCTATTAAAAAAGGTCCACCGTGGAAAATGTAGGTCATACGAAAGCAGCTCTGCGGTAAGAGGGACATCACAGACCTCACAAGTATTCTTAGAAAAACAACAACAAAAAGGCCAGATTAATAAAGATTTTGTATCTAAAACCTTGGTCCTCTTGTGTTTTCAGAAAAGTTTTAAACAAAAAACAGAGACTGAATTATAACTTAATAAGTTATAAATAAGTCTAGCTTCTGGTCATAACACAGTCAGACAGCCTGACATAATAATGACACAACTCCTCTATGCTGACACACCTGGCTCCCCCAAACACTCCTCATTTCTCTTCATTTCAGTGGGACACAGCGAGATAATCTACTGGTGTGATATTCAGAGGACGGCAGCCTGGTAATTAAAAACCAGCTCCCCCTGAGGCCTTTGTCCTTGGTTGCTGGCGAGGAAGTTTCTAGAGGCTTCCCTGGAGGGTTTAGGGTGGTGGGGGGGCAACAGCTGGCTCGCCTGGCAGATTGCAAATTCATCTGTCTCTGTATCGCTGCCGTGGCATTTTAATGGTCCGGCTGGTTCTGCATTTCAATAAGCTGAGTTGGAAGTGCAGACACAGTATTCAAACAGAAAGCAAAAAAGCTAAATTTCTCATTTTGCTTGCAGTGAAATTGGTGACAAGCAAGCAGGTTGGAAAAAACACTTGACACGCCAGAGAGCTGAAGGGTAACAGAGCTGTTATTAGGATTAGTGTTTTGGTTAACGTCTTTCTTTGCTTCTCTTTTAAATGAATGATGTAAGTAAGTGCTAAAAGGATTAGAGATCGCCAGAAAACAAATCATCAATATTACTGACAAATGATTAAGTCACAAAACAAAGTGCATCACTTCTAAAATTAATTTATCAAGGAAAAATGCCAAACATTTGCTTGTCGATGTGATTTTGAATGTAGCATATTTGGTTCTCTTCAAGAGAGGGCATGCTGTCATTGGCCAACTAGATGCTAACATACCCAAATACACGCCCTGCAACACTAACTGCCTGAAGGTTCTGCTCTTTACTCTTTATCTTACCCATAACACGCAAGAGAGTTTGTGTTGCCAAGTTACTTTTCACATCTGGTTCCAGCCTCTGAAATGTGAGGATTGGATGCTTTTCCCTGTTTTATCGGACAGGATTTATATTTGGGTTTTAGACAGTAGACCAAAACAGCAATTTGAAGACATCAATTTAGGTTCTGGGAAATCATGATGAGCATTTTTCACATTTGGTTTAAAAAAATATTAAACTCGCAGTTTAATCGATGATGATTTAATGATGAGGAGTTAGTTGCAACCCTAAAATGAAGTTTTGCAGAGCTCAGCAAAGCCTCTTTTCCACTTTGGAAAACAAGATAACAAAGCCTTTATCCTTTATGTGACTAGTTAATTTTCCTCCACAAGTTGACAAGCTGCAACAGCGCCTCATCCTGCTTGGCACTTTCTAGAGTGCGGCTGTGCATTTGCATTTGACACTTTCCACATTTGACTTTTCTACATTAATGTTACTCTTTGTTGTGTTTGAATGTAGTTTTACAGCTTATTCACTGAAAAAGCAATGTGGTCTACCTGACAGTATTTCTAGCATATGTATTAGGACTGTGTACATGTAAGTGCACCACCCTTTGAAATTTTAGGTGCCTTTGCAAAATGAAAAAAAAAAAAAAAAAAAAAAAAAAAAAAAAAACTCATGCTGAACTGCATTAAACAAATGTGAAAAATGCTGTAATGTTCCAGTCACATTTGGTAGGGGAACAATTTGGTGCTGGAGCAGGATGGGATGCCCCTCCTCTCTCTCAACATTAAAAACACACACACACACAGCATCACTGAGAGAGGTCAGTGGATAAAGTGCATCCCCCCAGATATCTGACATTTTCTGTGTGTTGTGGTTCTTACTGGGGGATATGAGTTGAGTATCTGTTATGTGGGGACAGAAGACCCCAAGGGATGATAGAGGTGGAGGGAGTGGAGGGTCAGACACTTGGTGGGTTGGTCCATGAGGGAAGACGGAGAGACTTGTATTGATGTGTATAAATTATATGAACTGTTGTATGTGTACACGTACGTACGTACACACACACACACACAAACGGTTTTAGACTTCCTATTCTGCCTGGATTTTTCTTCCCCTGCATCTTCAAAATAAAAGTGCACATGAATGAATAATGAAGACATTGCTATTTTAGAGCCAATGTTAACATCCATTTTAATTGTGCCCTATTTATAAACTTCAAATAAACTCTCTGAAACCTTGTTGCTTCTTCAGACTGAGCTCAGGGTTTCCATAGCGACACAGTGCCTCTTAAGTCCTGATGTTCAGTTATGAAGAACAAGAAAGACAATAGAGACACTCAGCTGTAACCAGGGGATGTAGTACTGGATAGCTGGCAGACTCATCCATCATTACATCCACTGACTGACAGGGGGAGTACAGCTAATCAGAAAATGCTAGTGACAGAATTCAGTTTATTCTGTATGCAACCAAAAGTTAAAAATAACATACTGTATGTTTCCTAACATTGTATCTTAGCAGTGAAGAAAACACTCCCTTTGTCAAATTCATTCATTAATACCTATTATGACCCAAGTTTAAATATTAAAAAACAAATGCAACACTAAAGAAGTTTTACTTTTAACAGCTAACTGCTACCTTTGGAAGAGAAAAGTGCATTGCACATGCCAGTGCACACACACTGGAAACATTCACTACAAGTACCGGCTGCAACCATATCTTCATACTGACTAACTGTAAAACCTTTTTTTATTTAAAATTGGTAACCAGTTGCCAACTAATCAATTAATCACCAGCTGCTATTTTGAGAATCACTTTTTAATAAAATACTATTTCTGTTGGATTTCTGTTTTAATCCAAATACTTTTTAAATTACGTCATCTTGGGCTTTGGGAAAAACTTATCACATTTCTCATAATTTTCTAGCAATTTTCAATTAATCAAGAAAAAGATTTGTAAAAATTAGGCAATAATTTAAATAATTGTCAGTTGCAGCCCTTCCTGGAGCCTGCACTGAAATCTCAATCATTAACCTGATTACTAACTCATTTTCAAATGCACAAGGTAGTGAACTGAATATCAGTTAATCTTGGTAAGTACATACAGCCCACCTTCTGGCTACGCTTACACTGCTAAAACTCCTTTAGACAGATTAAATGCTTTTTTTTTTCTTCATCCCCTTGTTTGTTTGTCTGTCCTTACAGTATTTGTCATTGGCTTCACCTTTTGGGGCGAAGAAGCTGTGAACCAAGTTGCCAATGTGACAAGCATTGTCAGGATTATTCCCAGATAAACGCGGGGCGTGCGGATAAGACTGCAGGTGGAAATAACTGGATTGGCCCGACATAGGTTACTGAGGTTATTGATGCCGCTTCAATAAAAATGTACTTTCTTTCTTAGAATATTATTACAGCTGGTTTACTGAGTGACTGCTGAATTTTTGCCATTGACAAACTGACGGACGAACTGACTGAGAGAGACTCAGGTCATATATGATAACACACTGGTCACACAGCCCAGCAAACACCAGTCACGGCTAATTTTTTTTTTCCCCCCATTCATTCATTCCCTTCCTCCCGCCTTGGCAACAGCAGCAAGGCTAAATGCCACACAGGAAGAACTAGCCATATCAACGATGGCCTGAGGCGAGCTGCTGGACCATCACCACTAAATAACTGCCTAACACAGCCAAGCCTAGTGTGCTACTATGGGAAACACTGCCTCAGGAAGGAGGAAGGAGGAGGGAGGAAATATGCTAAGGAGCCAAGGGGGTAATTTGACTGTCTTATGGTATTTAATTCAGCTAAAATGCCCTGAGAGAGAATTAGAGAAGCTGGCTGTACATCTGCTGGCAGAGCGTCAGCACCTGAGGTCTGCAGGGAAGTAAACAGTAAAAAACAGGTTTGTCCTTCACTGTCCGTCAAGGTGCTTGTCTTTGTCCTCTATGTATGAATAGCTAGAGCAAGAATATTGGTGCAAATTATGCTAAATCAAATTAGAAAGGATGAATAGAAAAGAAATAAAACAATCTTTAGATGTTCCTTTAGTACAGCAGTAAGGAAAGTGGATTGAAGCTGTACCAAAGCCAATACTTTAATGAGCTCCATTCTGTCACAATAAAATCCTTTTTGAACAGGAGAAAGAATGTCTGCAGTTCAAAGTGCCAGCTGTGGTGAGCTCAGTTGCCTGACAATGTTGACCATGGAAAAGAAGAGAGGGGGATCCATCACAGTCTGAGACAGGCCATATATTTAGGGATTCTTTATCACACATAAAAAGCATAAAACTTGGCACAACCACTTTTACAAACACCGAACAATGTCATTTATCATTTCCTAAAAAGCTGCAGCATATGTTTAATAATATGAGTCAATTGCACAGAAATGACTTGGTATATTACAATAACACAGTGAATTCCTTTATTTTGGTTTTCAGACAACAGGGGAAATATTTTGCATCAGCTCACACTAATGAGCTGTAACAGCTTATTATTTTTTTCATGTCAATGTGGTTTCAAATGTTGCTTATTTGGTTTAATGCAGGTGATAAAACCCATGTTGTATGTATATATATATATATATAATTTAGATTAAAATTATTTGAACTAAAATGTCATTATAATCTAATTCCTGCACATTACTGGTGTTAAAATATTGAGTGCTTCTGACCACAAGGCATGGAGAGATTGGAAAGGTGGAGGAGAGAGGTGGTGCTATTGATCACTGCTGGCAGTTTATCATTTACAGATTTCATGATCATTACAAGTGAATCAATAACTAGCTGCTCCGTTCAGCTCTTGATGTGGGTGCTGTCAATCAAAATTTCTATTTGAACAGATTTTTTTCTAATATTTAATTCATGCTTTATAAATATATAATACTTAGGAGTCTTTTAGCTCCCTATGATTGTAACAGAGTCAAATTAGAATTACCACCCCGCAGCTGTCTGCCTCCACCAACCAGTGAAGAAGCTGTTTACATCCAATGTCTGTCCAGACTAATATATATGTTGTAGACTTTGAAGGAATTTAATAAAAAAGGTATTAACTGTATGTTTTGGTCTAATAAAAATTATCAATATTTTGATGATATATATATGATTCCAGTGAATATAATTTTTTTAAATGATCAAGAAAAATTAAGGAAGGATTGCATAAATTTGGCTAAACAGGTACACGTACTTGATTACTATGTCCAGATATAATAGAGCTTTACAAAATGTGGTGCTTTTGTTTTCTCCTGGCATTTTTAGATGTAAACCTATCTATGAGCTGTAGGTAAAACTCACTCATGCTCAACATTCAGAATAAGGGCAAGAAGGGAAAGGCAGAATGGATGATATGGAAAGATGAACGCCCATACTGAAATCTAGAATCACTCAAACCTGATTTGTGAGGACACAGTGACCTTTGACTTTTGACCAACAAATTCTAATCAGTTCATCCTTGATTCAAGGTAGACATTTGTGCCAAGTTTGAGGAAATTAGCCCACAGCGTTCTTGAGATATCGCATTCACAAGAATCGGACGGATGGACGACACAAAAACATAATAGTTATTGCCACAGCTACCGCCGGTACGGAAGGATAAAAAGTCCCTTATGATAAGAGTTCACCTAAACACTGGCAGCTCTTAAAACAACAAAGAAAGAGCTATTTTCAACTTAAATCACCTAGAGGTAAATATACATCCTTAAAGTTTGTCAGACCCAAAGACAGGAGCTTGAAATGATTACTGTAAAAATCATGTTTAATTGGAAAGCTCTGAAAAGCTCATTTAGCCCACCTTGATATATGTTGTCGTAATTTATCTGAATGTCTACAATGGAGGTGGCGAGTGAGTCACAATGGCCACATTTTGGGAAATACGCCATGTTAAAATATACCAGAATTTTATTTGCGAATATTCATTAGGTTAAAAACAACCCATTCACCCATATCACCATAGAAAATTATTCCTGACCATGCAGATACTGGCCAAATCAGCAACGTGTGGTCCCATGACAAGCCAAATAACAACCCTGACCTAAATACGTTTTCATTGTTGCCACTAGCCATAGAGATGCTACTGTGCTCAAGACCGAGGTGGGATTTTACAAAGTGGTTTCTTAGTTGTGGAGTCAGCGTTACTCAAGACAAAAAGAGGGAGCGATGATGCAACAGAGATAAAAAAAAAAAAATTGCAGAATCAGACTTCAAACTAAAAGTGGAATGCTAAGCATGACTTGAAACTAGTAAAACCAATGTGCTCAGTTGGGAGAGTCAAAGCACTTAGAAAAGATGGAAGAGAAAGCTCTTAGTCAAGTGGTCACTGATGGATAGAAGGCTTACCTATGGCAATCACCAGGTCCAAAGGTGAAATGAAAGCCTTGAACTCTGAAAAGCAGCTGATGGAGACTTCCAGTGATTCCACATTTTAGGCCTTTTCCAATGTTCCTATCCAGGGCACCAGGCAATGAGTGGGCAGCTAAGTGTTCCATTTATGGCTCTGGTGCACTGGAGGATTCAGGTCCACTATGTGGATTGAACATGCAACCGTTTTGCTAGTAGATGGACAATGTAACCTCTTAGCAACAATGGCAATTTGAGAGACAGTGGCATTTATAAAATAAAAGATACCGTGTTGTGATTAAATGTCAAGTCCCCACTGTACACTCTGCTGAGAGGCTCTCACAGTAGTCTCATTAAACTGCAGGTACTTTCTGCAGCATCACTATGTACTAACATGATCAATGACTACATGCATTACAGCTAGCTCACATTACACAGTACACATGTTCGGCTTAAAAACAAGTGAACTACCAGAGCTCCTTCCAAAGACCACTACCTTCCTCCCAACTGAGCTGGGAAAACTGGGTAAAGATGAGAAAATAAGAATCAGCCTTCCTATAACAACTACCTTCATTGTAATTCTGACCAAGACATTAAAACCACATAGCCAGTAGAAAACTTTCATTATACAGTTAAAGTGTAGATATGTGCTGAAGAAGACTCCTAGAGGGTCTACGTGTGGCATTGATGGCCTGTCAGTTAGTTTGTCCACCACTTTGGTCCAGACTGAAATATCTCAACAACTATTAAATGGATGGCCAGAAATTTCAACATTCAAGGCCCCAGAGGATAAATCCTAATGATTTGATGATCTCCTGCAGACATTTAGCTCAAAGCACCACTGTGCCACAGGAAAGCCTCACAGTGCCACTAAAGGGGCTGTAGCCTTGTTAATGAATAAATACGTGTTTAAAAAATGTTTAACACTGCACAAAGAGCACACAATCAGCTATGCATAGATCAACACCTGTCAGCTATCGGGCCACAGTCGCAGCCCACATTTTCAAAGACTGACTGAGGCCATGCAAGATGTATGAGGCTGTGTTGGTGTGTGGGTGTTATGAGTGTGTCCTCCTACCATCAAAGGCTTTTGGTGGGCGCCGCAAGGCTCCACCATTAGCACAAAGAGGCAGGAACTGGCTTCCCCTCCAATTATGACTTCCCCACCTCAAAAGAGGGTCAGGTGGTCCTTTCTCAATTAGGACGGAAAGAGAAGGAGGAAAGTGGCAGGGTGGAAAGGGAAAGAGGAAGTGAGGCGAGTGCTGCCATTTGTGGAAATAAAAGGGAATTCCTGATATAGTGTTGGCTATGAATATTGAGCAGGCCTGGACCGGGAAGCCGCTCTTGGGTTTGGCTGAATAGTTAGTGTGGATGAAATGCTTTCTGGTAGGAGGAACAAATACATATTTTCATTCCAAAACTAGATATCAAACATAAGAAAAAAAAAAAAAAAGGTAAATCATCCAAAAACAGCCTGCTCTTAAACATGGTTTCTGGCATAAAATAAAACGAACTACTCAAACTCAATGCTATACATTAAAATAGCTCTTAAGCTTTATGCCATAGAACAACCTTTTTTGATGCAATGAGCACTGTACTCGATACATAAAGTTATGTGCTATAAATAACAATTTCATGATTCTCTCTTGCTGATATACAGAACTTATACGTAACTTCTGTAGTAATGTAAAAAGCTACTAAAAACTGAAAATACAAAATGTCTTATAAGGAGGTGTATTTGATTATTTTATTTTATATTGCAAATATCATCTGTGTATAAGAATAAGACTACCACAAACTAATAACTTTTATTATCCTGTTTCACTAAAATAGATATTAACAGCATATAAATAAATGCCCATGAAACTGCTTATTTTCCTAATCACCGTTCTTCATCTCTCTTTTGCTCCTTTTTTTTTTATTTCTTCTTGCTTTTCCATGCCCAACCTTTCTCCTTTTCCCATTTATATATCCCCCTACCTGCTTCTCTCCCCTTCCACCCTCCCGATCCTTCTTTTCTTTATCCTCCCATCGTTTCTTTCTCCAACCAGCTTGTTTCTATCCAATCTTCTTTCAATTCCCACTTCCATCTCCTCATGCTCGTCTCTACACTAAACCCCTCAGTGAAGACGGTCGGGCTACGGCTGTTTCAAAGCTTGCCTGCAATCTAGGTGAGTACATGAATTTCAAAGACTAATTTAAGACCAAGAACAAAGGATCAAGCTCTATAATGAGGAAATTGTTCACACCAAGAGGACATGATGATGTGCATTAACTAAAGGAAAGGCTACTGGAGTTACCTAGCAAATGCCACCTGATCAGACATCTGCTGGCTCAGAGGAAAATGAAGAGACCAAAACCTGAAAATTACATATTTGCTTTGTTTGTCTCCATATTTGTTGCAAAGTATCCACTGTTGTCATCTTCCTGCAGTGCATTTAATTTTAAAGGTTTGCTGCGGTTAAGGTTAGGATAGGAATCTGGGATGAATATTGGTCCGTACCTGTAATCAGGGACCAGTAATGCATCATAACCAAGCTGGAGCATAGAACTTCAGACAGATATATTATCATCAGGAAAATGACAGTAGAGTTCCTGTTTCACTTCATTCTTTGACAAAATGGCTGTGAAATTAAAGGGTGGCAAAGAAAAGAATATATTCTCTCTCTCCAATAAGGAGCTGCATGGCCCTAACATTTGATCTGTTCATTAGATTATGCACACTTATGTCTGTGAGTATATTACTGTACACATTCATTACATTTGAAAAGTAATGGTACTGTATATCAAACCATCTTGCTCAATATTAAACCATGTTGTTGAAGTGCACCTTAACAAAGCTTGCTGAGGCAGGCGTTAGCTAATCACACTGATCCCATCGAGTCCGGGGATTCAAATTGGCAGCCACACAGTCACAAGCCCACATCTCCATTCTCTTCATTACTCCTTAAAATAGATGCCAAGTGGTGGAAATATGAGGGTGACTCTGGAGAGTTCTACTGGTTATGAATGAAAGCTGGCTACATAAACACACACATCTCACAAAAGCAACTATACAGATATGAATGTCTACTATTTTCACCTTTATTGGGTTGGCAGCAACAACAAAACCATAGCCTTTGACAAAATTTCAAAATAAAAAAATAGATACTGTGTAATTTAACACACTCTGCCTGCTACTCAAAACATCAGCAGCCTAGTTGATTTAACACAAATGGGTGCGCCATACCTTTGTCAGAATTTGTCAGATTTTTTTGGCTGTACAGCAGATTAAAAACAGACACACACTTTATATACAGTATACTCATATACAGTATATTGTGTAAAGGTTTAAACATAACTTAATAAATAAATACATATCACTCTGTAATTAATTAAACTCTTTTTACTAAAACCCCCGATCAATGCACTTGAAAGTAAGACAACTTGTTTAAACAAGATAACAGTTTTGATTTTCTACCACTTCAGTTTGGTCAGTGTAATACAGACATATATAAACAATTTAATTTTAAATATTCATTCAGTGGCTATTGGATTTTTTTTTAAACCATGAGCCAAGACACGCATTTCACATAACCCGCTACAAAAAAGCCCACCAAAGGAATGAATATTTGTGCAACTTCTGACCAAATACTGTAATCTCCACTGGAGGACCATGGAATATTACAACTTGTACATTATATGGTAACAACTGAGCTATTTTACTTTAGGCGAATACAGATTTTTGCTTTCTCGTCTTATATGTTGTTGTTGTTTGTCACCACATTGTGAAGATAATACAGCACTAATTCAGATCCTATACATTTTTTCTCTACTACCCCACTGCACTATGCTCCAAAGAAGCACCAAAAACACAAGCTATCAAAATTTAAAAAATATTATTGTAAGTAGTATTTGACACGACTATGCTGTGGTTCCCGACTATTATTTTTCATATATGCCAGGTCATATGGCTATAGAAGGGAATTCACAAGACATAGACAAATCTGCTGTCTCTTCTTATCTTACAGATATAATGTAGACGTCAGGTAGGAGAACTTGTACCCACTTGAAGGCAGAAGTCAAATCGACTGATTAATTAATGACTTGGCCCATTCTTGGTTCAAGTGGAAACCCCTCTGAACCTATCACAAAGTCATCGAAAACTAAAGCCAATGACAAGGTACCTTCAAATGTGTACACAGTCACAAGGTATGTTCATGTAGCTGAAAAATGTTTTTAAAAGTGCAGCATGTCCATGTAACAATAATTGTTTCTCAACATCGTTTTTCACTTTTCCTACAAAATACATCTTTAGGCACGTATACAGAACAATCTGTAATGCATTAAAGCTGCATAAAGCAATATTTATTTTTCTAACATTGAAACAATTCCTGATTATGTTAAAGGGTGATGAATGCTGATGATCCCACAAAGAATCAACACCCCATACTGCCGCTTTACACAGCTGCTTTTACCTCACTGATAGTTATCTTAGTTGTCTAAACCAACAAAACCAAAACAATGCCCGCACATACAGTAAAAACCATGGGCAGCCACTACCGGAACATGATTTTTTGAAGTTGACTGTAGGCTATCTGCCTTGTGTGAAAGTGCAGAGATCCAAAGTAAATGAGTGGCTGGTAAGAAAGTAGAGAATGTAGATTTCTGTTGGTTATGTTGGTTTACAAAACCGTGGCTTAAAAACAATATTGTACTTACATTCATCAGGTGGCCAGAAAGACCCTGGAGTAAAATGCTCATGTAGCTCTGTTTCTGCTGGACGTGTAAGTAGCAAATTGCTTGCCAACATGCCACTAAAATACAATAAGCTAAAGGCTTATTATATTAGAGTCTTTCTGCCCCTAGTATTCAAAAATCACTTCATGCAGCTTTAAAATGAGGAATGATTTACACAGGGTACTGTTAAGCAGCATAGAATGCAGTTACAATATCAAGGGGCAGGGTTTGTTGTGTCACTTGGTTTCTAGCATGGACATATATACACGACAAGCAAGGCCTAAACCACAGATGACACTACTACATGAGCAAATTGGGAAATCAGTATAAGTCATTGGCTATAGTACGTGGCTTTATTCATGTGAAATGAATTATGCTTTGACACCGATCCAATGATCAAGGGAATGTACAAGATTAATTAACTGGAATGACTATACTACTGTGCTGTAGCAAAGGATGAGAATCATAACCAAAGGCAGTCTGTAGGTTCCTTAACGAAACACATCATCTGCACTGGGGAACAGTCTTCAGATTTTACCAAGCTGGAATGTGCACAGTAAAAGAACAAAATAAATATAATATTTTAGCATAATGTTAACTACACATTGCAAATTTCAGTTTCACCTATACTTTGCCCTTCCCAGTACAGTCGTCTGTTGCTTGTGC
>NW_023339674.1:8747928-8756390 GCF_004916995.1 Morone saxatilis | reverse complement strand
CCAGTTACCAATGTATGTAAATGGCCTGTTGTTTGAGGGCAATAAACTTTTCATGTTTATCAGCAACAGAAAGACAGTGAGACAAATTAAAAGTAATGAGGATTGTCCAGCCAGTAGTTTAACAAACCAACACAAGATAAGCAACTGAGCCTTAAACCTTTAAACTAAGCCTGTAATTTCAGATCAGTTAAGTTTTAACCTCAGAGCGACCTCCAGACAGATCAGATCACATTAACCTGAGCCCCTGGTCACTGCTGCTGGGAAATAAAATCCATTACAATCTTTCAGAAAGATAACTGTGTCACGGATGCAGAGCACCCAAAACCAGGCTGCCAGTGGGTTAAAAGCAACGACCAGGAGGTGCATCTAAAAATAATGTCCTCAAGTTAGCTCATTTACAAAATTCTGCTTCTTAAGTAAAAAGTTACAAATTGAACTTCCTATTTCATAATTAGACAATGCCGTTTTATTTTGCCAGTTGTTTTTGTTCGCTCTCCAGTATACATGGCCCTCCATATACAGGGGAAGAGGGACGTAATATTTATTTGCTTGTTAGAAATGGCTGTCATGAGCACTCATGCATCAAACTGTTAGCAGAATACTCATAACACAGCCATATCTGGAATGCCACACCAATGGTGGGATTCCTGGCATTGATGGGCCATTTCATAAGAGCAAGGGGGGACCTTGGGAAAAAAAACTGGATAGTTATCTGCTGAGAGCATCAGTTCCGTGTACTCAATATAGAGGCCTCAGTGTCAACCCGCCACATCTTTTGTCTGAATTCTGGAAATAAGGTGCTTTTTGTATGGTTGCGGCAATCAATCACTGACCAACTATAATCAGCTAAAATTAAGATCAGCAAACAATGGAAGCAGCGTGTCATCTGTGGAAAATCTGATACAGGTCACACTATTAAATTTGGCCATCTACATTATAGATTAGTTACCATGTTAAGTCAAGTGAAAACTTTATGAAATCCTGTTTTGGGGATTTAAAGGTTTCAACACTCCTAATACACGTTTAGATACACAGTCCTTGGTCTAATGCTGTGGTGTATAAGTATATTTACACAGTGCTATATTGGAGTTTTTCCATTTAAGATTGCTGTGCACTGTTACATTACGTAAAAGGTTTTGCAGAAGCTCTGAATAAATAACTTTATCTAAATTTCGGTGACTGGCAAATCACACACTGTGACCAGTACATCATTTTTTGCATCTTTCTCCAGTTCACCTAACCATTATGTTTACAGACTCAACACAAAATACTTCAACAGAAACGGACTGCTCACCTTCCTTTAGAAAACAGTCAATTAGCCATCTGTTATTCACCAGCAGCAAATGGCTGTCATCATTGTCACTGTATGTGTTTTTACAGTTAAATAGTCAAATATCCATTTACAACCTTTAAACAGGTTTGTGAGCACGTGTAAGTTAATTAAGCTAATGACAGTCATAGAAAGTATGGAGACATTGAGGTTGATCCATTTCACAACCACTAGCAAAATTAAACAAGCATGAAATAGTGTGGCTTAGGAAAATATTTGTGAATCTTTTGGAATTTTGTCTTCCCACTATGTCTGACCTGGCTGATGACATACAGTGAGATGTAAAGGTTAAGAAAGCCACAGGGAGACTATGTTTTACGTGATCAACAGACAGTCACATACCACAGAATAAAAGCCATCACAGGGTGCCGCCAATCTCATTAAATCTCTGTTAAGATATTGCACCCATCTCCTTGAAAAGCTTGTAATGCAATAAACCATTTTCTTTTTTTTGATCAAGGCAATGTCACTGGTGCCAGCTGACAGGTTGATCCAACAGAAATTGATTTCTGTTTAGCTAAGCTCTGCCAATTTGACTAGCTGCTAAGCTTGTTAAGATTCACGTTTCCCATTCGCAGATTCCAGGAGTATCCTCATCCTGTAAAAGTCATCTGTTCAGATGGAGCATGAGTTTGCCCTCTTCCTTGGCTTAGGCTCCCCAAAGTCCCTGTCATCTGCCGCACAGTGGCTGAAGGAGCACATTGTCTGCGAGAGCCTACGCATACCCAGGCGGAACACACTATTAGACAGGCTGTAGATGACACAGTTGCAAAAACTGTTGCTGATGGCCAGCCAGGTGGTGATGAAGGAGAGGGCAGGGCTATCCAGCACATGGGAGCTCTCTAGCAGGAAGTAAATTATGTATGGCAGCCAAAGCATATAGAAAACGCTGGTGATACGGAAGAGCACCATCGCATAGCGTCGATCAGGTCCATGCCCTCCATGATGTCCACTGCCACCCCCCTCACCAGCTTCCATCTCCTGGCTGGGGAATCGTGCCCGTCGTTCACTGATTTCCCTGTTGTGCTGCTGGCAAATGCGAAAGATATGGTAATAGGTAAAACAAACCACAAGTGCCGCAGGTGCATAGAGCAAACACACCACAAAGCCTGTAAAGAGGGCAGAGGTGGGCCAAGAGTGAGCACACCACTCAAAAATGTCCCCATGATAGCCTGGCTTGCCCCACCCAAAGAAGGAGGGCAAGAAAACCAGACTAGAGTAGACCCAGATTAGGGTGATGCAGCCTCGTAGCCGGCATGGTGTCACCAGCTGGTTATAAGATAGTGGTTTAGTTATGGCCAGGTAGCGGTCCACACTGATACAAGCCAAGCAGGCCATTGAAACACTCTTCAGAACCGAGATGACATAGCTGAACACCTGGCATGTGATGGGCTCCTGGACACCTGCTGGGTAGTGGAGTAGAGACAGGGTGGGCACTAGGCAGCTAAGACCCACCAGCAGGTCAGCGTAGGCCATGGTCTGGATGAAGTAGCTGGTGGTGTAGTGGTGTAGCAGAGGGGCACAGTGAAACACAAAGATCACCGTCAGGTTCCCGGCAATAATGAGCACGGTCAGAAGTACAATGACAGCAGTCTCCAGGACGCAAGCCTCTAGGCCTTCGTTCAACCCCCAGCCCAAGGGACAAGAATGGTTGGAGGACCTGCCTGGAAAGAAATCTCCATGGCTGCTGTTGGCAGTGAGCACTGGGTCTGTTGTCAGTTCAGACTGGTTCATTGTTCTGGGTGCTATCCAGGTGGGTCAGGTTGTTTGGTGTGCCACCCATAAGGCAGCTGGTCTGAAACTGGAGAACTGCCTGCCTCCCAGCCGCTCTATACCGGTGTCTGCAGCCTCCCTCAGTTAATGGAGCTCAATACTCTCTAGCACACTCACTCTCTCTTTCACCTTACTCTCACATAGCTGGGTCTCAATCAAATGAACACTGACTGGAGGAAAATCAATACACCCTCTAGGAGGGTAGGACAACCCGTTTAGCTCTCCTTTTCCAATCACTCATGGTT
Organism: Morone saxatilis; assembly: GCF_004916995.1. Taxonomy (NCBI): domain Eukaryota; kingdom Metazoa; phylum Chordata; class Actinopteri; family Moronidae; genus Morone; species Morone saxatilis. The sequence goes on along the minus strand of NW_023339674.1, from coordinate 8,753,042 downwards.
AGTGAAAGTAGTGGGTGGGTAACAGTTAGGAGTAGAGAAAAAAAATGCTGTATTCCTTTAGTAAACCTAACGCAGGGTAGCTTTAGTGCTGTGGCCAGCATCTATCCCACAGGCACATTTCCCTGTTGCCTTGCCTGCCAGTCTGTGGCCTCATCTCCTGATTCTAATGAGGGTTGCCACCGGGAGGCTGAGGGCATAAGCTGTCCTCAACAAGGGCAGAGAGCACAGAAGATGCAAGGGAGGACACCATATGAAGAGGTTACAGCATGAAGTAAAGCACAGTGCTCTTCAGACTTGACTTGATTCTCTCTTGAGAACAAATAAGTAAGCAGCATATGGGTCCAATTTCACACCTAGAGATCAGATTAAATTTAGTGTACAGTTACCTTTCAAAAAACATATTTTAGGTCATCATTGCTTACAGGGGGAAAAAAGCTTCTTAAGAGCCTCTCTTGTGTATACCGAAGTTCGAAAAAGAAAATTACATCCATCTCTGTGAATCAATCCTTCAATTCAATCCAAAAGTGTCACTGTTCCATGGGTGCTAGAGTGTTTACTATATAACAGCAGGCTTCCCTTATTTTGGTGGTCCTCTGGTCAGTGTCTGGAGCCCATGTATGCCCAGCTATTGTCTGAATCAAAACACAGACACAGGCTAGAAAAACATGGGGATCTCCGCAGGAGATAATGTCACAGCTCTCTCAGCACACATGGCGCTGGGGGGAAAATGTGTTTACAAGGCATCCCTAGGCAGAATGAGGTAAAAACCAAGTGCGTCAAATGTCTAGATGAGTTCTGCCATTAAAGTGAATTAAACTTTAAATCCAAAATTGCAAACTTGCCTCTCAGTGTTCTGGACTGCAAGTCGCAATAGACAAACAAATGTAAAAGTCCAGTAGCTGATGAAAGTGTTGAATGTCAGACTCCCATGCAGGCAGGTGAAAGGACTCTCTCGGAGCAATGAGAGGCCAGCTGAATAACTCAGCGCTCCACTCTATTCGACTCCTCAGCAATCCTGTGGCAGACACTTGCAGAGAGGGGTGTGGGGATCAATCGGCAATCCTCTTATTTATCCCGTAAACTCGTAACTCGCATTTTTGTTGTGACATTCTGAAGCATTGTCAGGGGAGGCTTAGCACCTTCTCCTCAAGTGCTTAATGTAACCATAGATTTTCTAACTTGCCTTAGTCCTTTGAAATATGCACTCTGTTTAGTTGTGGAGGTATGGGGTCCTACAACTCCTCTCTCAGTATGTCTGTCGCCCTGAACTGGCAATGCAACAAAAGGGGAATCCACTCTAGTAACATAAAGAAAAGACCAAGTCCCAGTCGGAGTGCCAGTTTCAAGCACTGTCCTCTGCAAACGTCCCCCTTTTAATTCCGTTAAACAGGACGGCCCACGTTTTTAGTAGATAAATCCTTAGATCCTGGCATACAGAAAGAGATGAAGGTAATGCATCTGTCAAAAGCAGCAAGAAAAAGCAAGAAAAAAAAAAGATGACTGCGCTGATGGAAATGAGTTAAATCTGCAGCGAGGGAAGCGAGGGGACGAACAGTCCCTCAGCCCTGGTGCAGTGAGAAGGAGAGATGCTGTGACTGGCTTACACTTCCCTCCCTCTCTCTCTACACAAGCTCTCTAGCTTGCACACTCAATCTCTCTCTCTTTCCACACACACACACACACACCCCCTTTATGTGAGCGCCCGTCTTTATAATGGGAATTAAACCCGTCCAGACTGAAGTGATCGATTCTTTTATTTTGAAAAGCATCTGTTCATTCACCGTCCGACCATTTAAAGGTAGGTAAAGATGTTTTTTTTTTCTCTTCCTCCTCCCTCCTTCTCTCTCTCTCTCTCTCCCTTCTGTCTCTGTTCTTTTGTTTAGTCCCTCTGTCTCTCTGTACTTCATGTCCTTTTAACCTCCATATCTCACATTGTTTCTCTCTTTATTTTTCTTTTTGATCTTTTCTGCTGTCCTTTTCATTTCCTGTCTTCTCCTTCCTTGTGTCACTCTTCTGTCTCATATTTCTACCTTCTCTATATCCCACCAGGCAACAAAGTGGTCATCATATCTTACTTACATACTTTTTACTTCATTCTACAGTTTCTACAATGTTGTATCAATGTTTGTGTGGGAATTACCCACCAATGACTTCATCCTTGTGTGTGTTTTCCCTTTAAAAAACATCTTAATTTTGAAATGTACCATCAGTTAATTCTCATTTTTGTTTATTTGATTCGCACACTGTGTTTATCTCACTCAGGAAGGGGGTGAGTGAAGGTGAGGTGACTCCTGAGGACCGGGAACATGCCAAACGTATTGTCTACTCCGTTGTGTACGGTGCGGGTGAGTACGAAGACACACACAGGCAGACTCTCACAGAGCAGTGGGCAGTAATGTATTTCACGCAGAATATAGGTTATCTTTACAGAAAAATGCCCAGTGATTTCTACATGGTCGTCGCCGTTTTCCTCGGTTTCTTTCATGTGGTGGATCACATTCCTGATTCTACAGGGTGGATACAGAGATGGGGGGTAGAGGGGCGAGAGCAGATAAAAATAGAGAGAAGAAGATGAATGTATAATACACCCTTGTGGCCTTTAAAGAGACTTCTCTGTGTCACTTGTGACCCATTTATGGTTTACACACATCTGCATGCTCTCGTGGACACGCGCTCACACATATTATGCACACACTTGACCAGAGTGATGCAGGGGGAGACCAAACAAATATCTGGGCTGGCTGGGAGAAGCAAATTTAAAATGTTGACTAACGATGTGTGTAGTTATGTGTTGTACAAAACTTGAACATGTTTATATGTGCATTTGTGCTTTCACCTGTGTGATGAAGGCAGGTTTTTACAGGCAGTCTGCACTCTTCATCAGGTTTTATTGCCAGTGGCCTACTTAAATGCTTATGTAGAGTTACAGTTTTTTTCCATATGCTCACACAACATCACTACACCAGCATATGGTCCGGTGTGAATTAGCCTCCAGGCTGACAAGCTACTGACTTATAATAATTGGCTAATCTTAAAAAACCTGTAGTCTGGTATAATAACAGTTTGACAACTTTAGAGCCGGTTGTCAACGCTGCTATTGTGCCAGAGTACAGCAAATGTTGAAAACACAATCAATCATACATAATTAATGACACAGAACTGTCTGCATGACTTCTGCCGTACATGAAGGGCTCATTATTTTCAACTTATTTAAAAAATAAATCAAATTGATCACTATAAACTATGATTATCCGCATCTTCTTGCAACAGGAAAGACAACATTTGGATGCATGGGCACAGGGTTAAAGTGATCTGCTACTTTTAAACAATCCAGATATTGTTTGAAGAAAATCTGCAAAAAACAAAAGCTTACCCACATGTTGTGTCACGCTTTTAGAAACTGTGGCTACCTTAGAGTATTCTACGCACAAAAATGTTTTGCTGGTTCATACAACTTTTATAACTGAGGCATCTGTACACCAGGACTGTATCACAGGGTAGTTGCAGGTCTTCAATGTCTTAGAAAAGCACTAAATGTCACAAAAAAACAAAAATCTTATCACTCAGAGTGTTCACTTACTATAAAAGTGAACTTATTAAGCTATTAAGCTAAACAGATTCAACACAGAATAACAGTTCCTTGTTGTTGCTTTAAGTAACAAATAAACATACCCTTATATGTTGTAGTTTAATAAAATCGATCTCTTCCCAGTGACCCAGATACTATATATTATCAACACAGGACATTTACTGTTCTCCCTAAAGTCAACATCATGACAAAACCAGAAGATATGTTTGATTTAATTTACCAATCAGCAGTGACTCTAAACCGCATGATTTGCATCAGAATCTGCATGAAGGGAATCGGGCCGGTGGCTGTCTCACTTCACTTTAGATTCAGTGTGTACATTCAAGAGGTCAACAAAATCTGACGCTCTCAGGCTGATGATGGACGGTTCTGTTGTATTTCTACTTAAGCAGGAGTCACAGCTCAGTGGGAGAACACAAGCATACAAACACACACTGATGAATGAGTCAGTTGTATGAAACTCAATAAACCTCAACAGTAACAGCCCATGAGGTAAATGTGTAAAAGCTATATATTTGAGACATGTAGAGCGGGGCATGGGGTACACGCAGAGACAAAGCAAAAGGTCAGTGCTAAAAATGCAGAGAAAATATGCCGTGTGCGTATGGAGATATATGGAGTATTAAAAATGGGCATGAGATGCTGGGAATAGCGAGAGGGAGATATAGGAAATGTAGGCTAAAGGCGAAGAAGAACTGGGGAGGTAGGGGAGGAGAGAGTAATGTAGGGGAAAGGGGAAGAGTGAGGAGTGGGTGGGGCTGAGTGAGAGAAATGAGAGGAGGAATGGAAGGAGCTCCTGATCATCGTAGACAGACAGCTCTTCATGGAAGGCAGCGTTGCCATGGAAACCAAATACTAAAAGGAAGCTTTCTCCGCAAGACAATAATCAGGCCAGGGAGGCGGGGCAGATCAGTACTACACACACACACACACACACACACACACACGTATGTATACAAATGGATCAACAAATGAAAAGGCCAAGCGATGATGATGGAGGGAGAGGAAAAGTAGGATGAAGGAGGTGAGCCAGAGGTGTAAGATAAAGAGGATAAAATAGAAACGACAGAATTTAATTCATCACATCTGGTTAAACAGATTTGCGTTTCGTCAACTGAAGCTTCCAAAAAATGCTCGAGAAGTAAAGAGGGCAGAACTAATAAGAGGGTTGCAGAAGGAGAGATGAAAGAGGAGAGGACAAAATAAAAGGGGGGGGGGTACAAGCAGAGGCGTGCAGGGAGCGTCATTAACGGAGGTCAATCAATTAGAATAATGTAACGAGTGACTCCAAAAGTATGTCATGAAATGTCAGTTTTTTGCTGTAAAATTTGTTTCATGTTACATTTTCAATGCCATTGATTGAATTATGTATGAATAAAATAGACTTGGTTTTTAAATATACTGGGGCTTGATGTATGGAGAAGGGAGATTGAGAGGAAGAGTGGGGAGGGGAGAGGGTCTTTAGTTAATAGAAACAAGACTGTGAAAGATAAGTAATATGTAAATAGAGAATGTATCCAAATTT
>NW_023339674.1:8723941-8747903 GCF_004916995.1 Morone saxatilis | reverse complement strand
GGGGGGGGGGGGGGGGGGGGGAAGACGATGCCTGTTAGTTTAAGTGGTCTTCAGCATCAGTTTGCCATTAGTATATAGCATTCGTGCATACAGGATGACACTTAACCTCCATAATCCTACGGAAAATCTTGGATGGTTAATCCTAGTAAAATGAGTCCTCTCCTTTATCCCATCAGGCTCTAGGTTCTTCTGGATACTTTATTTATTCTTTATTTAACCAACAGCTTAGCACCGTTATGCCTGCTCCTTAGATACAGTTGCCGGGCAAATTCGGACAGTTGGGAGCATCCTCTGGCCAGCAGATGATAAAGAGGATCAAGTGACAGCGAATTGGTGGAGCAGAAGAGAGAATGGAAACAAACTGTCAAGCATTGTGGCTGGGCAGGAGAATCTTGCAAAAAAGACAATTCAGTGCAACTTAATAAACATTACTGTTTTTTGGTTGTTGTTTTTTTTACTATAAGAGCCTATGAAGGCCATCAAGAGTGGCTGGCTGCGAGCTGGATGGAAAATGGCTACTTGGGAAAACAACACTGCACCTGGCCTTTTCCGGGAAGAGTATAGTGCTTTGATTATTTGGAAAAGGGAGCACTATGGCTTTAAAGCTGGTATAACACACTGCACTGCTTAGTAGACAAATATGGGTATCTTGTCAGCCTACAAAGTATACTTTCAGCAGATGGACAAAAGAAAACATATCATTCACCTATGTAAATGTGTCTAATTTGACAAACATACATTTTTGGTCAAATCCACACAGAAAGTCACATTTCAAACCAGCAGACCAAAATCTAATGTGTTATGTGAACATCAGCAAGGGAATATGCCTTTAAGAGGAAGAGCCATTCACAGACAACGGCTGAACCTAGACCTGATTAAGTGTCCTTGAGGAAGATGTAATACAATGTAAGAATATTATACAGGAAAAGGTGGCATACAGCCAATCCAATTCTCTGACACACCACCTGTTTATGACAGAGCATTCAAGCCCCTGAAAATGACTTACACAGACTTTAAATATCGAGGCCGGAGCTGTTGGAATTTAGTTGCGTCTTGGTGTAATTACTTCATTATTTAACAAACAATGTCCTTTACTATGTGTATCTGCAGGTAACCTTAAAAATTTTACTAAACTCTAGATTTCTGTTGCTTGTCAACAATAATATATTAAGATTAATTTATGTCAATAAACACTAGTCTAATTACATTTTGTGAAATTCTAGGAACCTTACTTTTTGTCTCTTATTTAATAATAATGTTTAAATTATAATTTCTGTGTCTGTCTCAATTTGTAGAATAACAAGCTCTGCCTTACATTACCGCACTTGTAAACAAGCTTACTAAAAAGCACAACACACAATACAACATGTGAGTTATATCACCATAATGTACTGTGACCTAAAAGTTGTAACGTGAGGCAGTGAAAATGTACAACACAGACAGCATGAAACGAATAAGACAACAATACTTGGTCAGTTTTTACAGGCGTTAACATGGAGACCAAATACTCTTAACCACCTGTGCTGGTTAATCTGGTCATTCAAGAGACACAGCGTGATGGAAAAACACAGAAGGGGGGGTCCAGAAAGAGAGGGAAACTAAAAATAAAGAGACAAAGCGAAGACTAAAAAAAGTTCATGCAGACAGTTCTACCGTCACTATGGAAGGAGCCAGTCAATGGAGATCTCTTCGCACAGTGCTCTTTACCTTTGGAGGTGGACACTGATGAAAAACACGACCAGAAGGCCACCGTTAATAATTCATTCTGCTCCAAAACAAAGCCAGCAGGGCGACTAGGAAACAAAGGTGGAGGCTGATTCACCTTTCACTGCTTCCCAGCATCCCACCCTCCTCCACCCCTGTGCTCCTGCTGATTCCACTCTCAAGAGCAATGTGTTAGCATAAGTAGGGAGTTTACATCTTTATTAAAAGGCGTTTAGATGATGGGCTTATCCACAGAAACTTACAGTTACATTAAGTAAGGAGGTAGTGGGTTCACCATCTTGTTCAAGGACATTTTATCAGGACAGGGTGAGTAGGTAACTAAGTGAGTAAAGTTGATATCTGCAACACCTTTCTAGAGCAAGCATGACATATTACAAACTTCACAGTCAAAAATTATACAAAAACAGCAATCTAGTCTACTCTAATCCACATTGCTGACCTATCTAAAGAACAACAAAACGTTGTCTTAACTGATGACCAAGGGACAGCCAGTAAGCCCAGTGAGATGACATTACAAGGGTTTTCTGTCTGTACAAAATCTGCAAAGGTTCCTGCATTGAAACTTACAGAGAAGCAGGTTACAAAAAGTGGAGGGTTAAAGAGAAATGTTCTGCTGCATAGTTGTTGACAACAGATGACTGCAGTAATTATGTTAATATGTGGAATAATGCACAAGTGAAGCAGATAGTTTCCCTCCAGTCAGAGATATCATGAGTTCATGTTCAATGATCCAAATGACCAGCGGATGTGTATTGTCACATCAATGGTAATTTTTATACAACTGCTTGTGGGATGTTTGCCAAATTGTGTCTGAAGTCACTCTAGTATCATTAGATTAGTGACTCATTCAATTGTATCAAAGTATTTTAAAGGTGCTTCTAATTTACTGTTCTTTGTATAAATTAGGTGCTTCAACTTCAGCTGGCTGACTGGTTTACAATATGATGTTTTTGAGGTTGGTTATCAAAGAATTTCAGGTCATTTTATTTGGCTGAAGGGTAAAATGTAAATGTGGTTGCTTCTGTGCTGTAGCTCCGATCACTGACAACCCTCTTGTTCAAGAGTCTGGGGGTTGGGATACAGAGGGATAGGTGGTTAGTGGGGCAGATTAGAGCTGGTTCACTGCCTGGATACAAACATTCAGCGAGCACTATCAACAGACCAACACTAAACCAGCTTAGCAGGCAGAAGGCAGCATTTATATTTATCAACAGTGGACTAAGCTTTGTCTGGATTCAGTTACCAGGTTGATGGCACTCAATGAGTAGATTCTGAAGCACTGAGAACATTTGTAGTCATTGCCTTTAGTGCAGCATAGCTTTTTTTGCCGGTCATAAAAACTGCACTAGAAATTGAGATGTCATACATTGACACTATTTGCCAAAACTAAAAATCTTGGTTTCCATGTGAATACAGTGATAATCAGAGCACTCAGTTCAGGGAAAGCCAGACTGTCGTCCTCACATCTGTATAGTACACCGCGCACACCTTACTGCTATCACTGTATGTTAAACTTTTGCAGTCACCTCTCTTGTCTTGTAAGCCAGCTATAAATTTGTAGCAAGTTATGATTATTGTTTTAGTGAGTAATCGTTATGAGGGCACATTCTATTACTGGTTAATATAACAGAGAAAATGTATGAAGCAGGCACAGTGGGAAGGGGAAAATGTCAAATATAAAGATAGGAGCTAACTCACAGCATGTGGACAACAAAGTAACAGCTATTATTATCACATTTCATATGACAACAATTTATGTTCAACACCCATAACAGAAAAAAATCTCTCTAAATATATCTATTCACCTCCAGCACAACATCAGCATGCAGTTCAATGGTAAAGAGGAGCTAAAGGTCAAAGAAAGGCTGCCTACTGAAATCACCATCTATCATCTTCATTTAATCTCACACCACATGGTGGTGAAGACCTGTCTGACCGCTCAGGTTGAGATATTTATATTCATTATTCTGTAACTCCTATTGTCCTTGCACCATGTAGGTCAGGATGTAATGTGCATCTCTTCTGTCGTCTGTAAAGGCTGAATGTAGACAATAAGTCTTTGTACTTTCACTTGAAATTTTTTTTTTCAAAGAAAAATAAATAATTATTTGTTGAATAAAAGTCATTGTATAAAATGCAGGTCAAGAATGCATATTGCATTTTCATTTTCAACACCACTGACAAAGAGGCAATACTACTACTGTATGTTCAGGAGTTTAGGCTCTTATTATATTTCCATTTCCATTTAAGTTTTTTAATTTTTACTATATGTATATACCTATACATTCATTTCTAATCTATATATTGTGTTAGATAATGTATATAACTGTAGCGAACAAATTTCTTTCCGGGGATTAATATAATATTTCTGCTCCTGATTCTGATTCGGTATGTAGTACCGTGTTGTTGAGTAGTGATGTAATGACAGTGAAATCGCGACACAAATATGTGAAAATGTTGACATTATCCATGAAGATTCTTTTACTTTTACATTTATTGAATTAGAAGATACAAGCTGGTGCCACTCTGCACTGAGGAAGAAGAAGAAGCAGAGCACAACTCTAGCTGTGAGGCTACAGTTGGTACGAGGACTGAGACATGGAAGTGTTGTGACCAGAGAAGACGCTGTAGGCTGGATCTCCTTAATCCGAGCTGTCATATCAGTGTCAGCCTGGCTAGGGGGCTATGCTAATACACACATAGTGGATACACTCACTACTGAATGGCAGCACAATTAAGCTGTAATAAACAAACTTGTTTATAAAATGATTTTAACACACCTTAGGCATGGCATGTACATTCCAACTACAATAAAAAATATCTGACTACAGAAATGCCAGATCTGATTTTTGTTTTTCTTTTCCAGATATTGATTTTCCTGAAGCTGTGGAAGAAAGGCAGGGTGTCCTTTTGTGGTGCCCATTGGGTTTCTGCTGTGGATATGTGAATGAGAGCTGAAGGGCGGCATTATGGAGACACACACAGAGCCAGGATGGGAGGCTTGCTGTGAATAGACCTATATTGTAAGGAGGGGAGAATGGAAGTGGTGTTGCTTGGCTGTCTTGTGGCCATGCAGTGCAGCTGGTCCCTACAGATACTATGAAGAAGGATGGGATAGTGCAAAGTATCTGCGTGTCTTTGTGCAAGAGGCAGTGATTGACAAGACTTTAGACCCTCAAGGGGATTTTTTTTCATCCATGAATGATGGGAGACCTCAAACTAGCGGCAGGGCACACAACTAAGCCAGAGGAATTATGTTTATATATGTGCATAATGTGCATCTGTGCATACATGCATACTGTATTTTCAGATAGAGGTGAAAACCTTGTATCTCTAAAATGTCAACGTTTGAAGACCTCAGAAAAACTTGTGCGCTTAGCTTTGATCATACTGCATGTTTTTCAGCTACACCAATGGGTTTTGAAAGGATTTTTGAGGTCTACAAGGTCTGGCAAATGGTGCAAATATCAATGTCACCAAAGTTGGAGATTTGTCCTTTAATATGAATACAGTATCAATGTATACATACAGCAAGTATGCACCTACAGTGAAATTTTATACCAGAACAAAATCCTAACAATGTATTAAGAAATATAAATGGTTTTGTGTGCCGTCATCAACTGAGACAATCCAATTTCCAGTTACTCTAATCGACAGATTACCCTATAAAGGTAACAACAGTCGAGTCTATGAGTATCAGTATACTTTGCACTGTCACACTCAACCCCAAACACCTGTGCACCTCACTAGATTGTGGAGCTGTCCAGATTTTTTCAAAATTTTAACTACTTGCATGTCACCACTGTGTACAGTAGTGACTGCATTGGTTGCCAGAAGGTTTAAAAAGTAGTAGTTGAATTTTGAGAGTGTGTATTCATAAGTAGCTGGCCACCTACCCAGGTTCCAATTATCCAAATATCAAGTACTTAATGAACCAAGGCAGAACTTAAGAAACAAAGACAAAAGGAGACACAGAATTGTCATGGAGACAACTTCAAGCTGATAGAAGTTTACAGACCCTTGCAGTTACCATGGCAGCCTATCTTATGTACATTGTACTCCATGTATCTGTATGTGGGTTATCAGGCGTGGGTGTAGCATTATCCCAGCCTGGCTGCATGGCTGATGCTACTTTTGATTGTACACAGACGTTAAATGTCATCGCTAAGCTGGCACCTGGCCTGAATATGATTCAACATCAAAATGTAAAGCACCTGACAGCCTTGGTCTAATTTGCTCGTAGATTTCATTACATGCTTTGAACAGAATTAAACAGAGCTGGTTCAGTCATGGGTGGGAATTTCAGCGAGGTTCAGAAGGGAAGTGGAAAATGATAGATGCATAAAATCTTTACAGCTAAAATACGTTTTTAAAACCTTTTAAAACTTTTACCTTACATTCATTTCTGTAGCTAGAAATAGCATTTCTCTGTCAAAAATAATCATACTAGGGTCACCGCATTTCCATTTAGTGGCAATATATATGATGCCCAGTGCTAATAATTAAGTAATTCTCTGACCCCAGACTGGTACATATTTGGTTAACCAGGGAGAAAAGGGTAGAATATTGCAACAAAAGCAATGAAAAGAAAAGTTTAAAAGAAAAAATTCCCTTAGAAGACCTTCAGTTACAGTATAAGGCCCCTTACGGCCTGCTGTGGTGAAACCACTGTTCCAGGCTTCTGATTACAGCAGTCGTACCTGTGAAGAGATGCTGACCTATGTTAATGCACTTGCTGTGGTGTGAGTGAGATTGGTCTTTGGAAAGGCAGACCTGGAAATAGCTGGCTGAGCTTTTTTAAGCTGTGGGTTCAAGCGAGGCAGCACACCTTGGGCTAGTTCAACTCTAGGGAGACGAAAAGGTTGTTCAAATGTCACTAGCAACACCCCAGCCCAGACCCCAAACACAGTCCTGCGCCAGCCGAGAAATGAGTCATTTGTGAATGTCTCAGATGCCCTAAGGCCATGGTGTGTGTGACAGAATGTGTATTTGTGACTCTGTGTGTGATGACTGTAAATGAGAGCAGTACAACACTGAACACGACACTTGCCATCTATGATATCAAGCTAGACGGCCACAGGCCACATGCTGCTAAATGCTCAGTAAGTTACTCCATCCCAGTTGTTCTCACCTTGGGAACAGACCCCTCAATAGGTCACAAGATCACTTTAGCGGCTCGCAGCACGATTTATGAGCTCAGAAAATAATAAATACAAAAGTACTACAATAGCAGTTTTTAATTTGTCGGTCTCCACAGATAGGGAATAAAATAAACTGCTGTATCTCAAAAAATAATTCTTCAATCAACTCTTCACCACCCTCCATGCAGCGCATTATGAGTAGGCAGCACCTCATCAACATGTATAACCTATATAAATTCAGTGGTAAATGATGACGATTTGGGTGCTAAATGAGTACCAGTGGAAGGTAACACTTTGCAGTCTATGTAAATTATAATTGCCAGATACCAGAAAAAAAAAAACAGTGTACTCAGATAGCTAACCATTATTCAAAACACACAAAAAAACATTTAAAGCGCTTGTCTGAATGTGGCATATTCCAGCACAAAACTAGACACAAACAGAATATAAACCTGAGATAAGTTTCATTAGAATGGCTGCAACCTTTACTCTATTTTCTATCTAAACTATTTTTTGCTGTGTTACTAACAGGCCTGCTACAGTAAATTATATTAGAGAGAAAGTGCACAGGATTCATTCCTAAGGGTGAAATATAGAAGACTGAAGGACATTTTATTCAGAGTGTCTGTAGTTTCATTAAGATAAACCCCTGACTTTTTAAGACCTTTCCAATGATGTTTGCGAACAGCATTAGGAAAAGTTTTATGCATATATTTGCAAAAACAAATAAATCTTAATGTTGCACTTTTTTGGCACCTTGAAATTAAACTGATGATTGTTGGATATTGTTTTTTGTTTTTATAAATCCAAAATTCAAAAATCAGTTTTTGGCCATTTAAGTTTTGAACTAGAAACCACACATGGTTTAACACCCATCAGCTTACTAACATAACGCCTGTCCAGAACCCCTGGCGATATGCAGCACCGATTTTATGACACCGGTACCCCTTCCATAAGGGCGACAGTCCAATTACTTAAAATTCAATCAGCATTAACGTCGTCACTGAGCCCAGACAACAGACATTAATAAGCTCCACATCGCCCTCGCCGATGCAGTCATTTGCTTCTTTCCCTCCCTCCTGCATCTTCCCTCAGTTCCATTCATTTGGTGTAGCTATTAATAGCCCGGCCACCCGCCTATCAGTACCATCACTACTCCAGCAAGACAGAGGATGTGGGCATGGCCCAGCCAGTGGAATGAGAATAAATGAGCTGAACTAAAGAAGCGTGTTCTTATGCAACGAGAGAGAGAGAGAGAGAGAGAAAGAAAGAGAGAGAGAGAGAAAAGAAAGAAAGAAAGAAAGAAAGAGAAGGAGAAGAAAAGGGAGAGAGGAGAAAGAAAAAAAGGGAGAGAGAAGAAAGGAGAGAGAGAGAAAGACCGAAAGCCGAGAGAAAGAAGAGAGGAAGAAAGAGAGAGAGAAGAGAGAGGAGAAAAAGAGAGAGAGAGAGAGACGGAGAGAGAAAAAGAGAGAGAGAGAGAGAGGAATAGAAAAACATGTCCATATGAAGAAGGAACAATAAGTGTAAACAGTAAAGTGAGATGGTAAATAAGACAAGGGAAAAGAAAGATACTATAGGAAAGAGAACAAGTTAGAGAAATGGGACATAAAGAGCAAAAGAATAACTGTCCCAATTTACCAGATAAAGATGAAAACAGAAAGATTAAGGAAGACAAAGACAGAAATTTACCCACTAGGTGAAAGTCAACTAAAAATATGTGACTCAGGAAAAGAGAGAAATCTGCCAGCTCTCTTGACGTTTACACACATTCCTTTTCTCCAATTCTCCCCTCAGTGACTACAATCTCATATTTATGGGTCCACATTCCTACCTCTCTCCATTTTTCTTCTTTCCATTTACCCCCCCCCCCCCCAGCAAAGAAAGACTATTGTATTATCCATAAAAGTGAGGATCTCTGCTTTGCGTTTTTATATCGCCTCCTCCACTTGCTGCTGATGCCTGGTCCAGTGGGGCTTTGTCAAACTACCTACTGGTTTGCAAATCTCTCTCTTAAAATCCAAAGATGGATCTCAGACCTGGGTTGACTGCTCCATCAATGTAGTCTTACTATGATTGATGACTATAGAAAACAAGCATTGCGATGTCAGCTTTAGTGGAAAAAACCCTAAAAAGATAAATACAAGTAACAAGAGCATAAGTATATTTATGAAATCACCAAAATATCAATATATCAAGTAAAGTAACAGATATTTACTGGATTATACAATGATGGATTATTATCTTTACGATAATCATGCAACCCGATATGTAACTCGAAAGGTGCCTCCATATGGCAAAATTACATAAAGCTGTAGTCTCATGCAGTGCAACTCATCATTAACAGCAGTGTTATGACTAATACTCCCACAGTTGAACTTTGTTTGTTTGAAAATCTGTAACGATGAAAAGTTAAGAACTGTTTAATAGCTTGCTACCTATTTTAAATTCAATATGCCTGTCAATCTTTCCATCTCTGCTCACTGGCCAATAAAACTTTAACCTTTAACCTCGACTATGACTTCCTTACTACTGGTTGTCTGTAATATCGGTTAGAATAGGTTGGGTGTTTGTGCAGACGAAATGTTACTTTGTTCTGTCTGATAATCATTCAAACGTGATTACTTGCTGCTTGAAGCTCTTGGTTCGTTTAGAGTGAACTGGACCAAAACTAAAAGGCAACAGCGCATCATTTTGTTCCCTTGGTCCTGACCTCAGTAGACCTTAGTCAGCAGGTACAAGTCCACTTTTCAGGTAGTGCACCAACTTAAACTCAACCAACGACCAAACAGGAACATTTTAACTGCACCAAATGGGTTATATGTGAACACATCCTGAAAAATGTTCAACAGTTAAATACTAAAGGTCCAATTCTTGCAAGCTCCCTGGGAGGCCAAAGGGCCAACACGGGCTGTAACTGTCCTGAGACAGCACTACATGCATTTAAATGTCACAGCTTAATGAGAGTGTTCTCCTACAAGACACAGTTCAGAGGAACATCTTTAATAACAACAGCAATATCAGTGATGTTAGTAGTCTTAGACATACTATGGTAAACAAAATAAGAAAAAAAAAAAAACTAAAGGAATGATAAGCAAGGTACCATCAAGAACACCGTTTTCCATATTCTAAGTTTACATGGAGTCACGAATACAGAATAGGAGAGACAACTACACACAACAACCTGTTAAAAGTCACTTTTGACCAATGCTGAGCCATGAAATCCAGTGGAAACCAATAACAGCATGTTGGCATGCCAGCCATCAGATCGGAATATAATAAGAAAATATATTACTGTAAATGCACACAACAGTGAGCAGTGAGCAGTTCAAATACTTTCACATAAAAACATGATAAATCCATATAGTAAGTGAAACTAACCAGTTGTCCCTCCTTGGTCTGTGTGTGTGTGTGTCTTTACCTTGGTGATGAGGATGCGGTAGTGCTCAAGCAGGTCATGGTTGTCGTGGCAACCGGCCAGCAGCTGCCAGACTTCAGCTCTGAGTGGCTCAGGAATGCCACTGCGAACCAACGAGGGCAAACCCTTCGGACGAGTGGACAGGTTCCCATGCCTGATACACACACGCAGATGTAATCCATTATATTATAATCTCACTTAATGCAATTCAGCCACTTTGAATATTAATTTGAAGTGCAGGGGGGCAGATTTGATCTTTATGTCCTTTGTGTGCAACAGTGAAATTTGTGCAGTGACATTATGAAGACCAATCGAGTCAATCATGTGCAGAGTTATACGCCTGTCGCACTGGAGTATTCACATTATACTAACTACAGTACCAAGTACAGTACTGCATTGTATTGGAGTAGAGCATTAACCGCAGTGCTGCCATGCTGTAAGAGTTCTCCCACATGAGGAAATATCTTGCTTTTGAAAACACGCTGTCAGCTCTTTTTAATGATGCTTGAAATCTCATCATAATGCATTTATTGAGGCCATATGAAAGCAATTTCCCGATAAACTACTTCACTTCATTGTGCTGATGCAACAGCAAGAAAACCGGCTGTGAAATCAAATGAAAAGCCAGAAACATCTTTTATTCAGTTAATTATGCCAGTGTCTGTATCTAAAGCTGTATGTTTCAATGCTGGTTGTTGTAAAGGAACAAAGTATTACAACAATGATGAGTATGTGATGAGTGAGTATGTGTCATAGACGATAAATTAATGACTGTATCTGAATGGAACAGTTTTCCACACAAAATGAGATGATAAAACAATCAAACTGCAATGATAAAGAGGACCCCGGCCCTGTATAGTAAATCACAGTCTGTATGAGGCAGGGTGGGCTTGATTGACCTTCTAGCATAATTGCATTTATTACAATCATGATATATGTATACCAGTTTATGATCCATCTTCTGTTTACACTTGTTTTTCTTTACTATATCCTAGAAGTTGCCGCTGCTGCTCTGATTCATTCACAAGTAATAGAAACTTTACGTCTTCTTAGGCAATGTTAATGTACAGTAATTTTTTCCCTTTTTTTCCCCACTTACTGTTCCCCTCAACTTTCTTTAAATTTAGTACTTGATGAGATTTTAATTTTATATATTGTGTTATATTTTATAACACATTGACTTATTCTAGATTTCTTAGGCAAATGTTCTTAACCAAAATATACCCCATGCAACTGTATACAATTCCATGAGTCAATATTTCTCTCTATCCTGTATTTCTTTATCATTTATTGCCTTTCTTCCTATTTGAACCTCTCTCTGTCCGGCTGTTTTGAACCATCTAATTTCATCTAAGTTTGAATCACTCAATTTCCAAATTTCTGTCTTTTTTGGAGCCTTACCATCTATTAAGGATTCCTCCCCATGACTCTAGGATTTTCTCAGGACAGTCTTTGGAAACATCTCCTGTCCCACTGGAAATTTCACTGTCACTATCTGCAGAAACACAAACACATCCAGATATTAACAAACATTTAGAGCAAATGGAGCATTCCTGACATATGCAACCTTTGTCCACATGAGAATACGGTACTCATTACGACACGTTCGGTTTAAGACCACGTTAAAGGCCCCAAGATGTTGGTCCATCTTTAACAAGACAACAGGACACCTTTTTTGGTCTGGAAGATCTTTCGTCACTTGTTCCAAGATATGTCAGAACTTCATCTCACTGCTGAGGAGTCCTAATATGTGTGTATGTCTGTCAGGGAACTGCATTGCACATTTTAAAACCTGTTAATATTGATGCTACGCACTCAAATGGAGGAAGGAGTGCCTGTGCAGTGCCTACACTTTCCATTATTGCAGTTCTTCTGTCTGGTGGTTCGTGAGGCAGACAAGAGGCAATCAGCACAGCGAACCACTTGTGTTTTGATGCAGAAGCACTAATTGACTGTCTGGCCTGCTCTGCTGCTGGAGAGATGAACTGATCCCCACACAGAGACCGCCCACTGGAACACACACAGTGGGCACAGAGATTCACACAGTATGTCCAGCACATACACTGATCAGATGTGTAGTTCATAATACTACATGTGTATGTACAGTACATATTACACAGAAACATTTGTAGAAATGTATTACACATGGGAAAAAGAGACACAACTATAAAATTGGATAGTTAGATTGATGCACACACATACAGTCTCTTTTTGGTTCAGGGTGAACTCTATAATCTATCTTCTCCTTAAACTCTTAAGTTTAAATGGATGTCAACAAAGCTTTTTCCTATTAATTCTGGTCTATAAATATAAAACAAATGGGTACCTCTCTGTTTCTATGAAAAAAACAAAGTATTTTTTTACCCAGAAAATATGCAAACATTAATGTTGGGCCATGTTTATCTACAGTATTCATGTTGAGTATGTGACACACTGATGATTAGGATTTGCATAGCTAGCTGTTTTTCACCACAAATTTGTGGTAAGAAAAAATGTGTTGTTGATCCACTGTAAATCAAGTTTGACTTATCTTGTCATTATTCTTAAACAAAATCTTATCACAGATGTGTCTTTTCTGCCCTTTTCTTGAAAGAAAATAATGACTGGATAGATTAAACTAGTCATCCTCGATGAATTAAATATTGTAGGTGTTTACACAATTTTAAAATAGTCAAACTCAAATTTTTTAAAGCTCTTATTAATGCTTGTGAGAACAAGAACAAGATTTCACAACTAACATAAATATGAAAAAACACACTGGTTCCAATGAACTTCTCAGGGCAGGACATTAGGTTTCACTGACATCTTAACAGCAAAACCAAACAGCCCTCAAAAGTGTTAAAAGGTATTCTCTCCCACTGAAGCCTTTAACATTAAATAATGAATCAATACATTTTCTTCTAGAACATGCAGCCACTATCCTCAATGCAATGCTGCTCCTATACATGCTTAGCCTCAGCAGGAGCTTTTTAGGTCTTTATAAATGCTTGATGAGCCCTTTCAAATGGTTCAGACCCGGCACAAAGCTGCTGCCTCTGTCCTCAGATTGGCTAAGGCCACGTGCCGAGGAAGCGTGAGTCCAGTGCCACTGCCAACTTACCAGGTGATGAAAGAAACTGTGAAGACGAGGACCATTACCGTTACCTTTTAATCTGGAGGGGGGCTGTGCATTCACTGTAGGATTACTTTCAAATAGGATCTCTCTGATGTTGAAGCCACTATTGGATTGGTTTTTGTCTACATTAAAGTGAGAAGAAATACCTTACTAGTGCCTTGAAGATGTTCTACATTTAATATTTTACCCTATTTTAATGTAATTTTATTTATATCCTTTAATTTTTAATGTCATAGTCATTACTATGTCTTGACCTTTATTTTTCAACCTTCACCTCTTATTTGACAGAAGTATAGTGAATCAATCAAGCTGTGTGTCACTGTATTGTAATATGCAAATACAGAAGTTATAGTAATAAACAGAGGGCCTGTATGAAAATACAGTATGTATGATCACAGTCTGTGAGAATGTACAGTATATGAAACAGGAACATACAGTTTTCGTGTGTATGTGTGCCTACGTGTATATGAAAAGGGCAACAAAAACACAACAAGCAACAAGAGGAAAAGGCTTCAGGCCTATTTTCCACATTGCAGCTTCCAAGAAGAAGAAGAAAAAAAAAACATCCACATGAATTGAATGTGTGTGTGCTCACAGCAGTGGCATCTACACTGGGAGTGTATTCATTTCTGTACACAATGAGGCTGACCTCCAGCTCCACAGCCCTGAGCGCCTTCAATTTTCAGCTCTGGGGGAGTAGAGGGGCGTTAAAGAAAAAGCCCTCTGAATGGCTCCCACAGTGGCCGTTGAAAGCCGTCAGCTCCGGCCTTGGCGGCTGACTCGTGACTTTGGGCGAGTCGGCAGCTAAACACAGGAGAGACGATTTCTTCCTCCTACTCTGTTAATACCTTTTAGTGCTTCAAGGTGATAAAAGTAAAGGACTGTTGACAGTGGCAAAGAAGAGAGAGAAGCGACAAAATAACATGAAGATGAGCCTCCAATGTTAGATGTTCCCATGTATCACAATTTTGAGAAACATTAACAAAAAAGTTTTTAATTAGTTTTTAATAAGGGGGTGCCTTTTTCTATTTATTGCTGCACTAGAAAACTGTGGGCTTGTATATCTTGTTAAAATGTCAAAGGCTAACAGCTAAATGAACATAGAAATGTGCACCTTTATCTAAACCAACATTATGAAGCGTGCAATCTGAATTGTGGCCAGGCCTAATCTGCGACACCTGCACAACCGAGCCAGTGGTCAGGTGGAAATGCCAGTCCTGTTTATATTAGTGGGCTGAAACTGGGTCATGTTTGGGAATCACTGGAGTCTAACAGCCAGTGTTGGTGCTTTTAATGTTATTGCTGTTTTGCCTCCATCCCTCTGGCATAGCGGGAAAATATCCACGCTGCTCTGGCTTGTAACCTAAACTGGTCATGTTTAAATTTAATGAATTCAGTGTCTCAATACACACAATTACGGGGATTCATATCACCAGCAATGTGGTTTGTCAGTTCTGATTGATGGTTGTTGGTGCGTAATGGTCAGTTTGCAATGATGCAATGGTCAAAAGCTTGGAATGATAAAATTATTTCATAATGTTGTCATTTAAACAACTTGCACTACTTGGCTGATTAGGGAGATTATTAATGGAACATGAAAAACCCCAAAACAACCATGCATGGACGGGTCTGCTTGACTTAAGAGGGCTGTTCATTTCAGACAAAAAGGGCATGTGGGGGGTGTTTGATGGTAGTTTGATACTGCAGTGCTGTAGTGCTATAAACCAACAAGCCCCAACAGGATTGGGCCGGGTTCCACACACAAATCACTCACGCTTGACGCACGAGCAGACACACAAGCGTGCATAATCACACAAACACACACAGCTATCAAAACCCCTGAGATTCTGCCTGCAGTCATTGCTTTTCACAGTGTAACACATACACAAAGTCTGTGGTAAAACATAGAATACACACCCTTTCCTTCACACATATGCAAACAAACACAGACACACACTCAAACTCAGTACCCACAATTTATCCACATTCCCTTTATCACATGTCTTGCCACACTCACTCACACACACGACCCACATAAACTCATGTTCACACACACACACACACACACACACACGCATCCCTGCCAATGTTTATGTCTCTAAACAAAATTAAACTTCACTGTTGATTCATATCAGCCAATGACTAGTACATATGTGTTTGTGACAAGGCAACGCAGGAGTATGTGTGCTCTGGTAAACCTCAATTTCAGCCTGAATATCTGGACATATAATCTCATTAAATTGAGGCGTTCATGCCACCCAGAAAAAAAAACGCTGGATATATGGAATGAAAAGGAAATGCTCCCACCGACAAGTTAGTTGTGGTAAAGCAATTGTTTTCTTTTTTGTACCTGAGAAGGATCACAAGTGTCTCGTTTTCGATGATATTAAAAGGCAGTGAGGGATTTGTACAGCTCTATGCACTGTGAGGCTGCATTTTTCAATCAAGCAAGATTTGGAAGACAATTATGTTGAGTTGGGGCTCGCACACACATATGAGTATGTGTGTATATTCGGAGGAAGGCATTGTGATGAAGGATTCTGGCATCTTATCAGTGATGTACAGAGACAGGAAGCCTAACTGGCTTTTTAAAGATGAAAAGAATTTGCATTATTGGTGATTATGCAGTGTGGTACGGTTGGTATATATTGTATATGATTAACTTAACAGAGTAAAAGGGGTAGAAAGCAAACTACTGAAGGAGAGAGTGAGCATGAAAATGAAAAAGGGAGAAACATCCATACCTTCATCAGCCTCCTCTTCCTCAGTGGGCGAGGCCAGTCGTCCTCTTTCTGCATTGCTTCTCTCTGCCTCCCTCTGAAGACTCACCACCTCATAAACAGCATCACTCTGACCCACCCTCTCTGGTGCCTGCTGTATACACACACACACACCACCCAATCAGACTTTTTTGATCCCCAAAGGGAAACAATGTCATGCATTGAGAAAAAAATATTATTTATAAATACATTTTGAAAATCAAAAATATTAACAAAAAAATGATTGACATATCTGCAGGGCAGTTTTGCAAACTTATATTTAACTGCAAGGATAGAAAATACAAAGATGAAAATACACTTTTGTCTCTTCATAGAAATTCATACCATGTGTTGCTTTCGTCAGGAGGTACAAACTGTTCAAATGTTAACACAAAAGCAGCCCCACTAACAAATTTCAAAAACATTACCATTACAAAATGTTTTCTGTTGCTTACAGATTTGTTAAATTCGTGATTGCAGGTTTTTTTTCCTTTCTTGTGAACATAGAGATTCTGATTTTCTGTACAGTAATTCTCTTTAAATATACACTGCATGTGAGCAGCCCCTAATAAGGTACAGTAATTCATAGACAAACTGACCAAAACAATAAGGGTACATCAGCGCCAGGAGACAATCTAATGCTACAGGGGCTCGAGAGGCTCAATTAACGTGCAATGACGAGCTTTAAATCGGTTTTACATATCCAGACTGATCCCTTCAATCACAGGAAAGCTAGGAGAAGAGGGTCATCCAGTGCGAGAGTGATCATTTGCGCCATTAAGGACATTGATTATATCATGGCAGCCACAGAAGCACCAGAGTCATGGACTAGGATCGAGTTCCTCCAACCAGCATACAATCCATTCTCATTTGTCCAGGACAGACAGCAGTCCCAGCCCCAGAGAGAACTGCTGGTATCCTTGTGTCAGTATGAGATTGGCAGTGCAGGTCTGATCTCAATCTCAACAAGGTAATCAGCTTGACCACCCTTACACCTGACATTGACCAACTGTCTGACCAATGTGTCAGGCCAAAGCTCACTGCCCCATCAGATGACATCAATGAAAGAAAAAGAGCCAGGAATGAGGACCGAGGCAAAAAGCACTACCATCTGCAGCAGAGAGCCTTCTGCAATCCAACTGAGGTGGGATGTAAGGAGTTTGCAGGCCTGGCCCTAAATTAATCAACTTAGCAAAAGTCAGAGGGGTGAAAAAGAAGAGCCATATAACACTACGGAGAGAACAAAATTATGACAGGTATGGTAAGAGTAAGAAAGAAGATTGTACAGAATTAACTTAGAAGGTTTATGTAAAACTATTCAGCCAACTATCATTGATTAAATATGGGTGTGTTTTCACGATCTAATAATATTTTTGTAGCAAATGTTGTTGAAAGACTTGGCATACCATCTGTGTATTTCTTCCTTTTCAGTCATGAAATGCATTTTGAAGTTTGTGTGAAATTTTGTGTTGGAACGATACACTCAAATAAAACAATTAATTACTTTCATTTGGGAGCTGGTAAACCCAAGTAGGGATAAAACCCTAGTTAATACTTTACAAAAGTGTTAGCTAACAAGTTTGTTTTAAAGTCTAAAAAATATGTAGTAAATATTGCTTGATTAGTAATGTTTCTCGGTACAAATCCTGCGTCTGACACAAGAGATCGATAAGGCTGTTTGCCCTCATTGTTCTCCGAAGTTTGCTGGAAGTGATGTAGCCTAAAGCCCTGGTGTACTATGTGGTGTGAGCACTGAGTAAGCCATTTTAAAAATAGCCTTTTAAATGCTTCATTGTTTGTCAGCAACCACTCATATGGTAACTCAGAAGGCAATTTGGCCTGATGTGGTCCGTTTGTTTTTTCAGGTCCAAATGTTCTGTAATATTGTAATTATTTCATTTTCAACATACATGAATATAACCATAATTATAACCATATAAATTCAAAACACAGTTTACACCTATGTTCATTGCCAAAAACCACACTTTTTGTATTGGGTGAAATCAATTAAAAGGTGCATATGCATTTTGCCATGGTTTTCAGCGCCGTTCATTTTTGTCTCAATCCGTAGGACTCTCTCCTTGCTCCAGCTCAGTGCTGCCCCTTGAATACACTGAAAAAACCCGGTCCGGGAGACAACACAGGGCTCGTAAATCGTAAACACATACTAGGGGACGCAGTCTGTGCACCAAAACACAACAAACAGTTTCCAGCCATCACCTAAAACGAGACAAAGATGTTTGGGAAGAAGGGGTGGGGGTAGTGCGCAGAGTTGATTGAGTAGCGTACTGCTTCCCGATTTGCAGCTCGACAGTGTAGAGAGGCGAAACAAGAATTATAACACTCGTAAGCATTTTCAAGTATCATATTTTGTAGTTCCTAGCTTTTGACCTTCAACCCATATGAGCTGCCCACGAAACCGGCTTCCGTAGCAACTGCTGACGCCAGTCTGTAAGCCGTCCGGATAGTCGGGCGTGTGATCGTAGCAGCGCTATTATGTTGAGTCAAGACGAACACATTATTAATGAATTCGTTATACGAACAAAGATTTTTTGTTAATGTCGAGAATAACGAATTCATAAGTCGTATTCACGAGATACACAGAGCATAAAATAAAACAAATCCATGGCCGTTTCTCGGCTTTTCCGTATCTTTTTGCATAAGTCCATACAAGAATTTTCCAATATATCCGCTTAACTAAATTACCTCACATCGTAACATATTGTATAGAAGACTGAATTATAAATGTACTCACTGAACAGTATTGGAGTGTAGCTCCAGCCAATACTTAGCGACGTTAGCGGTAGCCACACTCCAACTTAGTGGAAAACATGGGGGGGGAGGAGGTTGAGCTTTGACTCTGTTTTGTTTGGTATTTACTTTGAACGACAACAGAAGTGATGTCATGCAGGATCGCATAGTGCACCTTTAAATGACCAGATGACAATCTATCATCATCACTGCTTAATACAGCTTTTAGACTCTTTAAATTCATCATAATGGACTAAAGAAATAGACAAGAGAAGAAAGACACAAGCAGCCTTGACCTTGAGTGTCATAAGCTACTGATGTTAATTTCTGGTCTATTCAATTACTGTAGTGCTGTTGCCTCTCTCCTCCACCTGGTAGAATGGATCAATGAGCTGCATTGATCTGCCCACTCGCATGGCATTAATGACTAACTCAAGTCAGTGATGAGAGCGCAAATTGGGAGGGAATATCAAGCCTGGCCATTTTCTAGAGAAAATCCTAAGTAGGCTTAGGTAACAAATGAATTATTAACTCTGATACAATTGTGACAGAAATGTGGGCCAAAGAAGGCACACTGTACAAACACAGTATAATCTACTGTGGATTTATAATAAGAAAAAGAAAGCAGAGAAAAAAAAGGATTACCCAACATTGTTTGTTGATACACAAAGAAAAACAGTTCTCTCTGCTCAGTGTTATTCTGTGAGATGAATACCATTTTACCTCGCAAAATAACAGATAATGGGTCTTTGTATCCAAGGGTTGCAGCACACTGTCATCTGTCGTCATCTTAAACAAGGGTGGCATTTCTCTGGAAAACCACTGGTATCCCTCTCTACAGTTGGTTCCATCAACTTCTGAATGCTGGTTCAAAATTTCATTTGCTCATCCTCAAAGCATACAAGCTGCTATAAGCTTAGTTATAAGCAGTTATTTTGTTGCGGTTTTCCAGCATCAGAAAATATGGGTGTTCCCTTGCAGAAACATGTATGTAAAAAATATTTTATGTTTACAAGACATGCACACAGCATTTTTTTCAGTCCTAGTCTTGACTTCGTCTCAACCCTGTTGAATTTGACAGGACTCAATCTTGAAATAAACTTGGATTGACACAGATTATCTTGCCTACAGCCCTAGCAGGTTTGTTTCCACAGTAAAGCAGACACCAAACACATTTCCCAGTGATGGAGACACAGAAAACATTCTGAGAAGTTGGCACAGCTAATGGCTCCCGGTTCTCCAGCTGGCTAATGACAGTTTTGGCAAAATAAGACAATAGGACTACATATTTTATATGCGTGTGTTTCACCTCTGATTGCCATCTTCCACAAAAACCTCCACACAATATTATCTTTTAATTAGCTCTTAACCACAGCACCAGTCCAACACTCTTCCATTTACTGAGGAGATAACTAGAGAGGCAAT
Organism: Morone saxatilis; assembly: GCF_004916995.1. Lineage (NCBI taxonomy): Eukaryota > Metazoa > Chordata > Actinopteri > Moronidae > Morone > Morone saxatilis. The sequence continues at coordinate 8,727,572 of NW_023339674.1, read as the reverse complement.
CAGGCGGACGAGTCAGACCGCCGCTGTTAATTACCCACATGCCAATAATGAGACAGAGCCTCTTATTAGCTCCCTACAATCCAAAGCTTCCCCACACTCCACTGCTTTGCCAGCTCCCCACGGCCTACTAAAGGAGATCTGCTTTTTAACAGGGGAGAGGAGGCTTACAGCTTAACTGTATTTTTTTAAGCACCTGCACCAACTGCTCAGGCTGGGTGTCCTTGTGTTGGTGGGAGGTAAGTGAATGTGCCATCTTCACTCTCTCAGCACTTTTTAATCAGACAAGTTGTGAAGAAACTCAAAAAGGGCAAACATTTTAGGGTGTGTGATGTTTGCTATCGCACATCGACATTAAGATACAGAAAGGATTCAGCTTATTCGTTGCGATGAACTTCACATCAGTGGATTGTGGTTACTATTATTCAGCTGCCAGAGATCAGCTCACAAGATAAATGCGGTAACTGTTTAGCACAACTGCTAATTTTCAGAGACGATTGAAATGTTGACCTGTGCAAAGGTGAGGTTTTGAGTGTACCCATATAAACAGTTTGTATCATTTGTACAGCCTATGTTTTACTGTACAAAGAGATCCGAGTCAGATTTTGTGTTGAAGGAGGGGGAGGGATCAACATGTTGAACATCAATGCACCAGCTTGACAATGAGAGGCTGGCAGACTCAAAGATAAAGCAAAAGTAGAAAATGCACAGATGGAAAGAGAAAAATGGAAGTCAGCTGATAAGACATTTACATCTTTCAACACACATTTTTAGCTCTTACAACAAGTGTTTCAGCTCTCTTGGGTACAGCATTTGACTGGTCACTGACACACCACCACGCCTCCAAGTTGTCTGCTCTGACCTCCTCCTCCACTCCACATATCCTCTTAAGCTGCCCAGGCACTCGCTCCACTTTTCTCTGGTCTTTGTGGAGAGCTTGGACTGTGTTGGGAAGTGATGCTGTTTTGGGCTATAAAGCCCTTTGAGACATATGTGATATTGGACTCAGTAAACTTGACTTGACTTAAATAACCTTGTGAAAGCAGTATGGCTGAAGACTCATTTAGTCTGTCATTACATTTTTATATCTAATTTATTTTGGACTATTCTGTGTTCTTCTCACCATTAAATATCATCATTATATAATTGACTGGCTCTGTTATTTACACTGACAAATCATTCAACCATCTTCTTGATGGACTGAAATCATTGAGAAAACCAACCAATTAGAAAAAGGGGTCGATAACATCCACTATCACAATATGTGCAATCTTCATGATAATATCAATACACATTATCAAATAACTCAAACATTGTTACACTACATAAATAACAAAAGAGGAATGTCTTCTTTTGGCTAATGCAGTAAATTAAATAATACAAATAAATAAAAAGGAAACATCATTATACTTCATCAAAGATTAGAAAATCATATAACAATTTAGAATGACCGTACAACACTTCTGCACAGTGTTTTGCAATGGTACCACTGCACCCAAAGATATTAGAGGGATAGCTACCACAGTATACAGGATGGCAAAATCATTGACGGTTGAAAAACATGTAAAATCTTTCAGTATAAATCATCATATTGTCCAATACTATGAGCAATCAATCACAGTCTACAAACAAACCACAAATTAGCCAACCAACTAGATCCTAACAACTAAGAGATCAATATGCCTATAAATCATCCAAGACATTGGATATGTAGAATTAATAACTCAGTAGCAACAAGACTATTCTGCCTCAAAGGAGGTTTTGACAACGATCCAAGGATCCTTATCGTTTTTTACAAATTGGTGGGTAGTTTTACACTCTGTTTGCACTTATTTTACACTTTGTATGATATTCACACCTTGATATTCCATTGCTACTGTCTCAAGAGTCCACCCACCAATCAAATGGGCTATAACCTTCAAAGGCTAATATCCGACCACTATCGTGATCCAGCAATTGCCAAAATGAGATCAAGTTATAAAGCAGAAGCCCACCAACCTCTCAGATTGTGGGTTAAAGAGAGATGATTTAAACCACATGCTGTATGTATAGGTATGTAAAGTATAAAGATGATTGCAGTTTCCATGAGGGCTGTAATGGTTGCAGTAGAAATACCTGTCTGAGCTTGAGGTAGAAGGTCTCACTGAAGGTCTTGCGGCTGAAGTACCAGAAGCGTTCATTTGATGGATACACCCTGACCAGAGTTTCCAGCAGGAAGCGAACTGGCTCCACCACCTCTGTGACTACCAAGTCCGCTGCCACTGTCATGTAGACCTGCTTATCTGGAGCAAACCAGAAAGAAAAAGCAAAAATGAAGAAAACAAAGGCAAGGTCACCGTGAGGGTATTATGCAAGACTCCTTTGTATCTTTTCCTTTTATTTAAATTTTGATGAATCAATCTAGGTCAAAGGGAACACAGATTTCAGTCAGGGAAGCTAATTTACCTACCATTAAACAGGTATGTAAATGAGTGTTAGGTACACATTATAAACAGCACTAGGTGCACTGCAGCTTTCAGAGCATTCAAAGTGTAACCAGCATATGAACTGCTTGCCAGCCAAAAACTGGTACACATTAATAAGTCTGCACCCACATCTTTGTCAAAAAAAATGCCAAAAGCCTTTAATTATGATGCTGATGTTTTTCGTCCTTCTCAAAAATACTCTGAGCTATTAAAAACAATATATCTTTACAATGAACATAGAAATCCACAAATGTAACTAAACTGAAGAGATTTTGCTAGTCATCTGATTGGCTTCTACTGGGAGGAAGGAAATCCACACCATCTATCCTGTGGGGATGTCACACCCCCTAGTGGATAAGGACTTCACATTTATGTCTCCAACATCACAACTGAAGACTACATTTATATAACAAGAACCAGAAGATAGGGGATTCTTACACTAACACTAATCACTTAAGGCTTCTGTTCTGGGAACAGTCTAATTATAAAGTAGGAATAAACAAATGGAAAAGAGACAGAGGGGCTGGAGAAGTTATATCACAGTAGGCAGTTTTTATTTTTTTATTTTAATCAACTTGTGGAGAGACAAAAATTAACTACCAACATCTTAATATAGATTTCAATTATGAAAATGTCAAGCACAAGCTCCTGATTTAAAGAAAAAGAAATGATTTTGAAATAAAAAAGGACTTTTAAGATCTTTAGCACTACTGCTGAGATAGTTTACTTCTTACTATGAAGTATCTACAGTGGGTACAATCATATTAGTTACTGGTTAGTTACTACAAGTTATTCAGAAGAAAAACAGCTTAAGGCATAACATTTTGGACAAAGAACTCTGTAAGTTAAATTTTTGCTGCCATTTTTATCACCAGAGCTTGAATGACTAAACAATCGTTGAACAAAAGTAGTTAAATATCAGAGGGACTTAAACTGGTTTCAAAACCTCCACCTCAATTATGTAAATTTTTCTACATCACAATTAAATATATAATGTGTGAATAACAAGTAAAAACTATTTGTATTTCTTTTTTTGTAAATATTTCAACTATAAGAGAGATTTTACAAAGTATGTGTAACGCCTATCAACAACTTCTGACCGTCTCTGACTTCTCTCTGCCAGTAAGGATGTGGACAGATTTACAAGTGAAAGGTGTGTGTGTGTGTGT
>NW_023339674.1:8707532-8723845 GCF_004916995.1 Morone saxatilis | reverse complement strand
TGTGTGTGTGTGTGTGTTGAAGCTAGTAGGACTTTATACTGCCTCCTATGAGTTAGATTGCTTTGACAGATCTGCCTTCCACCTTCAAGTCAAACTCTCAGTGCCTTCGAGTCAGCAAGTTGCCAGGTAGTCTAATTTGTTAGTCGTAATGGAATTGGTGAGGCAAGCTCTCTGCCTGGATACTCTGCGGGATCCGGTCTGAACACATGCAAATGCTTCCCTTTTAAAAAGACAATAACACTGGTGTCTTCTCAGGTACTGATAAGATAATACTTATCTGAGCACACTCCAATTTATGAACAGAAATTCATTTCAGGCAGCAATTCTGCTTTTTTCATATATTTTTGTGCATCTACATCATGAATATTTCATTTTATGTTCTTGTTGAATTCAGGTTCTACATGTTAATATTCAGAAAACAGTTATGACCAAATGAAAATCTTTATGTATCTTCATAACTACATTTGAAAGTATTACATCAGCTGAGTGGATCATTATTTATTATATGTGTGTACAATAAAATAATCTTCTAGACTGCAGTATTAAATGTCCTCAGTGTTTTTGATCCAATGACACATATGAAAAAAATGCCCTGTGCTCATTTCCATCATGGCCTATGTTTTAACTTGTGTTATGATGAGCCTCATTGTGCAAAACAAAGAGCCAATAAGAGGAGCGAAGAGTAAAAAGCTTAAAGACCCGAATAGCTATAAGAATGTCACCGGACTGGTGAAGTGAATCGCATAAGAATACTCTCCTCAAAATGCTGCTTTTTATCCTATTTCTCACACGAGTGAGCCTCCACAGCTCTGTTGGCTCTGCTGCCTGACACGATGTGTTCACGCTTCAATGTGCGAAAACATGCAAAGCTTTGACAAGCAATGGGTCACAAGGCCAGGTACGAGACTGTGTTATGCTAGAGAATGGATGAAGGCAATTATCACATCTCAGCTCCAATGCAAGCACAGCATAATTTCCAGACATGACCTTGGGGGTTGTGCAGTCCCACATCACATTTGTGACAATAATATATGGAAAGAATTCCTAATTCACGTTGTGTGTGAACAAACAGCTAACAGGCACTGGTGGGTTCCACTTGTCGCAGATCATAAATGCAGTGAGATTTAGTACACAATAACTCAAAAAACAGCAGCTATGTGCACTAGAAACAGTAAAGAGGGAAAGTTGTGATTCAAATCTTAAATATTAAAGTTAATTTTTTAGTCAAACCATTGCTACTTTTGCTGAGAGACATAGTGTGCAAATTTTAAATGTTTCACAGATATTCTGAGTACAGATGAAGCTGTAATTGGGAACACCCGTATTTTCCGTAATCTATGTAATATAAAAATTAGGGGGACAATTACTCGCCCTCACCTTTAGGTGTGTCTTCATTCAGCAGCTGGAAGGCTGGCATGTTGGGGTTCCATGTTCCTGTGATCACATAGGCCTTCCCATCAGAGCTCTTCCCCATCGACTCCTGTGTAGGTATTAATGCATGGCTTATGTAGTTGTAAACACTGTATGGTTATTATATAAATGCAACAAATTTAAGGTTTTTGTAAAATGATTATTAAAAGCGGTAGATGTAACATTTTGAACAGGCACAACAAATAAGTTTCACAAATATAAACCAATAATAAGTGGGTTAATAGATTATTAACATGCAGGTCTGTTAACTCTGAATATGCTAATTTAGTTCTAACTGAAAAAACAAAAGGGCTGTTATGTTATTGGATAAGGCAGGTACACTACTTTCAACTACCCTGAGGTAATGTAACTATGTCACAAAAAAAGCAATGGGGGGTTCTGCTCACCATGTCTAGTAGATGCATGTCGCTGTTGCAGACTTTCTGTCCTGCACTCAGCAGCATCCCAAAACACCTAGAAGGAAGACACAGAAGGTATAATCACAGATCAATAATCACTAATTCCACTGCGGAGTTAAAGCCTGCATTTACCAGCAGAGTGAGTCAAATTAGTTGGGAGGGAAAACTGTATTATGAAAATAACTCAACTGACCGAACTACAGTACAGACATTGTAATGTTAATGCCTCATTATATTAATATTTCAGGCATTTCATGCATGAAGCTGATACTCTAAAAAGACATTTCAAGAGCAAGTATTACACTTTGGTCTATTTTAGATACTCATAAATATATCATCTTGGCCAAAATTAAAATAATGTTGACGACCTGTGCTGCTCAAAAGAATGCAACCTAGAATGTCTAAGCCCCTTCAAGATGATAAATCACCAAGCTCTCCCTGCCACCGCTGACTGTGGTGCACTGGCCTGAAGGAGAGCTAGACAGGTCGTGCTATGGCATAGACAATAGAATAGTAAAAGACAATAGAAAAATCAAGCAAGCTACAGTGTTACTCTAACACATATCTTAGGTCTTCAGATTCTTGGGGGGGGGGTGAAGCTATCTGTTCCATCATCAATAAGTCAATCCAATCTATACTAAAGCAATGTGGTTTAGGTTGTTTCCAGTTCATCATACCAATCCAGCATCCCTTCAGCTTTAGGTGGGGGTACCATCAAGTGGTCAGCATGGGAATCTCTCAATTCAAACACCACAACTGCATTACAAAAGACTACATTTACAGTTAACCCAGGATGGCTCATACTTGTATGAAAGGTATGGGGCAAGTGTCTTGCAATGTGGTATTTCAACAGGATTTGTAAGAGTGGATAAGAGGACTTATTTATTTATTTATTTTTCAAACAAAGGCATTATTCAGCTGCAACAGAACATAATGTACTGCATCCACACAACTCTTGATGCAAAATCATACAGCATTTCAAAATAATTACCCATTAAGACTGAGGCTTTAACAAAACTGACTATTAATAAAATAAAGTGTTGTCAAACATGGGCTGAACACCTCAGAAAGGATCGGTTCTGAGCACAATAGGGGTTTCCATTGGCACTAAAAATATAGTAGAGGGCAGGTGTCTGTCTCCCTCTGATAGCAATATGAGGTGAGCGACTGAAGAAGAAAAGGGGGAGTGATGAAGATGACCTAGTTCTTTGGTGCTGCCGTGTTGCTAGAGCATGTACACACATATAAATGAGAGAGACTGCAGGAAGTGATTTGAGTACACCAATATTCCTCTGTTGGGGCATTATTTTTATTAGGCTCCGTTTGGGTGGGTTGCCTCATTTTACTTTAACACTTTTTTTGTTGTTCTTATTGCTTTCCCCCTGCAATATTTTGACCACTGAGTGTGTGCACTGTCCTCGTAAGAGCAAGGATTTGGAAAGTCATTGTATAATTTACCATAATGAAGTTTACAACAAGACTACGGATTTTGTGCTGTGTACCCAGCATGTTTCGAGTAGCAGTGTTTTTGAGCTCTACATCATTACCTCCTTTAGTACAGCTCATTTGTCCTGGTGAGACAGCTGCCGCCCAAACTCTGATGGTACAGCACCAAGATAGTTGAAAAGGCAAACCTCTTTTAAAAGCATAGTAAACGGGTTATTGAAAGGAAGGAGAGAGATGCAGATATCTGATGACAGGCAATTCCTGGCTTTTTAAAAACCAAGTGTAAGATTAACTGTAAACCTAAACCTAAACTAATAAGATAAAATTCCTCTTGAAAATGAGGTGAGGAATAAATGCAGTGAGACAACTCACAACAGACCCCAACCCCAACAAAGAACTGGAAGGTTACTAGGACCCTGCCATGCTCATGCATCATCTTTTTTTCAGTGAACCTCACCTCTCGATGCCCAGTTCCTTGTTGCACATTTGTTGAACTGAAACCACAACCTTCTTCTGAATGCCCTGTCGCAGCTTGAAGTAGAACTTATCTCTGTCCTTAGGCACTGGACTGTGGAAAGGAACAGAGGGGGGCGGGGGGATTAATTTTTATTTTGTGTATTGTTGTACAGTGATGTTCTTTGATGTTTTTAAGTGTAGTCTGTGTAACACTTTATTTGAATAGTCCATCTGCAGAGTATTTGTACCTTCTCAACTGTTTCCCTTTATCTGTAAATGTTTAACAGAGTATATGTGACAATTCATGAAAATGCCCTACCCAAGTTGTTGTTTGTTGCTAAACCTAACCAAACCTTAACCACTGTGGTGTAATATAAAAAAAACAATTGTTGAAATGATAAGATGCAGAAATAATATTACTACTCTATAAACCTCTATAAATCTGTAGGCGGACTATCCAAACGAAGTGCTAGCAAATTTTGAATTTACCTTTATGTTATTGTTCTCTGTCTTAGTGCCAGTTTCTTTACTAGATCTTCTTTGAAAAAAAGATTAATTACCTTAGTATGACTAACCCAGTTAAAGATAAAATATTGCCTGTGTTCTCTCAAGTCTTCTCAGTGTATTATATATTATGGGCATCTGATGTGTTATCCAAACATAAGTGGAAAACCAGTCTCTCAAATACTAGATATAATGGCTTGTGAAAATGGAAAAAATGTTTTAGTGTGCTGATAAGCTTAACGCTCTTTAGGATGACTAATAACAGTCAGATAAAACAGTATGGCGGCAGAACATTATAGCTTTCCAACTACCAACATATCTGTGATACCAACAGTCTTAAGCTGATAAGAAACATATACAGTATGTTTTTATGTGTGTGTTTAAATCATATGTATCACAGGGCTTTCCTTAACAGAGGGAATAATGACAATACATGATCATATTCTCTATCATCATCATTCTTTTTTTCACATATAATGTAAATGATATGAAGGTACCATAATGTATAGACCCATTATACTATTAAGTATGAAGTGTGTGTATCTATATATATATCTGTATGTGTGGACCAAGTACCTATAGTTGCCCTTGCCATCATCTTCTTTGATCTCAAGTGTGACAGTGAAGGTGTAGAGGTCGCTGTCGGGTGGACTGGACAGTGCCGTGTCCCTGATGTCTGCCGGCCGTGAAGAACGGCGAAAGGCTGTAGAGAAACTGTACAGGATACGACTGACCTGGATGGAAAAGGAAAAGAACAGAAGCTTTATAGACAGAAAGAGAAGGAAGTCAAGGAAGCTTTGGAGGGGGGTAGGAGGAAGAAATTTTTATAAAAAAAAAAAGAATAAAATCTAAATGGAATTGACTCAATTAAGAGCAAACAGAGAAGAAAAAATAATATGTTGCAAAAGAAAATGAGTAAATAAAATCAATGGGTAAATAGACATTATTATAACATGAAAACAAAAGGATAGTAATAAAGACATGAGTAGAATAGACTGGAGAGTATTGGAAAAGTATAATAGAAGACAACAGTGCCCTCAGCTGGTTTACCAGTGTCAGTACTTATAGGAAGTCATTATTAAAATCAGCATACAGTGCACATGCTGAAATATCTTTTCTTTAAGTTAGTTAGAATGAATTCATTATAGACAAGTACCTACTGATTATGAAGGTGTACTGTATTCATTACTGTTACTGAATGGATGATCGTACTCTCTCTTCTGGTATGTCATGATGGTTTTAAATGATCTGCATCAACATCGTTCACTAGACGTGAGATGTTTTTAAAAAGAAACCAGAGTCATCACAGCCTAGATAGAAGAGTGAAAAACATGTTGAGTAGAATATATGGATGTAACTCACAGCCTCCTTGATGTGGCAGGAGAAGACGTGAATCTGAAAGTCCTCAGAGCTCCGGTAACTCTCGGTGAAGGAGAAACAGTCACTTTCCACCGAACCCTCCCGCCCACGAGCACAAAACAACACCTTGTAAATGGGAAAGGAGGCAATCTCTGTGCCCGAGGCCTGGTCCACAATCCTGGGGAGAGTCATTTTATTAGAAAAGATAATACATTTTAATTTGTAAATGGCCTTGAGAAAAGCCAACCTTTTCTTTTATTTATTTATTTTTTGCCAAAAATCAATGTCAATCTATCCATTTTCTAGATCACTTTATCTCCCTGAGGAAAAATCTAACATTTTGACTTTTATGTTATGTTGTTGAAATTGATATCAGATACTGTATATTACTTTGGGCTCAACATAAGTTCTGTATAGGTCTATCTCAATAAATGGCACTAAACTTTATATTCAACTAAGCTTCCATTCAATTTAGAGGGAAGGCATTTATGTCACGGCTGTCTAGCAGAGCAGAAATATCAACATTTTCAGTATGCTCAAAAAAAGCCATGTCTCATTTCCTCTTTAGTGTATCTAAACAGTTTATCTTTTCATTTCATGACTGAGGATGGTTTCTCTCAACTCATGTACCACTTCATGTGTTCAGTCACTTTTTTATTCATGCTAATCTGTTCTGTTCTCCTAGCTTGTATATACAGCTACTTAATAATAATAATAATAATAATAATAATAATAATAATAATATTTAGTTTCTTTCCTGCTAATTTGCAGTTTAAATATGTTAATATGTTCACAAACTCTACTTTCCTTTGAAACATAAGCCTTTTCAATATACCAAGATCAAAATATACACAGTCTCTGTATTAATGTGTGGCTGACCTGACAGAGCCCTCTGGTCCGCAGGGGACGTGTAAGGTGATGGGGATAGGGATGGCACTTTCAGCCCGCAGGGTGGCCATGGCCCTCTGTGCCTCTGCCTCGTTGCGAGGGGCTTTGACCCAGGTGCAGCCCAGGTAGGACAGCTTGTTGAATTGGACACTGTCCTCCTCCAGCACTGTGGGGCTGAAAGGTGCTGGACATGCTTCTGTGAACAGAAAAGAGGTTGTGATATTGTTGACTTTTCTGAAAAGGTGAAATGTGTCCTCAGAGGTTCCTGTCCACATTCTAAGCTAAATGGTCTGCTTCTCTATTTTCCAGTATAATTTAAACCAGATTTTAACCTAGATAACATTACAATTCTGGCATGTTGTCAAAGCAACAGGAGAACATAAAACTTCCTGGAAGTTTACATCCTGTAAGACTTACAGCTCTACAATAGGCTGGTGCATTTAAGAGGAGAGTAACAGACAAGGAAAAAAAAACGCAAAAACACTACTGAGAAGAAGTAAAGATAAGCAGAATGTGAGAGAGAACCACACAGGAAGTTTGTGGGGGGGTACTTCTCTCAAATGACCTTTGACCTGATACTTACACACTTTGCAAACAGGAAGCAGAACAATGAGAGCAGCAGCTGGACCTCCACTGCTGACTTGCTCTTATTCAACACCACGTTAACCATTTCCTCTAAGTTCACTCAGCAGTAGTGCCGCACAAAACACACTGGCATCACTAAGGACATGAAAAATAGTAAAACTAACTGCAAGTAATTAAATAGTGACATGTAGACTTAATGCAAAACTTTCTGTCTTGACTTTAAAAAATGTCTTTTATTTTATTTTATTTTAATGACCTACCTACAGCACATGAAACTAATGGTCATTATTATTTTCAAGCAACCAAAAACAATGTCGTTATCCAGTTTTAAAGGCAGTCAGATGACAAGATGAATTTAAGAATGTATTTTTCAACATGCTAACTTTAACATACTTCGTTTCCCTGCATTCAACAGCCAGACCTATTTTTACAGCATATGCAATTTCTTTTTAAATAATTACATGTTACTATGCAAAAGCTTTGACACAACTTGATTTCTTGCAGTTTATTGGGCTATACTCCACTGTTAACCACATTACTAATTTCACTGTAGGCCTGGAGCGAGAGACAGGCATGTGCTTCCTTCCTCTTTCACATATGGTATTACTCACTGTTTCGTTTCACCTGAAAGTAAAAAGTTTCACCAGAAAGGTATTGCATATGAGCTTAGGTTACAAATGGTGTGCGTCACTCGTTTATGCAACATACTTGTCCATATACCAATAAACAATTTTTTAAAAAAGGGTGACAGGGTCACAAACATACATCATCCTCTAAAAATGTATTCAAAAATACATACAGAAGTGCTCATTGGACTTTACCTACTGAGAACCTGGGCATGGCAGAACCCTTGTGCAGTGGTTGAAGAGCTGAAGCTGTGTGTTGTGTAGTTGGGGATAGGAAATATTTTTGACTTTAAAAGCAGGAGCACAGAGGGGTTGGAACCTGTTGTAACCCTGGTAGTGCTAATGCTTTGCACCAGCCACTGTGTCAAATAGTGCAGTATATTTACCAGTATTGGTGTTTTTGCACTGATTAAGCTGTCTGGGCCAACCTGTCCTTGCTGATACACACAGCCATGAAGCCAATGTCAGAGAGCTCAAATACCAACCTTGCTAATCTTAGTCAATGGCATGTAAACAGCTACATTTGTTCAGGCACTGGGCTCAATTTAAAAAATGCTATGCAATGCTATGCACATTGTTATTCCCACTCTCTGATAAACCTCTCTCGAAATGTGTGTGAAAAAAAGGCTTACACCTACTTATATTTCGATTAACCCGATACCCCATATTACCTTGAATTGACAATAATGTGAGAAGAAACAATAACAAAAGATATTACTTTTGTTTGCATTATTCTTTAGCTTTGCCCAAGTGACCATGAAGTTGTCCAATTGTTGTCATTTATTGTCTTACATGCTAAATGATAATAATCCAAACCCACTAAAATATGACACACTACATACGCATACTGTCACGGTGACACTGGTGTGTTATGATGGAACTGGAAGAAACATTTATGTAGTAAGTATAATTAGTAGTAAGTTGAGATTTCAGTTTTGATGTATGGTTGAGTGAATGAAAGAACAAACAACATACAGACTGAAACTCCCTTCAAGTACACACAATTACTGTAAGTGGATCTGAAAAGTCCAGAGTCTATACCTGCAGGTCCGGACTCCAGGGCGCGGCTCTCTGGGTCGCTGTGCTTCTCCATCTTTTCTACACTGCTCTTCTCCACCTTCACCTCATCATCATCATCCAACACCTCCTCCATAGCTTTCTCCAGCTGCTCACTCCCATTCCAAGACATCTGAAGGAGAGAGGAAAAGAGTAAACAAATGGGAATGAGGCCAAGGACAGATAAAACAGGATGAAGATAAGGACACATAGCGATAAATGAAGACACAGTGGAGCTTCCTGGATTGAATCAATACTAATCCCACTACAGAACCACATTAAACTCCAGGTACAAACACATCAATTGGTGATCTATACAGCCACACCAGTCCTAGTGGTAGCCAGAGACACATTTGGCTGAGTTAACTAGAAAGGAGGGTGATGAGGTTTTAGCTGCCATGACCTTTTGCAACTGACCAGCAGACTTCAAGTGGTTTCATCAGTGGGATCAGTTTGTGCTATGGGGAAAAGTCTGTCCATGTGTGGTTCTGACCTTGAGTCTCGGTTTGCCCCCAGAGCCTTGCGGTGACCCGGCGGCACTGGACTGTACCAGAACAAACTCCTCACTGGTGACGGTGGCCACGGACTCTGTAGAGCTGCTGACTTTTCCAAGCGAGGAGCTGTCGTCCATGGCTGGTTTACTCAGAGTCGGCTGGGGAGACCAGGGTTAAAGCTCTCCCCTTCCCTCTCCTGTCCTCCCAGCTCCGTAGGAAGGCAGCCTGCATGCACCACAGACGGACCACATTACATTATACAGGTCTTTTTCTGGTATTTTGCTTTGGATACATTTGTATAACAGATGAGGTAGTGGGTGAAAATTCTTATTTGTGAAAACTGATGGATACAAGATTATCTAAGTGATTGAGAGTACTTTCTAAACACAAATTAGGCACATCTGGCTAGGACCTAAATAAACAAGCTTATAGAGGCACAGTCAAAGTACAGTGTACAGTGTGGTTACTGTGCAAGGACACCGAACTACAACACACCCATTCAGTACTTGGACACAGCAAGGACATGCCTGACACTGACCAAACAACTTCCTGGTTATTTAGACCACAATTATGAGTCCGGGCCAAATTTAAGCCACATTAAACACGTAACGTATGCAAATGGTTTGAGGAGCAGATGTGGTGCAGAATGTATCTTTCTACTGGCTACACCTGCAGCGCTCGTAAGGCGTAGGGTGAGCATGGACGCAGGAGGGAGAGGAGCATTCTCAAGAAAGTGAGAAAAGAAAGTGTGATGCAGAGTCGCAGCGGAGGACACAGATACACTGATCCATGTTGTACACACTCATCTCCTCTATTAAATGTCTTGTTATGAACTATGATGAACCGGCCCGTGGGTCACATCTCTTCATCCAGGAGTAGTCCCAACTGTGACTGATGGCGAGCTCTCGTTTTGGGATTGTGTGGGGCATTGCACAGCTATCCGAGTTTGTTTATGGGTTAGTTAACATCTACAGACTACAGTAAGGTATTAAGTTAAGCAAGCTATATTTTCCCTGTCATTGAGTCTGCTATTTTAAACTCTCTTGTCAGCTATTATCAAAGGACGCAGGTGACAGGAAACAATTCATAATAATAGAAACTCTCAAAACCAAACTGCCAAAAAGCTGTAATTTTCTGTATACCGACAGTTTAATTAAAAATAAATATTGACACTTTATAACTAATTTCTGTGTAAAAGGGCCTCATGACTCACGTAAAAAAAGAATATACATAAATAGAAGACTGGTCTATTATTACATTTATAAAGCGGATCTTCATGCCGTATACACACCACTTACACGCTGCTCTCCCACATGGCTTAGCCAGTTTCATTGATTATAGAGGAAGCATGGTGTTGCAGCATATGTTACATGTTCAGTGTAGCCTGCCTTTTCCAGGTCACTCTGCCAGTGTGTCACAGTGTCTGACAGGCCCAAGCTGGCAGCTGAATTTCTGGGTGGTTACATTTTCAACATGCTTTTGATACAGAAGTGTGATAGGTAGAATTCGGCCACCAGAAGTTGAAGTTGCCCTACTCTTTTATTACAGCTGTTTTGGGATTATTGGGTTTTTTGTGATCAGAATGACAACTAACCGAGCAACCACAAACAGTGTGAGAAACTGTCGGACTAGTGCTAATTGTTATGTATTTTACTCTGGCACAGCACCAAAGGACACGCGCTGACAAAGTCTGCCTGCACATCTGTATCAGCCCATTGTCTCTACATGTTACATCCTGCTGGCTGCTGGTATCCTGATGAGCAGCTCTACACCACAAATAAACATAAAATGCCTGCATGCAATGCTAGCCAAAACTTTGTTTTTGAAAAAAGTTTGAAAAAATAAAACACACATAAAAACATATCTAAAGTACTCTTGTACTATTATAGCAAAATGGTGAAGAATTGCAGCTTTTCTATGTTTAATATCATTGTGAACTTAATATATCTGTGTTCCGGACTGTTGGTCGGACAAAATAACAGACATCAGAACGATGAATCAATCAATAGAGAAAATAATGGGCAGAATAATCTATAATCAATGAATTACTTTACTATTTTTATTTGGATGTGATAACAGTAATACTTTTATAAGATTTTATAAGATGTCAAATATAGCGCATCTAGCTATCTTGTTCTTTTCGGAGTACTACTGAAAGTGTTTCAAAAGGAAAGGAGTTATCTTATCAGGGTTGTCTTACATAGTCGAGAACAAATGCATGAAGGGGCCATTCACTGACACACAATGACATTATTACACGCATACAAAAAGCATTTATACACACTTAACCCAGGCAGATCATATTAATACAAACATGTGCACGAGCACGCACACATACATGAGGAAAGCAACTGGGTCATGTGCTCCAATCACACTTATTCAATTACACATAGCAGCGTGCAGCAGAAAAGCGAACACTCCCACTGATTCACTTATGGAAGAAGCTGCAACAAAAGGAACCCAGATAAGAAACACAGGCCGGGCATGTTGGGAAATTATTATGTGTGTTTCATCCTCTAAAGTCAGACTGGATCTGAAGTATTTGGTAAACACGCTCCAGTCATACTGAACTGCCTATTAATTATAATTACTTAATGTTGACTGTTTAAGACCAGAACATCCCATAATCTCCCTCGCTCACATACATTGGCACACAGGCTTTTGAAATGTTATCATGTCAACTATCACAATAAAATGTGGTAGGTGACGCTGACTGATTTATCCATTCAAGAATCCTATTACTGGTGGTTGCTAGGTGATTATTTTAAACCCAGTTATTCTCACACACATACAGTATTTATCCAGATTACACTGTTTCTAAGCTCTCTCGCTCTTGCTGTCCCTGTGTGGCCGGACAGCCGCTTCCTCTTCCACTTTAACTCAAACTGTAGACACAGCAGCAAAGATCTGCACCCAGTCATTACCAGCCTGCTGCTCCAGTAGAATCCCAGTTGGCATTCTTGCGACCCAACCGCTGCCTGTACGGAAACTGTGAGTGGCCACTGGTGCAGTGGAGTAGACAGGCTGAACTACACCCACAGGCTCTGGGTTAACCAACACATTACATCTGAAAGGGTGTGTTTCTATGGGTCGAATTGCTCTGCTGTTTCAGTTATACCAGTGCCAACAGACACACGTGAATGCAGTAATCCCTGTCATGGAGTCAGAGCAGGAAACTTCACTGGCATAGACACCAAGAAGGTTAACTGAAACAACCCAAAATCTACTATCACATTGTATTTGATGACACTTTTATACATGACCCTGTGTACAAGATGCATTAGTGTAAAATCTATGACACTTAAAGGGAGAGTTGTTGGGTGATTGGGTAAACTTTCACGTTTGACCTCAACCAGCGACAGGCAGTGAATTCGGCTTGGTGACTCTTCTGGTTGTAGATCATTAGGGATGCATGATAATTATCAGGGTCGATCAATTAACGACCAATAACGGGATCATTTATATTAATTTAATTAAATTACAGACAGACTTATCAGCCCATAATAATAAGTAAAAGAAGAAGAATAGAAGTGTTTTGATGTACTTTGCTAGAAAAAATAAACTTTTAGAGTTAGAACTGTTGTTGTTGTGTTGTTGTTTTTGTTTTTGTGATAAAAAAAAGTGATGTTAGTTATATTTGGTTAGATCAGAGCTATGAAATATTAAACCATTAATCTTTGCCACTGCAATGTAGCCATTCTTACCATCAGGTGTGTAAAAACGTCTTTTTAATGAATAATGATATATTATCGGTCATTGTTTGTATCAGCCGTGAGAAGCAGGTTATTATCCGTTAGCTGAAAAAAATCCATATTGTGTAATCCTATTGAAAATGATGGGTACATTACTGACTATTGACTCAGTCTAACTCTGCTTTATGAGCCTACCTTCCTGTGAAGAACACATCTGTCCTGCCTCTCATTCACTGAATGATCATGGGACATAAGCACACTGAACAGACCAGTCCAGTCATTGCAGCATGGAAAACCTGTTCAATGGGTGGAAACAATACAGTAATAACAATATTAGGGTTAGGCTGGGTCTGATTTTACTAACTCTTTAAAACAGTATCAACTTGAAAAGCATCACTGATGCAGTCTTCGTTCACCCACGTACAATATCCCTGACTGTGAAGCTATCAAACCGCAGTTTGTTTAACAAGCTAATTACTGGCAATCTGTTACAAAGGTGTCTTTGCAGTCTGGACTGGTAAGTATACAGGGATTAGGTTGTGACACTAGCACTTAGGGTTGGGAGTTCATTTCCCTGTGCGCATTAATGTTCCTGAAAAGCCTTCTGTGTAAAAGCATCCCTCGCCCATCATGGTACAAGAAACCTCAGCCAATCCTAATGTGGGAACAAGACTGAGCCAGCTGACTGACTTTAGCCTCCTTTGCAAATGTGACTGAAACCTGCGCTAAGGTTTTTTTGGTGAACACAAGAGTGTCTGCTTTCTGGTGACACCTTACACCGGTCTCTGAATCACTTCCCGTTAGGTCTGAAGTTATTTTCATAGTCAAATACGTGCTCTCATCCGTTATGGTACATTCAAATGTATGTCTGATCTCATGTAGTGCACTGTTTGTTTCCCACTGTACAGTGTGTAAAACATACAACAGCAACACAACAACAACAACAGACTATGCATTTCTGTAGATCTAAAGAATCAATGTGAAATGTAAGCTAACTCATTCCTGATACACAGCACTGCTTCATTTTCTGGCTGTGTAATGTTACCTCTAATTAAAGTAGCTCCTTCATGACAAAGAAATACCTCGCCATCAAGACGCACAACAAAAGGCCACTTTGTAGGCAACAAATGCTAAAGCCTGGCCTGCATCAGACATCGGATTTATTCCCGTTCCTTCAAACAGCCACAGTCTACTGCCAGTCAACCATGCATGCAGGAGCTCCACAGTGTTTCTAATTATTACCGGTATTTCTCCATGCCGGTCTTCACAGCATAGACCAACGAGAGAAGCCAAGAGAAACAACAAGTTTCATCTCCTAACACATCAGCTTACAGCCATGAAGCATTTTGTCACATGTCAGATAATAGTGAAAAATATTCAGCCCAATTTCTCCAACGTCTTCGTTTTCAAATTTCCAGGCCAACAGTCCAAAACCCAAACATTTCAAGCAGAGTACCTTCATATTTGAAGGACTCAAAACCAAACAACTAAATAATTTGCTTGAAAAAAATACTTTAATAATCTTCAATCAACTGTGAGAAAAGTTGCTGATTATTTTTCTGATGATGGATTCATCGACTAATAATATCAGCTCTACATCACCTTTACATAAAATAAGCTTGAGCTTAAACTATTACCAATATCAGATGGAGCATTTCACAGCCAAACCCCCAACTAATGGATCGTTTCTTGCAGAAGCAGTAGACTAAACCCTTTTAACAACAACAATGTTTTACAGAATGAGAAAATATGCTACTAATCCCTATGAAGAGACTGGGACTTCAAATCACAACCATATAATATTGTGGAGCTTGGTATCACGAGATCATCAATTATGCAGTGGCCGCAGAAAATATCACTGACTGACTGTCAGAAGTCTGTTTCAGCTGCTTCGATTTCAGTTTATTGAGACGCATTTTTGAAACTTTAAACAAGCATTGCTCGGGGGAGGTTTTATGCCGTCAGAGATATCCACTTCAAGGTAAAAACACTGATACTTTTTGTTTACGTCACCAGCCCCACTTCAGTTATGGCCTGTGAATCTCAAGTCTCAAGCGTCTCCTTCAGGTTAGCAGCAAATACAGACCGTGGTGATGATATCATCCAGACAAACCCTGGAGCTGATCCATAGACGGCGGAACAAATGCTGTGACACCATGACAGCAGCTGTGGTGACGTTACTGAGGCATGAGTACATGTTTTACTGCACAGCTGTAAGCCCGTGAGTCATAGTAAACTCAACCGGGTGGACTGTGTCAAACTAAAGCTCTGTGAGATCTCAAAATACCTGAGTTCCTTAAAAGTGTCACCTGGTGGCTTCATTAATTCAGATGTTGATGCTTTGATTTCCAGCAGAAGAGAGCTCTCAGTGTTTGCACACAATGCCTCAGTGGCTCAAAACTAAACCAAATATAGTCTTATTCTGTGTTCATAGCGCATTTTCACATGAATGCCTGCAGTGAGTTGTCATTGCTGTTCTCACTGGTGTCTGCAGGCCTGCATGAAGCCCATCACAGTCTCTCACAGCATCAGCACAGCAGCAGGCTAGCTGACAATGGCAGCTTTTCTCTTTAAACAGCTGCTTAAAAAGGACACAGTAGTAGGTTAGAGGACATTGGCACGGTTTTCTGTCTGAAACGACTTTGTGGCTGCTCAAACACACACACACACACACACACACACACACACACAGCAGCCTGGTGAGACGGACAGCTAGCTAGTGCAAACAACACAGAGAGAGAAATACAGGCGAGAAGGAAATGAGCTAGCGGGAAGACAGCTTATCCAACCACAGCCTTTTCCCTCACCGCGGTAATAATAACAACAATAACAATAATAACAACCTGTAGACAAGCAGCTAGCCCTCAGGACAGGTGAACGCAAGGCTAAACAGGAAGTACCTCTGTGTGCCAGGCTAGAACTGCGAGCGAGGAGCTAAGTTTGGGCTAACGCTAACCAGCTCGAAGTCCAAAACAGTCGGACCACTATCCGGAGGGGCGAGCTCACTCAGCAACACCCCGCTCGGCTCCGGAGGAAAACGACGAGACAGACCGCTGAGGAGGAGGAAGGAGGAAGGAGGAAGGACGTGTGTCTCCTCGCTGCATGTGAAACGTGACACTGGAATGAACACAGGTGTTGATAGGGAGGGAGAGAGGGAGAGAGAGAGGGAGAGAGCTGTCAACTTACTTGTTTTGTGAGCGCCGTGGAGTTAGCTGTCAGAAAGAGTTGCAGAGAAGATCGTGTGTGTTCAAGAAGATGAATCACTCGGGAGTTTGGTGACACGCCTTCCGGTTTGGAATGTTTCACGCATGCGCTTTTACTCCTGCAGGTTGTCTGGCTCACACGCCTCCTCCACTGAACACTTAACTCTATTTAGAG
>NW_023339674.1:8700055-8707508 GCF_004916995.1 Morone saxatilis | reverse complement strand
TTTTTTTTTTCATATCCTCCTGAGAGCCAGTTTATTCATTTATGTACTCTGTAGTTGACATTGGTTTTGGGGCTATATCTCTTGACTTATTTTAGCTACCCTACTAAGCCCCAATGAACTCCAAAGAGGACATCCTGGCCTTTCCAATGATATCTCAAGTGTTAGACAGACAGCAGACAGATGATAGCATAATAGAATAGAGTTAGATAGATTAGGAGTAGAGTAGATAGATAGGATTAGATAGAATAGAGTAGAGTAATAATAGATAGATAGGGAGTTAGATAGATACGTTGTATTGCCCTATTACCGCGGGGGAATTCAGGCCATTTCCAGTGATGCGCAGACGATTACAACATTACAGTTAAACAAAATCTCTAACAAGCCGTGACCTTAAGACAGATCAAAAAATAAGATAAAAGATAAGATATGGAGAAATGGATGTGCAAATACAGGTAGATTAGGATTGGATGAGGAGAAGTTTCAGGTTGAGACAAAAAAAAAAATGGAAGACATTTTTTCCTTTGTTCTTAGGAGGATATAGGTGTATACATACGCCCACATAATATTTATTTTTCATTCTTAAATAGTATTTCTTATTGTGCATTTAAGTTCTGTAGAGGTTTTTTGGGGACACCAAATCAGATAGCATCAATTCAGTGGCCCTCCTTTCTTGTTGGATGATCAAATTTGGAAAATATGAAAGCTATGAAGGCTTATGTTTTTCCCCAAAGGCCATTCTTTAGGGGGGGAAAATGAATGCTTTGTTCTGAAAATTAATTTCAGCATCTGGTAGTGGTTGTTTGCCTCATGACAATCATTAGCTCAAAGATCAAAGAGAGATCAAAGTTCATGCTGCCTTCAGAGCTCGTGAACATTACAGAAAAGTTCAGTTTCTGCATTCTCCTTTTACATTTTGATCATAAATGAATAAATATAACGTGGAAAAAGTATTTAAAACTGAATAGGCATAGTGTGTGTGTGTGTGTGTGTGCGTGGTCTTGTCAATCATCACACATAGAGCCATTTCAAGCAGTTACAAATCTTTAATTGTCAAAAGTTAACACTGTCAAATATTACTGTTTCTGTATTCGTCAGGTACGATATCTGTTTTAACCACATTTCTAAAAAGCTTTTTCTTTTCAAAGATAACTAGTTAAGTAAGTAGTAAAATATATAGTTAATACAATACCTAAATAAATAAATGATGACAATGAATCCCTATCTGTGGGAGTGGACAACAACATGGAGAAACACTGGTTCTATTTCACCAAATCCTCTTCAGAGATCACAATTTTCTGGCTAGATCAAGCCCTTCAACCTTTGAGTGTACATTTATTTGCCCTTTTAAGTTAATCAGAAAAAAACAACACAATTCTGGTGTAAAATGGTCTAGAGAAGTTTCAAGATGTATGCTGTAATGTCAATGCAGTTGGCATCTATTTAACCTTAATGAAAAGTAATTGAGAATTAAATAAAGTAGCTCCTGATCAATTAATTAAATGTTATATGCACTGCAGAAAAGAGGTTGCATTTTTGTTTAATGTTTGAATGAGAACACTATGCCTGTCCAACATTATCACACCATGCAAGTCCTTGAGGTTTCTTGCATTGCTTGATCGGCCTCACTGAATCCTGCTGTACACAGCAATATAAAGACAAATATCACAGGACATATTATTGTGAATGGCAAGCAATGCTGGGTAAGTGTCATGTAGAAAATGGGCACTGTGAAAACGTTTTTCAATCACATAAATGTGTATTCTGACTTTCTCACAATATGAAACAAAAAAACTAGAAAATAAATGACATGGTTATTTGCATTTCAAAGATTCAACATGAGAGTAGTACAGGAGTATAGGAGTAGTGTGTAGACAAAATAGCACAAACTAGTAAATCACACTCCCTCGTTCAAAATACAATATCATGTACAAGTCCGAGGGTGCATCTCTCTACGTCACCACAATGGGATCAAGAGATGCGTTCATTGCTTTCTGGTTATTATTTACATATCAAACTTTTTGCATCACTGTCAAAAGAGAAATTCACTCTCATTCGTTTCAAGCTTACCACTGCTGCGTTCAAGGGATTAGGCGTCCTTGCTCTTTCACCGGTTTACACCTTAGGGGGCGAAAGTGGGCATTTAGTGCGGACCTGGCGACCTCAAAGGCTTTGAACTACTGTATCCATGATCCAGTTTTAAATGCTTGTATGTCTATCTACATGTGCAGCCATGTAATATCTCACTGGGTGTGCACCGTGATAACAATATTCTTCCAATAAAGTTACATAATGAGACAAAAACCGCTGAAAGGAGATGACTGGAGATGAAGAGCTGCAGTAGTTTGCCAGACAGCTTGCATAGAGAAAGCTCCAGTCGTCCGCTCTCTTCCACCTTTCCTGCGACTCAAGCATGCTTCCAGAGATCCAGAAAACTGTAGAAGCGATGTTGACTTTTGCTTCTTTTGCCCTTTTTCAAATCTATTTCCATCTCCATTCTGCTTATCATGACAAAATTGTTTCATATTTACTACGTCATCATACTCCTTTTTTTGTCTTTTTGACAGTCATTAGAAATATGTGTAACAAGGGAAAATCATATATTATCTAAGATAGCCCTCAGTCAGTAAAGACAATAACAGTCAACAGACAGTTTACAAGTTTACACCCATACCCTTCATGTGGGAACACAAAGGGACAAGAAACCTTACAGCTACAGTTTTAGCTACTGTCAGTTATATAATTACTATCTTAATGAACATGAAAATGTAAAATTTGAGGGTATAAAGTGAGGAACTAAGTTTGAAAGTGATCCCCAGCTTGAGTCTACAGCAGTTGGCTTAGACAATCCTCATTTAACCCCACCCCCCCAACCCCTAAACCCTACATAAAGGTGATAATGTAACCTCCACTACCAGCGAGCCTTTTCTCAACAGATCCTCACTGGTAGGTGCAATAGGTGTCAAAATGATTGTTGTGGTCTTGTTAGTGGTGGTGCTGGTGTGTGTGTAAGTGAAGATAGTAGTGTCTCTGTGTGTATGGGTGGTGTTGGAGGGGTTCTAGGGTGGTCACACCTCGGTGCTGATGGCTCGGGTGTTGGTGTAGAAATCGGGAGGCCGTCCTCGCTGGGTCTCTCTCAGCAGGGAGCCTCGGACGGTGGGCAGCGGCATCGCCAGCGCCTGGTTCTCATAGTGTGTGGGCATGTAGGTGATGCGCTCGCCACCATTGCGCATTTCATCAGTGGTACGGATGTAGAAGGGCGAGTCATAGGGCGAGCAGGTGGGGCAGTAACTGCGTTGCCCCCCTGTGGGTTTGGAGGGGTCGGAGGATCCGGGCGGCTCTGGTGGCGACATGGACAGTGGGGTGATGATCGACCCGTCCAGGCCGGAAACACTGCAGGCGTTGCAGGCAAAGTGTTGCTGAGAGATGGAGGCACTGTCAGACCCATTCTTCTTACAGCAGTAGTACTGCAGAGGGAGAGTCCATTACATGTCAAACAGAAACAGTTTTCAGTACAGTTTGGTACACTTTAGTCTATAAGCCCACAACACTGATGTCATTGTCATTGTATAAACGCTAACTTAATTCAGTTAAAAACCTGCAAAGAAATCTGCAAATAGGGTGAGATCACTTCACTTTTTCCAATGTAATCAATAGAGCCCAAACAAATATGTTGGCTGGGCAATATTGACATTATATTGGAGGTATCATATCGGTACTGGCATACATGTTATCCAATCCAATATATTAGTGTGACTGCAAAGTTTACCCAGCAGAGTGTGCTGATATTTACAATGCTTTGGCAAGCAGCACAGAGTGAAAGACAAAAAGCAGCTCTCAGCAATGGTAACTAGAATTGGACATATATGTTAAACTATTCATACTAGATGACATAACAGGGAAACATATAGCTTCTTTGATAAAGTTATTTGTTTAAGAAAGCAGCCTTTGGAGTTCCTTTGCATAGTGATGTTGGTGCAAAATCTGTACACAATCAACACAGAAAAGGTCTATTTTCATTTCAGCTAAAACACAGTATACATCATAAACAAATACACATATTGGCTGCCATATTGATATCTGTCCCTTCTTAAATTGGTATTGCTCTCAAAAGTCCTGGCACCTATTTCTACAATATTCCTAAAACAAGAAAAGCTGCACAAGCAGAAGTTTTTGTTGTTGAAAGAAACGTGAGTATTCAAGGCTTAATAAGATTGGTGTTTCTAAGCCAAAGACAATATTTGAAAATAGTTCCATATAATTGAAATAACTAAAACGTCTTGCTGCCAGTATTATTTTCATATATCTGATGACCAATGTTGATGTTTTATTCTTCTTCTTCTCTTGCCGACAGTCTCCTGTAAGATGATGTGAGAGGCGGATGAATTTTTTTTTTGAATCTTTTACACACAGACACACACACACAAAGAGGCATACCTGGAGTCTACAGTAACAGAGCACAGCTATGATACACAGAAGTATCACTGTGGCCAGTATTCCTCCGGTTATGACAACAGTTCCAGCTGTCATCCGACCAGCTCTCCATCAAACTCTGACACAGGCACAGGAAGTGACATCATTAACAAGCGCCTCCCACTGCGCAACAAATGTGAAGTTTAATCAAATCACAGAAAGGTCAGTCTCACAGCTAACACAGATGCAATTTGCTGGAATATATTTTCTATGTAAGTATGGTAATAGAGCAAACTCAAAAGGTCATTCTGTAATTATGTGGAGAGAATTAGGTAGAGACAATGTGTCGTGTAAATGACTTAAATACAATCAGGCGTTAGTTAATACAGCTGAAATCTGACCTTGACTGACAAACTGAAACTCAATTTTGTGCAGCTAAAATTACCACATTATGTTCATCTTATCTTGTCTGAATATGAACTTAAAGGCAACTTTATTTTGAGGATGTTACATCAAGTTTTTCATTTAATGTATGTAATGCAGGCTGTGTAAAAAAAAATGAAACGTGAAAGCATGCCTTTCAAACACATATTATTCAAATTTTAAATAGAAATCTATTTTCCAAGTGGCATAAATGTTGTTGTTGTTATACTCACGTTCAGCAAAGTTGCTTAACACCTGAAAGCAGAGAAATAACAGAGGTAGTAACAATAAATGGCATATACAACAGATAGATAGATAGATAAGATGATTGAAGATAGTAGTGTAGATAATTGTAGATAGATAGATAGATATAGATGTTATTAGACTCATCAGGAGAGTGTTGAGGTTGTAGCAGTTGAGAGAAGTCAATCAAGGAGTCCAAGGTGAAGAGGTCCAACGCTGGATAGCCACACTTGCATGAACATCCTTGAGGGGGAAGAAATGAAGAAGCAAAGGAAGCAGGAATGTGAAGGATGAAATCCTCTCTCACAAACCGGGAGAAAGGGAGGAGAGATTTTCCAATTTCCTCCATTTCCTGCTTTCCTTTGCTTTTCTTCATTCTTCGCCTCCTCAGAGTGTTCATGCAGTGTGGCCTATCCCAGCGGTGGTGACCTTCTCACCTTTGAGCTCCGCTGATTTGACTCTCTCCTCTTACAACCTTACAAAAAACACTCCTCCTGATGTTTTTAATGTAATTATCTATCTATTCTTCTATCTAATCTATCCTTATCTACTTATCTATCTACTATCTATCATCCTATCTATCTATCTATCTGTGTATTGCCCATTTATGTTAATACTCTGTTATTTCTCTGCTTTCAGGTGTTAGCAGCTTGCTGAACGTGAGTTAACAAACACATTATTCCAGCTTTGGAAATAGATTTCTTATTAAAAATTTGAATAATATGTTGAAGGCTGTTCCACGTTTCCATTTTTTTTACACCGCCTGCATGTACATAGCTAAATGAAACTTGAATGTAACAATTCCTCAAAATAAAGTTGCCTTTAAGTTTCATAATTCAGAACAGATAGATGAAACATAATGTTGGTATTTTAGCTGCAAAATGAAGTTTCCAGTTTTGTCAGTCAGGTCAAGATTTCAGCCCTTGTATTAACTAACGCCTGATTGTTTTTTAGTCATTTCACGACACATTGTTTCTCGTTACTATTGCTCTCCACATAATTACAGAATTCTTTTGAAGTTTGCTCTTTACCATACTTCATTAGAAATAGTTCCCGCAAATTGCATCTGTGTTAGCTGTGAACTGACCTTTCTGTTGATTTTGATTAAAACTCACATTTTTGCCGCAGTGGGAGGCGGTTGTTATGAGTCACTTCCTGTGGCCTGTGTCAGAGTTTGATGGAGAGCTGGTCCCGGAATGGACAGCTGGAACGTTGTCAACGGAGGATTCTGGCCTCAGTTGATAAGCTCTGTGTCATAGCTGTGCTCTGTTTACTGTTAGACTCCAGGTTGCGCCTGCTTTTGTGTGGTGGTGTGTCTGTTGTGTAAGATCAAAAAAATTTCATCCGGCCTCTCCACATCATGCTTAAAGGAAGACTTGTCGCAAGAAGAAAGAAAGAAGAATAACATCAACATTGGTCATCAGATATATGAAATATACTGGCAGCCAAGACGTTTTAGTTTTCAATTTATATGGAATTTCAAATATGTCTTTGGCTTAAGAAACACCATCCTTATTAACTGATAACCAACGTTTCTTCAACAACAAACTTCCTGCTGTCAACTTCTTGTTTAGGATATTGTAGAAATTGTTGCAGGCTTTTGAAGGCAATACCAATTAAGAAGGGGACAGATTATAGCAGCCAATATGGTATTGTTATGATCTGTTGTTTTAGCTGAATGCAAATGACCTTTCTGTGGTGATTGTGTTACAGATTTTGCACCCAACACACTATGAAAGGAACGTCCAAGGCTGCCTTCTTTACTACCTTTATCAAGAGCTTATATGTTCTTGTTTGTCATTAGTTATGAATTTTACATTTAAGTTCATTTGTTACCATTGCTGAAGCTGCTTTTTTTGTCTTTCATCTGTGGCTGCTTGCCAAAGCATTTGTAATTCGCACACTCCTGCTGGGTAAACTTTTGCCAGTACACTATTTAAGATTGGATAACAATGTATCAGTACCGGATATGAATCCTCAATATACTGTATTTTGCCCAGCCCAACAATTTTTTTTGGGCTCTATTTGAAATTTAATCTGGAAAAGTTTGGACAGGTTGATCTCACCTAATGCAGATTTTCTGCAGGTTTTTACTTGAATTATTTACGTAATAACAGATGAAATGCATCAGGTTGTGGGCTTATTAGACTAAGTTGTACCAAAACGGTACTGAAAAACTGTTTTTCTGGTTTGACATGTTATGGATCCCTCTGCAGTACTACTGCTTGTAAGAAATGGGTCGACTGCCTCATCTCTCAGCAACAGCTTTGCCTGGCAACGCTGAGTTCCGGTGGACGGTTCGAATCATCACCCACTGTCCTGTCGCCACCAGGCGCCGGAATCCTCCGACCCCTCCAAACCACAAGGGCACGCATTT
>NW_023339674.1:8685468-8699955 GCF_004916995.1 Morone saxatilis | reverse complement strand
TAGACAGATAGACAGATAGACAGATAGATAGATAGATAGATAGATAGATAGATAGATAGATAGATTACATTAGACTTACATCAGGAGAGTGTTTGAAGGTTGTAAGAGTGAAGAGAAGTCAAATCAGGAGTCAAAGGTGAGAGGTCACACCGCTGGATAGCCACACTGCATGAACATCTCTGAGGAGGGAAGAATGAAGGAAGAAGCAAAGGAAGCAGGAAATGTGAGGAATTGGAAGAAATGGCAAGTATAGTTTAATTGAAGACACGTTTTTCTCCACAAGGTGGCACCACGAGAACACTGTCTTTCTGTAACACAGTGTGTTTGCTTCATTACACATGAACCGACACACACCCACACACAAACTAATGTCGCAGGGTGGACAAAATAATAGGAACACCTGTGCCTACAGTGTAATGCAAAAAAAATACAGCTTTTCTCTGATATAATCACAACAACATAATTATATTATAAACCTCACAAACATATTTATAGTAGTGCTGTTGGTTGTGTAAGATTGTAAAGATGTTATAACTGTGTCTACCTGATTAATTATATGAATCAATGAATGCATATGTTTCTAGGATTTCTGTTAATGAAGTTTGAGTTTTGGGAGATGACGCTGATTTACACTTTCATTGTATATTCAGCCATGATAGCTGTCATTAGTTATTCTAACTGTCCAGTGCTTCTGCAAACACATTTTCAGCTTTGCTAGAAATAATCAGTGAAACAGGTCAGATCACTGCTGGGTCACTGCTGTCAGACAGAGAGGAAAGAAATGGACAATCATAGTATTTAGAATGGAAACATCAAAGATATTTACTGTACACATCAAAGTCTCCAAATCCTCAGATGTGCATATTCTTGAGTGATGTCTCTCTATCTCAACCACACTCAAATACACGCATGCAGCATCACGGCAGAGCAGCAGTAAAAGTGATTTAGCAGCGAGGGGCTCAGTTGGTTAGAGGTTTTAATCTGCAGGCTGAGGCTTGTCTAGGTGAAATGAAATCTATTACTGCTGATAAAAACATGTCAGACCCATGATTGGGGTGAAAGAGGGGGCGAGAAAGGAAAAGTACGATGAAAAAAGTAAGAATAAAGGAGGTAAGTAGAAAGTAAGTAGAAAGTAAGAATGTAAGAAATAGGGATGAGAAAGAAAGACTTTTACACTATTTAGTATAAGGGTGTTCAGAATTATGTTTTCTATTAACATTTCCTTTTGCTTATAAATGATCTTAATAAATATAATTTCAATCTTATATCCTGTTTTTAAGGTGACTTTGTAACCTCTGTCCAGGGACTAGAGATGAAAAACAGCCTCTTGGCTAACAGTTACAACAATGTTTTATCAATGGGCACATTGCCATGCTAAATAAACCAACAACAAAAAGAAAGGAGAAAGTTAAGGATGTAGCACCATGAGTACAGATGTGTATGGAAGTGGACACACACACACACACACACACACACACACACACATTCACACGTTTCTGCATGAGCACACAGAGCTAATTTCTCAGCCTGTCACTTATGATTCCTGCTGATGTCTGAATAGACTGTGTGTTTGTGTGTGTGTGTGTGTGTCATGTTTCATGTGAGTAGTTTGTCCAGTACAAGTGATGTGATAGATGAAGTCCGTCAATCAATCATGGTGCAAAGTGTAAATGAAGTCGGGATTTAATTAGAGGCTAGTCTAATGAGATCACTATAGAGATGCTCACTCCACATGGTTGCATCTAGAGGTATTATCCTCACCAGCTCGCCACATTGGGAGGCTCAGAGAAGAGCAAAGCAGACTAGAACCTGGGGCGCTTAAGCAGTACTGACCAAGAACTGCATACTGACAGGGACGAGCTGATAAGAGAGTGCCCAATACGTAGAAAGCCAAACCACTTGGACAAAATGGTGGGATTAAGATATTCATTTGGAGCTCTTGACTTTGGATTTGGGCTATGTAGGATTTACAGTACATATGAGAAAACCTGTTCACATCTGTGCCTATGTGGCTATGTGTTTTTTACATAGAGAAGATCACAATCGATGAGCCACTAGCCTCAAGCAGAGATGAGGACGAGGCTGAGCAGGTCTTGTAAGCTCACTTCTCTGTAACTTCAGACCCAACCAACACTTACTCAAGTTACATCACTTTAGGCAATTTATCAGACTTCACACAGCTACCTCTGGAGCCACAAAAGGCTTTATACACTACACTATACACTTTATTTTTTTTAATTTCCAGTAAAACTCCCAAAGACCTGTAAACAGACTTTGATGTGTAAAATCAGTGGAGTCCTCCTTTAAGCAAGCATCATTCATTCCAATGGAAGTTTCTCACCAGGCACATCCAGTGAAAACTTTTCAGGCTCCCGTCTTTTTAGGCCGATACAGAATGGACATTAGAGTCTTTCTATTGCTGAGCTGGGTGCCTGCTGGCTCAATTATTCAACGTAATGAATCAAATTTGTAATTGTTTTACAGCTTTTCCTTTTGTAATGATTCTGTATGGGGGGAAAGACCTTTTTGTGCCAATTGGCATCACATGACCTGCAATTCCAATTCTGGCCACTATGCCAAAATCTCCTCACAGAACTCTATTTAGTCTGACTGGCAGGGCAGTAAATTGGGTTGCAGAATAAAAGTTATCTATCAATCCAAGCTACCAAAAGAAAATGTGTAAATATTGAGCTACAACATTGAAATCACAGATATGAACATAAAATAATATTTTGTTTGATATGCATCCCTATAGTAATTTTTCCCCAGTCTGTCTTTTCTTTGATCATCGTGATGTGGATGATAGCAGAAGAACAGTAACTGTTTTGCATACTTTAGTCCAAACACAGAATTACATGGTACTGTCTATGAAATATGGATACAGTCAGGGACTAACGGCAGGAGAAGCAGATGAGGCAGGTGGAGGAAAACTGAGGTCAGTCAAAAACCGCATTACACAATAGCGTCTGAGATGTGTTCAACATCTCAAATTGATGATATGTACCAGTGTTAAGTTAAGCTGAATGGGTTTCTTCATTAACACCACACTGAGCTGGAAGTCAGACTCTCCACTGAGGAGAAGAAAAGGAGGCGGTGTCACTCCCACAGGCTGCGATCTGAACCGCTACACTGGCACAGAGCTCATAAACCATGTTTCTGTCAGAAAGTACACTAGCCTTCAATTATTTGTGGAGAACAAACGGGATGGCAGCTGACAGATTTCTCTTAACATCATTCATCATAACTCTCTCCAGTGCGTGCAATCTCAGACTCAGTACACCAAACTATTTTTCATAATTAATGCCAGCTCGGTGACTCGTACTGCATGGAGGGAATGGAAATGTAGTCACCGCTGTCACCACGTCATCCTTTACCCAGACACGCAGACACAAAATAACACACCGATTTGTTTTTCTGCCTGTTTACATGTTGCTCTGCAAGCACTTTGAGGCAAACTTGTTGGTTAGATTAATTTGAGTTTACTTCATTTGACAAACTACAGAGAGAAATGAGATATCTGCACACACACACACACACACACACATACTCATGGTGAGCAGAGGCAGAAAGAGAGCTGGATCAGTCACCATTGGGTCCAGATTAGAGTGGCCCTCAATCCCCCATACTGCCTGAAGAGCCCTGTATACTGATAAGACTCTCATACACACATACAGTGCACACATACAGAATTCACTCAGGCAAACATGTACGCATTCATTACCAAATAAATCAAGACATCCTAATAAAATATCCATTAAAACAGACAGCAGAGTCTTCATAGCACTTAGCTGCAGTCAGTGTACAATAAGTGCAAGTGTTTCATTTATTAAATACCACAGCTGAACCTCAACACTGGCCACAAGAGTCTAATCGACAAATAAGACTTACATAATACATATAGAGTCTGATTCATTCCACTACGTTTAAGGCAGCCGTTTGTCGTTTGCAGCAACTTATAGTAGTGTACATACATAATGCATTAAGAAAGATAGCAGCTCAGGTCTGCAAGGATTTACAGACTTACGATGAGCTTTTAGCCTGTTTATAGACATTTTTTGTGCTCCTGTGACACACAAGCTTCACCTCACAGCTCTCAGAAATACAATGGACAAGCAACAAGTGTGTAGCTCCATTTCCATCAAAGTAATATGCATAATAATATGAAAATTAGGTGGGTCTCTGAGGAATCCCATTAGATGATGAAATCCTCACAGGGTCCATTCGGTGTGTCACCTTGTTGTGAGTTGGAGCAGCACTGCATTCTGTGATCAGCACAACAATCTCAACAAGAGATTCGTTTTGGACAAGCTGTTATTTTTCTTAAAGCTTAAATCTACAACATTTTAGCTTGAGGCAAAAAATACTTTTTTTTATCCTACCATCACTGCTCAGGTTACCATGCTGACACCTGTCAGTCATCTTGATGGGCTTATATGTATCCTGAGGCAGTAAGCAATGCTGCCGGTTAGAAACAGTAATATGATATATAATATCTTGTTATGTAATACTAATGGCATGTTATGTTACATGTTAGTATGTTCCAGTTGCGTTGAGGTTGCCAACCTCAAGAAGGACAGTGATGAGTAATATGAGCCAGTCTAAAGGAATAAAGTGCTGCTTGCTATTGATTGGTTAGGACAGAACAAAGGAAAATGACACCTCCCTCCCAAAAAGAAATTGCCTTAGAGCAGGATGTCAAAGTGAATGAGTGAAGAGATTGGCAATGGCAATGGAAATGGCCAATTGAAAATAATGGTCTATGGGAAACAAACAAAGTGGATGGGACAGAGCCACACAACTAACTTGTTATTCCAGCCACAATTTGTGTATCAGGTAACGTTAAATTACTTGCCCATGGACATTCAGTTTACTTTCTAGCTTCCCAAGATATGCTGTTGTTTTGATATTAGCTGTAGCAGAAGAGTATCGCTTCACCCTTCACCCTCAACCCTTCACATAGCAAATGTTAGTTACATTACTTGCTGTGTTTGCACTATATATATAAATTTCTGTCCTGCCTTTTAAAAATGTGGGGTATATTGTTTAAAGGCAGTGTGTAACATTTAGGAGGACTTATTGGCAGAAATGGAATATAATACTCATAGGTTTGTTTTCATTAGTGTATAATCGTTGTGTTTTCATTACCTTAGAGTGAGCGGATTTTATCTACAGAGGGACTAGGCTACCATCTTGAATAACCATGTGTCAGTAGTTACAGCAGCACAGAGTGGACAAACCAAACACCAGCTCTAGCTAGGGCCTTAGCATTTTTCACATTGGGCCACCATAGTTTTTTCAAGGCTTGGAATGGGAGGGTGAGGCGAGGGTATTGTAATCAAATACACCTAAATCATACACACTGGACCTTTAAGAATTATGTTAAATATGGGCTTTGCTAGACTGTATTATGCCACACTACACATTTAGTTTTACTGCATTACATTACACTACATGTCATCCTATGCTATAATACCATACACTTCACTGATATATTACATTATGATTTATGATACAGGTACATGTCGTTATGTTTTATACTGTAAACTGTTGCACTCCATTATGTTATTATACCATGTTATGATACAATGTACTAGGCTTTGATGTTTAAAAGCTTTTACACCTGCAATCTTTCATATTTTGTGGGTTTTATCAGCTTGTTGCATCAGCTCGTTGGCACTCCATTGTGCCCACTTCCTTTATTGCCTCTGTCTCTTTTCCTGTAGGTTATTTTGTTTGTAGGATAAAAACCCTTAATATAGTCAAATTACAGGTTTTCCATATGCCGTTTTTGGCAAATCAGAGTGATGAGAACATCTAGCTACCTCCCTTTCTCTCTCTCTCTCTCTCTCTTTTTTTCTCTCTCTGTCTCTCTCTCTGATCGAGTGTTCCCTCTGGAGTCTCGGCCATCAGTCTTCAGGAGCATCTAAAGGACCTTGAATGCCCTGGAGGATTTTTACAAGATTGATTCTTTGGATCTTAAATTGCTCAGAACAGCAGTCAGCCACTGTCAGTCTCTCCTCCTCCAAACACACTACAAAACCTCATTCATATTTGTAACATACATGCCACAGGTTCAATGCCCACAATGTGTCCTGCGAAACAAAATAGAGATGGGTGACAAAAACAAAGGAAAACCTCAGTAAATGAGTGGCAAAACATAATGAATGCAGATGTTTCCGCACAGGTGCACCGCATGGTACAATTAAGAAATGAACATCTAATAATGCTCTGTGACATGTATAAAATGCTGAGCACGCACAGTTAAACCTATTATAGCAAAGTCCAGTGCATAAACCACTCATTACAAAGATTAATGCACACTTGAGAGTTCAGTGGTGCAAAAATCATACACACTCTGGTCTACAGAAATGTGAAAAAAAGCAATCAGATGAGTCATCTTTCACCAAATTCTCGACTAGTGGGCGAGTGCATGTAAGGCATACACCAAGAGAACAGTACAAGCTTGAATGCTTGACCCCTACAGTGAAGGGGGATCCTGTGGCTTTGTTTTGCTGTGGGGGGCATTTTGCTGGCATGGTTTTGGTTCTCTTGTACCCTTGGAGGGAAGGGTCACTGCAAATCAATACAAAGTTGTTCTGAGTCATCATCTTCATTTCATGATAAAACACATTAAACACATTGTGTGAATCATATGCTATGGCTTTTGTAGTAACCACATCTCAACACAGTTAAACAACTAGAGTTCCACAGACTTGCAGAATGAATACCAAGGTGCAGATGTTGAAGATGTTGTGGTTGTTTTTTCCTTTAATTTGCCACCGTCTGTATGAAGAAAGACACCAATCTGCTAACTCATCGGTCAAATGTTTTCACTGTCATGCAATGTATTTGTTAGATTAAAATCTGTGGTCTCATCATCTGAGCAATTTTGTAATTTCATATGCAGAATTACAAAATTTACTTTCAGTATGTAAATCCCCTTTAAAACCCACTGGATCCTCCAGTCAAGCTAAAAAGAAGACTGGTTTTACTTTTGACATTTTGAAAAGGTTTTCACCAAAGAGCAGTGCCCTTAACCTGTAACTGCCATGAAATCCCCAAAATGTCACATTTTCAGAAATGAACGCATGTAGCTCTAAAAACATCCAGCCAGGTTTTACCATTCTCAGGAGCAGCAAGAGGTTAAAGTGAGGTTGCGAGAAAACTTTGCAAGTTGGTTTGCAATTAATCAAATTTATATTTTGCTGATTGATAGGTCCATACTATGCTATCAGTAATCAATAAGCGGAATCAAAAAGTTTTTTCTTATTTCTTATTGAATCCTTGAGTGTTTGGATTAAGATAGTGACTCACCACTATCATCAATATAAAATGACAAATGATTCAGCAACTGTAGGATCTGTTTCTCACCTCAGTGTTTTTCAAAAAGAATTTTGGTAGAAAGAATAAAGAGCACTTGTTGTTGTAGGATGAGTTTATGTTAATGTCTTTCTGAAGGAGAGAACTGTCAGTCTTCATCTGTACTTGAAACCCACTTTCATCCATGGCCTTGTCAGACTGCATTGATAGAGGAGAAGATTGTAAGCTGCCTTTGCAAGGTTAATTTAACCTGAGTCCCCAAAAATATGGATGAGGTAAGTGGAAGGCTGACAGTCTCCCGTCCCTCAATGTCAATCCATCCATTTTGTCTGGTTGTTTATCCTGTTCAAGGCTCATGAGCCACACAGTACAAGGCCTTGTTTGAGAATGTGTAAATCTGTATATACGCTCGTTATGTCCTTTTAAACGTATACTCTTTTCTATTCCTGACTACTTCAGGTGTTGGTCTCAGCAGCAGCAGCAGCAAACCCAAAGTGTAAATAAAGTGTGTAAACCCAAAGCCAATTTACCCAGGCAATAATTCATGCAAAATTTCTGTACATTATTATTTTGGAAAACCACCATTTTGTCATCTAAACTCCATGGCTCTATGGCTTCTGTTGTAAGCGCGAGAAAACAAGTCACACATCCAAACGGGATTCATGGTCACAGTTGAAATGTAATTTGTCTAATCCTGTTATCTGGCGTTCCAAAGGCTTTCCTCTATCTGTTTCCTCTCTGTATCGTCTCTGTTGTGGCTCAGTGTGGGCGTCTGTGTGTGCGCGTGTTTGCACGTGTGTGTAAATTTTTGTTTGTTTGAATGCGTGGGTGTGAAGTAAACACAATTTAGGGGGTCGGTTTAGAAATTGTGGTATTTCTTTCTCATGAAGATTATTCACCATAAAAAAGTAGAATCATTGGTAAAATGTCAAAACAAAAAGAATCAAAGCTGCAATCGGAAACTTCACACAGTGGCAGCTCAAATTTTAAACACAGGACATCTGTTTGGATCAATTGATTTTAGTTAATGCTGTGAGGTGACAGCAGATTATACACAGCTCACATGTTTGGTGGTTACAATGCATCTCTAACTGGAAATCCAGGGGAAATGTACAGTAACATCATACAAAAATCACTTAATCAGCACAGATGTTATGTTGTGGATCTTACTGGAAACATAGGACCAGCTGAAGAACATCTGTGATCTGCTACTGTAAAGAAATGTGTGCTGTCCTTGGTGCTGAAGTGATGTTCTAGAAAGCACAATGTAGTTTTTGTTTCTGCCCTATTGGTGTTAAATTGTGAGGCCTGATGGATTGAGCTTTGTGATTAGTATCTATTAGTTAATGTGTTCCAGAAGTGATATGATACATGTATCCATTCTGCCCATTATTATTAAGTACTGTATATTGTGTAGCTTCTGGATTTGAGGGGTCCTTAACAAGAACTCTATTGCCGTTATACCTGTTCCATCCATGCCCATAATGGACAAGGGATTAAATCATCTGCAAATTCTTTCTAAGAGAGAATAATATCTCCTGTCTTAAATAGTTCATGTTACATATCAGCTGTTCACAAAAAAAGCAGTGGAACTGGAGAGGAGCCACTGAATGGGGAGAAATTAGAGAACGTCACAAACTCGATATGTTCACAACTACGGTGGCATGAAGAACAGAAAAAAGCTTGGACTGGAAGATACTTTAGATTTTAACACGAGCAAACCCTTTGTCACATCAGCTGTTAAAACTGTAGGTTCACTTAATTCTTGCACACTAATAATCCTGCTACGAGAGCAAAGAGGGAAACATCCTGCAGCAGCAAACAAAATGAAATGGAAATAGATAAAACAATATATGACAAAAGGATGATTCTAACCTTTTGGATCTTTACGCCACGGTGCTAAAATGTACTACAGAATGACAAACTGTATTTAATAGAATAATGCTCCAGATAATAAGTAGATTAATTTCCTGGATTCCAACACTTACACGTGACCTTGAAAACCTTCTTCATGTACTGAGGGACCTACAGGAACTCAACCAACCGTTATCCCATCTTCCCTCTTAAGCTGTCGCAGCAGTTACGGCCCAGTAGGCAGAGATTGATGACACTGAACATTTTAGTTCAATTACTTGATTTTGCTTGAGGTCATTTGGGGCAAAGAATGCAATGAATGTGAAGAACCACTCCCCAGAATGATCCTTTTGGCCCTATAAAAGCACATGATCAATACAGGCGGTAAAACGGCTTCGTCCCTGTGAAGATGGAGAGAGATAGGACGACAGAGAGGAACACAGTTTCAGTCTTTCTCCGTCCAATCTGGACCATGTTCTGATGCCGTATATGTGGCTGGCAGATTTATAACTGGTGTACATTATGCTGTTATGCAGCTCTCCAGGATACTGTACTCCAGCCTGCCAGCTCCTGATTCAGCCTTTCTACACACTAGCTGTGACTCAAGATGTGGTGAATACCTTTACTCACACGGCAAGTGAAAGATTCATTACTCACGGTCCATCTGTAATTTTTATACACACGTCAAATTCAATTTCCTCCCTTTCCATACAGGCCTATCATCAGATATCCAGGCCAGTGGGATGGCTATGGCTTCTACCCTCTATGGTTCTACTGCACTGTCTGCTGCAAATACTCATACTACTATTGTGACTAACACTGCAACTTCTTTGATCACAGCTACTACTATTACTATTCTATTACAACTTCTACTTTTCTTCATTTCAAAAGTACATTTACAAATTCTCCATTCCTCCGAATCAGTTTTATAGATTTACTGCCAATATTCTAGATATAGCTACCAAACCCAAACTCAGTTTCTGTTGGGTTTCTAAACTCTCTTATTTCTCTATTAGCATATTTTATTAACCTTGCTTTCACAGTTGGATTATAATTAGAGACTGAATTGTGTTTGACCTTATCAACTGTTCTCTTTAAGTCTATTATTTTAATAAAGTTATCATTTTATTATTATTAGAGAAAATTACAATGCATAATTGGATGGAAAGACGACTGTAATTACATATGACAGTAGCTAGTAACAGCTGAATGAATGGCTGTTGGTAATAGAGTGGGGTCAGAGGACACACAGGACACAAAACACATCATAGCACGGCATAATTACTTAACATTCTCTCAAAAAATCTATCAGTTCAAATCACATCAGTGACAAAACTACTGGTGTCTGTGAGGGCTTTCTGGTGAGTCCATTAAAAACCACAATGGGCACAAAGCCTGCAGCAGAGAGCTAATAAACTACTGCATTAGGAGGTTTGCTCAAACACGGTTCACTTAATAACAGCAATGATTAGATCTGATGGGGAGCCTGTCACAACAACTGGCAGAAACTCTGGGCTGACTCTAAAAGTCACACCAAAATCATAAAACCCTTCTATAATGCAACAAGTGTGCCCTTACACAAGGCATTGTACTGGTGTAACTGCAGTAGCTGGAGTCAGAGGCAGATTGCAGTATGAATGTAAAGCAGGACAGAGTCAGAAAAGAACAGGGAGATCAGCCCACTTCCCCAGGATAAACATCATCAAACACATTTAGATATTAAACAGACACAGCCGCCCGCAGCAATGCTCAGCAAACAAGGAAGGTAAAGCTGCACCAGTGTCTGCTGGCTGTTTGTTTTGGTCAAATTGGGTGTATATATCTGTCTGATGTTGTTTTTTTTACAATGCCATAAAATATTGATTGGGTTTAAGCTCATCTGAACATACTATGCATCTCTATCTTTTAAATGCTTACTGAATTGGGTTTAAAAATATATCCAGAACCACTCAGTAAAAGGAAGAACAGGAGCACAGGGCAGAAACACAATGTGAGAAGGGCAATGTGTAATAGTATCACTTTACATTCTTCGCATGCTTTTACTGGCTGCAGCAGTGGAAACAACTTCAGTTCATATATCATCAACTTCAAGAACAACATAATGAGGTCCAAGGTCAAACCCACAGAGATATCAACCGTTCTTAAAAACACTATCTTTTACTTCACTAATAAGCTGCACCTCAAAATTATAAACTGACTCACTTCCTGTAACCACTGGGTCTCTATCCCAGCATGCCTTTGATACAAGGAAAGAAACAACTTGGACAGGTTTGAGTCAGTCACAGAATTAACATGCAGACAGATAAAGCCCCTGAAAATCTTTACTGACCTTCAGTGGTTCTCAACTTCTCACTTGGTACCTTGATGCACAGGTCTACTATAAGGTTATGTGATATCACTATTGGGTGTGGTAACAGGTACAACAGAGCACATTGGTGAAACAGGCTTGAACTTTTAACCAGAGAAAGCAGTAAAAAAAACAACGGTTCAGCCTGGTATAAAGTTACTGAAAAAACAGACTGAACCAACAAACTACAGCCTCAAGCTTTGAGGGGACATTTCTAACCACTGAGCCACTGACTCGCCCGCACTTCAAACTGGAAGGACTGAATTGATTTTCTAGTTAATTCATGTGCAGTTCAGACAGATTCACAGTGAAGAACTTGAGCAGGAAAAGGACGTTAAACATGCATACAGCTCCTCGTCTCCCTGCTTTACGAGGGTTTGCAGAGGTTTCATTATAGCTGCTCAGCTCCTCCTCTGCTGTCCTGCGATATGCCAGCTTCTCTTTCACACTTGGCAGCAGTGCAGCATCACTGAACGCACACCCAGTACAGGGCAGCGGGCAGCCAGGGGAAGCTGTAATTACTGTACCTCCATTCTGCTGGTCAGCACAGCAGTCTCATAAAAGGAAATGAAATGGTCCAGCTTCTATCTTTGAGGGAGTAATGTACCACGAATATTACATTAGCATACATTCACATGGACATTTTATCTGTGAAAGTTAATAAAGCAAGGAGGGAGCGCAGCCACAGATGGCGGGGCCAGCAGGATGAAGGCCCCGCTGAGGTGCCTTGCTCAGGAGCAGAAGAGCATGAGAAGAGGTTAGGGTTCAATGAGCTGTCTGTTTTCTCTAAGGACCAGTAATTATAGTTGTTTTCCCATTAGGAATTAAACCATTGACCTTAGAATTAGCCACTTGCCTTTGGACTGATGCATATTACAGCTGTGGCCAACATTTTCAATCTACTGGAAATTGATTTTTGCGGCCTATTCGTACTATATATATTGTTCACTTAAAGTGGTAGGGGAATTGAACCCATGGCCACTGCAGCAAAGATTTTGCCTTAGTGCATGGGGCACCAGTTGTAATTACACAAATTACATACCAGGTATTGTAAATAATGTGCAGCGTCTTCTCCACAGTCTAGGGATCAAACAAACATTACTGTACTTCCAGTTTTATGTTCCCAATTCTATCCTGAGTGATGTCAAATTTAAGGTTATGATGTAAACATAAAACATGGCCGTCTTGAACAGCCTGTAAAGCCGTCACACTGCCAGTCAATTCTTTGTCAGCCTCCAATCCCTACCAAGCCTTTCCCACGACTGTCAAAATGGTTAGATTAGAAATTGGCCTGAAAACCATATGCTTTATTCCCAGCCTCACAATGAATGAGTAGGTGTGAATTTCAAAGTGCTGCTCAAGGCCATTTCAACACATGGCTGTGCAAAAAAACTGAACCCATGACCTTCAGCTTACAGAACTGTAACTGAATCCACTGTGTCATCCTGCTAACAGCCAGGCAGACACACAGAAGGGGAAACGCTTCCAGGACAAACAAGATGAGATCCCATCTCATCTGTCTGCATTAGCAGACATTATTTTATTTAAGTTACTGCAATAACCCCCTATTTTATCAAAAAATAAACAATAGTGAAACTCAGGGGGTAATTTAATAAATATCACGGAGGTCCATAATGAAAACCTTTTCTATTATGCAGCCACATAAACCTTTTTTGGATGCACATTGCATGTCTCTATTCTCTGACTAAAACAAACATGGCAGCTGCAAAGTAAGCAGCTATTTTTGTTATGTGCCATTGTTGTTGGGGTTGAGAAATGGAGACACAACTTGGGAAATGGTTAAATCTCTAGCATAATGTTAGCAGGAGGGAATAGATAAAAGAGATAATAGACTCAGCGGAAATCCAAATCTCCTCACACACACACATACTCGTTTCATCTTTAACATCAGCACCTTTACATACACAGCAATGGGACTTATCAGCTTCAGGCAATATTCAGATTAAAGGTCTACATGGTTTGAAGTAATGTGATTTCAATCACATTCCATTTTATGTGAATAAATTTAAACATTGGTTTGCATGCATTTCACCATGTTATATTCGTTGTGAATTAAAGATCTTGAGTTCATTATACCTTATACCTTATTATCACATGGAAATGTTATTTATTTTCTATGGTGAATTGTTGCATGTAAAGGTTTCCTCAATGATACCTTCTCTTGAAATACATGATATTCAAGTGTCATCTTCCAAGAGCCAAGATAATTTTGTCAGATTCCAATAATTTATTTTAGCTAAGCTTACTCATAAAATCTCTGTTGTTTTCTTTCATTGATCCTTTAAAATTGAAACCCTTATAGACAGACATTTTGCAGCCAAAGTATCCTGAAAAATATGATTATTTGTAACTAAAGTGTTGTGGGAATGTGTACAGAGGAAGCCAGTCAGATCTCATATTCACTGATGTTTACAGATGAGATAAGGATTGTGGGAGCGGCAGAGTTGAGTGAATGAACACAATCACTTAATGTTACATAAAACTTTATCATTTCCATTTGAAAGACTTAGCAGGAATATGTTTTATTCACACTGAATATATATTTTAGCACATACTTTTTCCACGTCCACCTCAGGCCACAGGAATATTATCTGGGTCTTGTGACCTCCGACCTTTTTCTTCCTTACTATTCAATGCATTGCAGCTCGCTCCGGGAAAGAGGATCAGAAAAACTGCTTATTTCAAGTGCAAATGTTTGAATTTAAACTTCAAGCAATGCTTGCATAACAGGGTAGCCCAAGGATCATTTCTACATTTCAAATAATGATGAATAAAAGTAAGTTGGGGAACTGGTGGGCAGTGATGACAAAGGGCAGGCATTTGATTAAAGAGGGAGGTCCATGCATGAACAGTGAGAGCAGAGTGTTCCCTCAGCTGGAAAGATTTAAGCTTTAAAGTAAAGAATTTAAAGTTGAAATAGTTGTTCAAAGTGTGTGTGTGTGTGT
>NW_023339674.1:8678708-8685368 GCF_004916995.1 Morone saxatilis | reverse complement strand
GGGGGGGGGGGGGGTTAGTGTGCTTGTATATATAAAATAAATAAATACAATAATGTGGTTCAATTTTATGTGACTGCTTGTCACACTGAGGAAATGTCACTCTGGCTTACAGTAGGCAGTGTGGTACATGTTTGTGTTCATCAATATCCATGTGTCTGTGATTATTCAGAGGATTGTCTGTGTTTATGTCACGTTATCTAACTGTGAGTACGTCAAAGAGTATTTTGTCAGTATTTTGTGCAGGCGCTCATGTTTGTCTGTCTGATTATGTCTGGAAGTGTCTCTATAAGTGTGTATGTCTGTATGTGTATATGTGAGTGTGTGTGTGTGTGTGTGTGTTTTTGATGAGTCACCACAGACACAGCAGCCAGCAGCAGTAGAGCTACGTTAGCAGATAACAGCATTTCTGTTCCAGAGGCCTCCGGCTCTGCCAACAAGCCTTCCTCTCACTGGCCTCATCCTCACCCACCCTGGCTGCGCTTCAGAGCTCCGTTCACATCCACACACCACACATCACGTTGCGCAACACAGTTAGAGTCACAAGTTGCGATACCAGCCACCAAGTATCTGAAAACAAAAAAATAGCGTCTGATATCGATTAACCTGTAGAATTCATTCAAACCATAATGTAATGGTGGCTCAAAGATATTAACTTTTTTTCTGCAGATAAGAGAAAGATCATATTTTGTACAGAGTATATCTTAGCCTTTTGTGTTGTGGCTATAGTTCAGTATAATGAGTAAATGCAGTGCAGCCCAAAACCGAATAGGTTTGGAGTAAGAGAGCCATTTATCAATACTACTTGACCACAACATCCATCCCCCATGGCAATACCATTGTCTGCACTTATAACAAAAAACATGTTAAAAGAAATATATTTTAAAGAAACAATTTTACTTTTGAGTCCATGGGAACTGAAAAAGTAAAGAGTGATCATTCTCAGAACAGGTAGCCATCTTTGTTTGGGCAATTTGGACATTGCATCATGTAAAACTGGCTCAGATTCTGATTCACTGTAAACAAGAGAGGATATTCACTGTATTTTAGTTTTTGCCATACACCTCCATTACAGAAGATACTGTTAAACTACAGATTTCCTAAAATTCACACCCTCATAAATGGCTAAATAAATCAACATAACTGTTGAGGTCAAATGGTGGTCGCTTGTCTTACTGATTGGTTGCCAAACATCAAGAGGGATGGTCTTATCTAATATGAGGCAGTGAAGGGAAAAGAGAGGGGAGCTACGGAAGCGTATTGCTGCCATGCCAGAAAAAAAAATGGATTGGTATCATGTTATAATATGTTTATTGTTATAACAAGTGTTATAATAAATGTTTTTACATCATTACAACATACAAACGGATCACTATATAACAAGAAACAATTTATCTTGTTAACGTTTTACAAACATATATGTTAACATACATACAGCGTCATGTTAATGAACATAAATGTTATCACATAAACTGTTTCATGTCATATCATGGTAACTTATATTGTTACAATAACAATAAGCTATCACATTATAACATGACACATTACATGTTATAATAATAAGTTGTATATATATATAGGTAATAACATGAAACATTTTATGTAGTAACAAGATAAGTAGTAAAAGTTTCTTGTTATAAAGTGATAAGTTTGTATGTCGTAATAACGCCAAAATATTCTTCTTCTTCTTCTTACTACAATAAACTTTTTACATTATTACATGATACTGATCCAATTTTCGTTTTCTTGGAAATGTGCTACCATTGGGAGGAAGGAGACAGAAATGCAAGAAAGTTGGCATGCTGTGGAATATGCAGAAACTCTTGTGTTGTGACCCTGATGAACAATAAATAATATTGCATATACTTTGGTTTAGTTTCTGTCTATGTTTATATGTTAACACAAAACATTAGTTTCAATTTCCATTAAAGCAAGAGCCGTACATATATTACATATTATTTTGGTGTCATTCATATATGGCAATCTGTTGGGCTGTGCCAGAGAAACGCTAATATTTCATTGTTATGTGAACCCGACCTGAGTAAAAGGTTCTGCTGGGTGGGTCACTGGAACAAATAATTTCCTCATTATTTGTGTATAACATATCCATGAGTAAAAGTGACTGCTAAGAATATTCCTCTCCCCGACACATTTACCAAATACAAATCATACTCAGATTAAAATCTGTTCTAAAGCGATAGCCGGTTGGTCACTGTAGACCTTAAGACGAGCTGGTGCCGGAGTTACGTTTCCTGTGCTGCAGTGCAGTTTGGACACAGCTCATCTCACCTTTAAAGTGTGACTACAGTGCACTCGACTCGCAACGGTATGGCAAGAAATACTGATCCAGCAGCTAGAAAAACCTTGAGGGCTTTTCAATAATTCACACACCACTCCTGAAACACTGAAATACTTTCCCAGGGTAGTTTGAGACTCTCCACACAACCCCGACCCAACAAACACACGCACACAACCATGTGCACACATACTGTATATACACTACTACCACAGCTTAAAAACACTTTTGCATGCACGCTGTCCCAGAAAATACATTCAGTGGAGTGTCAGCAGGAGGAAGCAAGACATGATTTTACAACCAAAGGTAGAGAGTACCATAGTCTGCCTCCAGAAAGCAAGAGAGACTGAATCTATGACTCATACTCCTATCTTATAGTATCAGTGTCTC
This sequence comes from Morone saxatilis, assembly GCF_004916995.1. Classification (NCBI taxonomy): domain Eukaryota; kingdom Metazoa; phylum Chordata; class Actinopteri; family Moronidae; genus Morone; species Morone saxatilis. Next base: position 8,682,685 of record NW_023339674.1, on the reverse strand, counting down.
TACTTTAAATTCAAAAAAGCCTTATTCAAATTCCATACAACCCAGAGCTGGTCGTGATGTTGGGACACTTTAATTACAGTATGAATTACAAACAAGCCCACAAACCTTCAGCTGCCAATCTTATGTGGATGTGATGTGAGATTGGGGGTTACGCTTCACTAGAAGACAAAATTTTGACCAGCCTGCTCAGATATTCAGTCTGCGGTTCTTTAATGTAATTTTTAGTTGCTCAACCATGACTCAGATACTTCAGAACACTTTCATCCACAAAGTCTATAAAACTTTTAAAACACAGACGTTTATACAAGGCCAGTTCTCGGTCATCTGCAGGCTGGTCAGGATGCATGTGACCAACATATTGTTGCTTTCGGCTCAAATCACAGCACCAGAGTTTGTCCGACAGGTTTTGAAAAGGTCTCATCGGTCCAAACAAGGTCAAAGAAAAGCGGTATTTCTTTATCTGAAGCAAAAAAGCAAATGAAAAGAAAAACCCACCAAAATAGTGATAGAAATTGTCTCCCAGCAGCAATAATGACGAGCCATGAGGATTTGCCATGAGGGTTAATAAGGCAGCTTGGGCTAACCGTTTCCTAAATTAACTGAGGTTGATCAAATATTTAGTTTCCCAGCCAGAGAGGCTGTTACAGAACAACTTACCACAGACAGACCAAATGTTGCTAGCAGCTAGTTGTAATTTCCCTTAGTGTTTTGAGGTGTTGGCACAGCACACCATTATACAAGCTGTGTATTAAATACATTTTGTCTGTTGCTGCTGTGTTAGCTATGACAGCCTGACTGCAGACTCCTCTGGGAAATCAGTCCACTTCCTGTTGTATCACAGCCACTGGAGGTGGAGGAATTAAGAAGGGTATGAGTGTGTGTGTGTGTGTGTGTTTGGGGCGGGGTGGAGACAGGAGGATATAGAAAGGATGCTCAACAGTTATTTAGTCAAGCTGTATTTTCCAGCTTCCTCTGTGAGAAATGGGTCAGAGCGGCACAGCACCTGCTGCTGGCTGTTGAAGTGGGAGATCAATACGCTGCACATACTGTACTTTAGCTGCTATGTGCACATGTGGAATGAATATTTAAGTTGGCAGTGAAGGTTTTATGTGTTTAATATGAACATATTTGAGACAAAGACAAGCAGATGCACAACATACAGCTTTGAGCGCATGAGCTGTTTCAGACAGAGGTTTCTGTTATACAATGCCTACTGTATCTATAAAAAGTAGATCCTGTTAATAGCCAATAAGTAACCATCAGTAACCAATATTATGTGTATGGTTCAGACAGAAGCAGGAGCAGAAGAACAGTTTTGGTGAAGTTCACCTGGGTGGTGTGTTAAGGCTACATTACAGCTGATATGAACCTATGAACTTTACTCCATCAAATATTGTCACATTATCAAGTATTCAGTGTAAAATACAGTGACGCACTTTCAATCGAACAATGTTCAACAGGAGTGGCTCCGGCAGGAACTGAACCCCTCTAATCCCAGCAGTGTGAGTGCTTTGCTGAACCCTGCTGAGACCCAGGACCTTCACCTGTGCCCTCTTTCTATCCAAAATGCTTCACGATTGAACAGAATTTCAATACAGGTGACCAAAGTGGGTATCCCATCAGTCACTGCCTTTCTTTCTAATACAACATTTTTAATTTGAAATGATGCAGGGGTTTTTTCCCCTACTAAATGGCAGAAGGCCACTTAGACCAGACTGAAGGAGTGTTACAGAAGATCACAGCAGCAGCAAAATGGCAAAACCCCAAGACTCCAGCTCCTGCTGAGCTGCTCCACTCTCGCTTCCTCTCCTCTGGCAGCCTTAAAGGCACATTTCATGTTGAATTGAAAGTGTAATTGAATTCAAGTCACAAATCTATATGCTATGTAATGTGAACATTTATATTTTCGCCACTGCAACTGAAAGGGGACGACTCCTTCAGATCAAGGGTCCGAGTGAAAGGACCACCTCTGACAATTGAATCCAGACCCCGGGGCATTTTCCTCAAATATAACAAACATAAAATGTCCAACTCCCCCTTTTCATTATTTCACATACCTGACCTGGTTACATGGTCCGTTTGTCTAACTCAGTCTAATCCTGTGGAGTTTGACCATGAAAAGCCAGCAGCATCCTTATCGCAGCAGCAGGAGGAGAGCAGAGAAGCGCTGTGCATGGGACTGCGGCTGAACTTCTCCAAGGATGAACCGGAGTCCAGGGCGCACGACGCCGCCAGGAAAACCCAACACTTCCGCGGTGGGACCAGCAGACTAGAGGTCAGAGGGACGGCAGCAGCTGAGACAGCCACGGCGGACAGCCACAGAAAAACGGAGCATAATCACGGTACGCAAACAAACAGGTAAGAACGAGGACAACGCTTCAGAGTAAGCGCTTTTTACGCGCACGTAACCTGCAAAAACGCTTCAACCTTGACGCACAACAGTGGTCTTCTCGGGACTCCAAGAGTACAAACAACCACAAGGAAGCTAGAAAGCAACAGAAATTCAACGGACACATCCAACAAGTGAGGGACGAGGAGGCGAAATGACGGAGTCCGCTGCTGGGCGGACTGGGAGGAGGCGGTGGGAGGAGAGGAGACGCCCCGCATCACACTACCTCTCTGGCAGTGTACTTGATATAGTACATTTCAGAGGGTTACTAAAAAAATATTTATGGAAATATAAGCTTGTTACTGGAGAAAATATTACTAAGATATGGCTGTGAGGTCTCTACACGTCAATTAAATTCCACGTCACTGTAGATGCCTGGCAGAATATTTTAAGATTGTCAATGGTACTGTACAGTAGGAGTACAAATACAGTACCAAATCATAAACTATGATCTCTAGTAGATACCCATTGTGTACTATAGCTTGTAGAAATAAAATGATTGAGAGTATAAATACCATAAAGTCCAATAATATCAGTGTAACACACACTTGCACTGCCCTACCTCAGGAACAAAATGGATATAGTAAGAACATTATAGTGATAGTGTTTTTATAAGGATTGTAACCTCAATATTATGATGATGGTTTGTTCAGGATGTTCCCATTAGAAAAGGAGTCTGGGTAATGTGGTTGTGCCCTGCACACAGTAAATAAATGCTACAGTAAACCCCCCCAAACACAGACCACTGAGCTACAGTAATTGATTTGCCCTCAATCACTGGTCCCTTAATCTACTTACTGTTGCAACCAAGTCAACGCAAATATCGACAGAGAAGGGAGGCCTGGCTGACCAATCAGGGGTGTGCTGCACTACAAAACTGAAATGCTCTCAGATTCGTACTACTGTATCCCAGGACCAGTTGGGAAGATTAAGGTGGTGGAAGTCAGAGAATCTGGTCTGGGGTTTGCGCAACACCACATGCCGCAGTATTTAAAAAGCTTCAACAACCAGGTAAGAGAGCAAACAAGCCTAACATGTTGCAAAAGAAGTGCTCAAAAGAAGGGTGATTAAAATGGTTCCACTTTCTTGAGCCACTACACTGAAGATGACACGGGGCTGAAATGTGCCCCCTTTTCTTTAATTAGGAATTCTGGGCCAACTTAGCTTTGTGATGTCTTTTTGTTAATAAATGTGCAGTTTCTATGCATGTATTTCAGTGAGTTAATTTACATGTATGCTAATAATTTGATCTCTACCTCATTTAGACAGCAATTTCACACTTAAAACTGCTTTCAAGGTAAAACAGTGACAGAACGAATAGCCACCTTAAACCTGCTTTATGTTTGGCAGAACAAGCTCAAATTACCACAATTTAACAGCTGTCCCTCCATGTTTGTAAATAATAATACATTCATGTATTCATGTTGTGAGTTTCTGAAATATCCAAAACAGTCCGAAAGTCTTGCCCCTCAGATTCCTGCCCCAGCAACTGCCATTCATCTTAATGAGCTGTCAAATGTATTGAAGCTGATGGTGAGCCTGCTGAACACTTCTTGCCTGCGCATCTCTTTCCTCCTGCTTATTGTTG
>NW_023339674.1:8670664-8678693 GCF_004916995.1 Morone saxatilis | reverse complement strand
TGATCTATGAGACACACATTGGTAAATGCCTCTAAAGCTAAACAGCTAATTTTGCCACACAGTTAAAAATTAATTAGTGAAATCCTTCCTCTGAAAAAGCGCCGTCTGCTCAGTTCACAGCTTCACAGCGGAGACAAAGCTGCAGGGAGTGCTGGTTGTACAGCTCCATACTTCATCCGTGTTCATTCAGCTAGAAAACTGCCTTCACTGCTGCAGAAAGTGATTTTACCCTTAGTTGCCCAAAATCCCAGAAAAGGATTGGGTCGATGAAATAGTACACCTTGTTATCTTCAGAATTAGTCTCTGGCACACATGTTAAAAGAGCTGGATACGTCAAGGGAAAAAAGTGAACACATTTGCCTGTTCTGTCCTTGAAAAAGGTTCTCTGTCTGTCATTGAGCAAGGAACTGACCCCAGCTACTCCACTCCACTGCCCACGAGACTCTGGCTGTCCTGGCCAGCTCACATTGTTTATAGACCTGGATGAATGTTAAGCAGAGTCGAGATTTTAATTTATACCAGAATAAAGACTTCTGAAAAATAAACATGCTGACTTTATGATACAGTGGGACCCAAACATAAAGGAATAATTTGACATTTTGGGATTACAGTTTTATAATAAGATCAATACCGCTTTCATATCTATGAACAAAATAAGAACAGCCAGCCAGCTGCTTAGCTTAGCTTAGCATAAAGATTGGAAATGGGGAAACAGCTAGCCTGGCTCTACACAAAAGTTTAAAAAAATCCAATTACCAGCACCTCTAAAACTCACTAATTAAAACATTATATCTTGCTTGTTAACTTGCTGAAATATGTCTTGGCTGGGAGCAGTGACACACAAAAAGTATCTATTCCTCTAAACCAAAACCAAAAAAAAAATAAATGTCTGTAATCAAGAAATTAAAGATTGTCTAATAAAACATGATTCATTTCAAGGACTCAGTTCCAATCTTTCCAGATCTTTTACATTTGATTGAAAAATACTTTAAACAACACACATACATACAAGAGAACAATTGGGAGAAGAATTGGGCTTAGACCTCAAACTCACACCAGACACTCGTGTAAAAACTAATCCAGCTCACCTGGAGAAGAGCAGGACAGCATCCACAGTGCAGAACTGGCTGGAGCAGGAGTATTCCCAGTATTTTGGGGGTGTATATGATTTAACTGAAGGTACTGACTGTGTGGCAGGTGCAGTGAACTGCCCAGGTGTGACACTAGATATGGGCATCAAATTGCTGGGTCAGTCAGCAATGACCTTCCCTCTTGCATCTATGACCCTACAGTATTACATTTTAGTCTGACTAGCAGTGGATTATTATGAGTTATTGGATCACAGATTCATGGGTCAGAGGTCACAGCAACCACAGTGTAATGTTCCAGGAAATATAAGAATACATTGTGTTAAAGTTAGACAAGTCGACAGTTTGGTGAGGTGGTTAACAACATGCTGGGAAGCAGGCTAATAGTTTGTGATGAGAATGAATGAGACTGATTTTAACCATTTGTTTTAATAAGAGTCCCGAGCAGATGAGCTAAGCATTGGCTTGTTGGAATTGTTCGATTGGTTTGCCAGACAAGCCATTCATTACAGGTAAGAGCTCGAGCTCGAGGTTTCCGTCTCACAGCCAAGGTCAATATGGAGACAGAAGAAGAAAAACAGGAGACGCTGTTTCAAAAAGAACAATATCAGATTCACCTCTGTGTTGCTTTGATTAAACAGAAGAAGAACAATTGGATGGTTAGCGTGAACAACGAACAAAAAAAACCCCATCTACCAAAAACAGAAAATCCAAAGCCACACCCACATTGTTTGATTGACAGGTGGGTTCTGGGAAGTGCAGTGCCTATACACCATTCAATGAGTACTGGCAATGAAGGTGGAGCCTCTATGAAATCTAATAAAGCAATGTATCTGGTGCTGTATGCATATGACATATACAATGAACATACAACCATTAAAATTGATGGAGCGTATACACGCACACACAATTGCCTTCATATGGCCAGCTGTTTTGGAGTGTGTAAAGAGGGAGCAGTATCTCTATGGCAACCTGGGGAGTAAGAGGTCAGTGTGTGTGTGTGTGTGTGTGACAGCAAAGCTAATGCTATTTCCTCTGCTGGGAGGCAGCTCTGACTTGATGCTTATCTGGACTTGCCCATCCCTGGTATTTTAGTGTACTGTGGTCTCTCTGGTCGTGTCCACACTAATGTGAATAGAGATCAGTTTGCATGTCAAAAACTCCCATCCAAACCATCCATTCTGGGAAAGAAAAACGTTATACAAAAATGCTTACATCTCTTTAAGGTCACTCTGGTAGATGCTTTACTTTGTGTCAATCAAGCTGCTTTCCACTGTTTAGGTGTTGTTGGTTTACCCAAGTTGAGTGTGACACCAAGTCAAAACTTCTAAAGATGAATCACATACCTCTCCATTACCTGAGATCACACCAACATTGCTGCCCTAGTACGGAACGCTAAAATAGAGCAATTAATGGTTTTGACATTTAGGCTTGGTCTTGAACCTCCAACACGTTGGAAACAGATTTGTTTCACCTTACCTGGAATTTAAACCGTTAGTGAAATAAGTGGAGTTATCGCACCTTTTATTTCTTTTACTCTGCTTTGTGTGCTGCTCTTTCACTCATGGATGGACACAGAAATGAATAGGAATAAAATAACATTTGTATATTTATGTGGATGGGTCATCTGGGGATTGAGGGATTGAAAGTGATACTGTACCCAAAATATTTTGATGTTCAAAATTGTTTTTTATGTTGGTTATTTCCCCATTTTCTCCCAATTTGGAAATCTGAGTTCCCTAAGTATTGTGGTCCTTCTTGTTTCTTCAACTGTTGACCAGGAGGTGTGGACAGGCCTTGCGCTTCCTCTGTTCCTTCCGCTCTGAGTCCCCAAATGCTTAATGTTACAGCTATCATGTTGCATTATATACAGTACTTTAATTTTAGCTGGTCAGTATCACTTTAAAATGTAACGTAATAAACACAATGATTACTGGTGACGCTTGAATTTCCACTGTCCCTGCAAAGAAAAAAATGGAAGAAAGGAAGAGGAGAGGAAAGATGAGGGGGGAGAAAAGGGCGAGGGTGAGAAAATAAGGGTCAAGAGAAGATGGACAAAAGGGAGAAGAAAAGAATGTAAGGCAAAAAGCAGGAGTTGAACAGAGAACAGAGAGAAAAAACAGAGAAGAGCATGACTTAGAAGAGGACAGGAGGCGAGAAGAAGAGGAGAGGAGTCGAGGCATGTGGGTGATGATTGATCATGACTAAGCATTATGCTGCTGGCTGTAAGTGAAGCCATTCATCAGGTGGCCTACTGCTCAGTCTGCTCTTCATTCAGCGCTGCTTTCACTTAATACAAAGTTTCATCACTTAACTGAAGACAGACAACATCGGTTTGAGATCGATTACACACAGCCGGCTAACATCAATATCTATCTATGCTAACTCAAGTGCAGATATGCAACGTTTCAAATCACAATAAGTAAGTATATTCAACATGATCAGTCACCAGCAACCTAACATAGCCAGGAACTAGCAGTGATACAGGGCACTTTTTGCAATTCAGTTCCAGACACACAACCACATCCCTGCAGGAACTGTCCGTGAAGTTCAGAAATTCATTAATATTATTCTTATTTTTCTATTTATCTATTTTCTCCATCATTTCCCCAGACGTGTCTTCTAGCTGGGTTTTCCAAATCCCAGTTGGATATGTCCAGAATAATTCAACAGGGAGGTGACCAGAAATCTGATCAGATGCCCAAACCACGTCAACTGGTTTCTTTCAGCAAAAATAGAGCATCGAATTCAATTCCAAGCTCCTTGAAGGTCCTCATCCTGCTTCTAAGGGCCAAGAGACTGTCCTTAAACTAATTTTTGGTTGCTTGAATTGGCAATCAAACTCTATTAATCACAAAAAAAAGTTCATGAAAATAGGTGAAAGAGGCCTTGACTGGTCAAAGTCAAAAGCTTCCTCTGTCCCAAAACAGGCTGGTACATTGTATAAAGTCATCACTGTTGATGCCACACAAACGTGCCTGCAGTAGATCTAACACTCACTCAATTTTACCCTCATTCTTAAACAAGACCCGAGACACCTTAAATCTTTAACTTGAGGCAGCAACTTGCTCCCAACCGTAAGCAGGCAATCCAAGCAGGCTGGTTGTTTCTGGTACATTACCATAGCCTCAGAATTGGTTTCAGAATTATACCCGTATTTAAACAATATCACACCCCATTTATTTTGTACTATACAGTTGACATGTTGAATAGTGCTGTGTCCTTCCCAAGAGAACTGCCTTTGGTGCAAAAAGCTGCAGACTGTAGTTTCATGCAATAAATGTCCAAACTGAAGGGTTGCTGTGAGTCCCACTGCTGATAGTTACTGCTCTGCGGCTGTGTAAGGCAGAACACTGCTGGTTTGTGATGTTGTCTATATGAATGGGTTTAAGCCTGCTCATCCCAGATATGTATGTATAGCTGAGTGTCTTTTGTTGTACAAACGGTCTAATGCACTAAAGGGACAGACAATGGAGTGAGCAGAGAGTGTTTCAACTAAAGAATCAGGGTACTTATTGGAGTGCAAATACTCCTTACAGAAACAGTTATACATAGATCATTCTATTTTTCTTGCGTGTTCAATGGATATATTTCATAGAATGACAAATTTTCAGTACCGACTAAAGTGTTCAAATAGCAGAAGAGACAGAAGGCAGGCGGACGAGGTGAGGAAAAGATGGAGGAGGAAAAACAAGATAAGAGGCAGAGGGAGAGGGAGAGAGGTCTATGGGGACAAACAATACCCAGTGATGGTGTATATTGTCTCTGTTGTCACTGAGCATGGCAGTTTGATGCATTGCACTGCTGGACCAAAGACAATTGTGTGAATGCGGACAGCCTGGCGTATCTGCATATCGATTACTCGTGGCTGCCATAAATACGGTTTAATGGAACTGTCAGCGTGTGCCATCGCATATTAACTGAGCCTGGAGCTTAGCTGCAGCTGGATGCTGCTGGCAAACAATACTGGCCACATCTGCATCCAGGTGGAGAACAGCAGGAAGTGTAGCAGGTGGTCTGAGGAACCTGTACTGACTTGAATATGAACAATGGGTGTGAAAGAAATACTAATGTTTTATATTTTAATTTCAGCAACTACCCAGTATCTTTCCATCATGATTCAGAATAACAAAGCTGCTTTGGAATTTTGCTATACTTTTTGAATGACAGGAGGTGGAATTAGAGGTGGTGGGGGAGTTTGTTATTGATCAACAACTATATTAGTCCCCAATGATACACAGAAGATGGACACAATAAAGCAAAACAAACACTTTTAGTGGATGCACTTTGACCGGCGCATTTGTCCCCAAGGATTAGCTTACGTTACATGGCAGCCACAGCTATTTTTCTCATTTAACTCAACTAAAATTAGTTTAAAAAAAAAACTAATAAATACAGTTTTGGTTATTGTTGTTTATGTCAAGTCTGTAGTGTTTTATGTAGGGGTGTCCCATAATAGTCGAGTGAACTGTTAATCAACAAGAAGAGCTGTAGACGACACACAACCTTTTCTCTTGTAACACAGCCCTAAATATGTATTTCGTCTGCTCCTGTCTACAGCAGTACATTACTCAATTTCCGTGCTGGTGCTCCCGTCTGCTTCTCCAAACTGGGCGTGTGCCAACTCCCATCTACTGTAAGTAATACACTGTCTATGGATAAGTATCTTATACAATCCCCCAATGGTGGCTAGTCTGTTTAATGATTTGCTGCTTCATTTTATCATCAGTCTTCTGTCAGCAGCTAGCTCTGATTCTGACAGCATCTCCTTCATTCCTCCATACTAAAGGATGGCACCACTCCAGTGCAGATACCACATGGGCTTTTCTGAGTAAAAGTGTATTTAATATAACATATTATATATATATATATATATATATATATCTACTGTACACTGAAAAAATGAAATGCTGCTAGTTGCTGTTCCAGGGTGTTATGTCACTATTCAGATTAGTTCATGAGAGGATAAACTTACTAGTTACCCACACCGATGCAATACAGATTTGCTATAAGTGAGGAGGGCTAAACAGTCAGTTCACAGAGCGAAGTTTAAACTGGGCCATCACAACACTTATCAACAATATGCAATCATAAGGGGGGGTATCAAGGACAATTGTGAAGTGAAGAAACGGGATTCAGCCATCACTCCTTCCCCTCTGCCCTTCCAACAGGCAGCTGCCCCCCAGGGTCTCTTCAAGACCTCCATTAATTCACAGAGCCATAAATTCTCAGACAGACAGAAAGCAGGGCTGGGAATAATAAGGATAGGGTCATCACGACAGGTGGCAGAATGCCCTTTCTTTAGAGAAAAGTAAAAATGTAAAACAGTGGAGCTACATGTACTGAGTTAGAGCTAGGGGGTGATTAGATTAGCTTTGCATAAAGACCGGCAGCAAGAGGGGAAACTAGGCTGTCTCTGTCCAAAGTTTAAAAATCTGCCCATCAATCTCTCTAAATTCCTTTAATGTACATGTTATGGCACTCAACTTCCCATAAAACTAAAAATTTTCTCTTTCACATGTCTGTCTGTGAATGAATAAGTGAATAGTGAATTGCAGGGGTGTTTTTAGATAGATTTTTGAACTATGGACAGAGCTAGGCAAGCTGTGTGTTTTTTAGCTATGGTCCTCTCCTGGACTGCAACCTTGACATGATAGAGAGGCTTGCATAGTCCAGTGACCCTGAGAGCTTTGCTGTATGGGGTTTAATACTCCTAAGAGGTTCAACCAAGCTGAACAGGTCAGGGGTGAAGAGGCAGACGAAGCAGTCCCTGGAAAGCTGACACACCTTCTGACCAACATCTTCTGAACATCCAAACCATGCTCCAGGCAGGCAAGGCTCCTAGAAAATGGCAAACCCCACGCACTCACTCCATGCCACTATGGGCATGAAGATAAGGGAGCAAAGTATACAGAGAGAGTGCCCATCATGGAAACCCACCGGCTCTTGCCTCATCTCTACAACCTTCAAAACCAACAACAGGAGAGTGAAAGCCCATAACCAAATGTTATGCACCCACCAACAATGCAGAGAATGAGGTCAAGGACAAGTTCTATGACAGCTTGAACCAAGGAGGCAGAACTTGTGGCAGGTAGGTGTTATATACCATCCCAAGGAAACTGTCTGGGACATACCAACAGCAATAAACCAATTACAGACAAGAACGGCCAACTGCTTTCAACCCAGGAGGCACCGCTCGACAGATGGGCAGAGCATTCGGAAAAAGTCCTTAACAGGCCATCAGCAGCAGAACAGCCACATAACCGTAAAGCCAGGATATTGCTACAAATTAAGTGTGACAGACCAGAAATAAAGGCTCAAATCCAGCAACTGAAAACTGGCAAGGCTGCTGGCCCTGACAAGGCCCTGAAGCCATTAAAGTAGATATAAATTAATCAGCAGACATGTTCTACGGCTTCTTTGGGTGTTTGCGAAGGAGAAGGAAAAGACACCAACAGAATGATCAGAGGGACACATTGTGGAACTGACAAAAAAAAAGGTAAGGTAAGTTAAGAAAATGGAACAACTAAATTCTCAACCGGGTGATCCTCAATCATCTTCAGGAAGCTGTGGACAAGAGGGGGGAGTCTCAATAAACCTGCTAAAAGCCGAGTAAGATGGAGGACATTTGTCAATGGCCTATGCTCCATAGAGGAGCAAAGGGCTTAAGTCAAGTAAATCAGACTAGCTGTGATGGCAGTGGTATCCATTGTTTCATTTCACTGTCAGAAACAAAAAAATAAGCATATTTTTCTGATTAAGAGCATCACAAATAATCTTGCCACAAATTCCTGTGCATATAGTGGTGATTAAAGTACTGTTTGGAGTTAGTAGGAGAAACAAGGAAACTGTTAACAAGCATGACATATAAATCCAGTCTGTAGAGTGGGAAAGCTTCATTAGGACTGCAGGTTCTGCTAAAGAGAGAGTGTGTGTGTGTG
>NW_023339674.1:8670396-8670564 GCF_004916995.1 Morone saxatilis | reverse complement strand
AATGTGTGGGTGTGTGTGTGTGTGTTGTGTGTGTGTGTGTGTGTGTGTATGTGTAGAAGTAGCAGATCTAGAGGCCTGAGGGATTAGCAGGAGAATGAAGCTTTTCTCCACTCATCTTCGAATTGTCCTAAAACTAACAGCAGATAAGAATTTTGACACGGATAAAAA
>NW_023339674.1:8661236-8670360 GCF_004916995.1 Morone saxatilis | reverse complement strand
AAAAATAACGGCGCCTCTCTTCTCGAAATTATCTCTCAGTGGATGAGTGCGACTTAAAACACGCTCATTTAAACACAGCCACAAGTCCACATGTGCTCAGCAGCTCACACGCAAACCCTTCACAAATCCTACACATGGACACACTCGCACACATTAGCATCCAGAATCACCGACCATGTAAAAGCACACTGATTGAATGTGCAGACCAAAGTAACCCACAAAAACTGAAAAGCACAGCAAATAAAAAGCATGTTGCAAATGGAGCTGGGCTGCAGGACAAAAAAAAGAGCAATGAGGCAAAGGATGGTTGGAAGGAAAGAGAAAGACCAGATTATGCAGCTAATAATTCTGGTCCATTCCTGATCCGATAAGCAGTCAGAAAACTATTAAATGTGAAATATTCTGCCCTACTTCCACATTTTGGAGTGTAAAAAAAAACCCACACACTACTAATTTCATTACTAGCAACAACTTAAATACTGATTATAGTCACATTTTCATAAAAAGCCACCCCCAAATTAAATCACATGAATAGTATAGATATATAGAATAATTTACTGTTGATTGAGGTGGAGCTAGTTTTAACCACCGGACTAAACTACTAACTTTATACATTAAGCTAGGTTAGTTGAGGAGTTCCCAATCTAGGGGAAATCTTCATATATTAAAGCAGTCATGACATCATTCATAGGACAGTAAAGAAGAAAAAACAAAATTATGTGACACAAATTTAAATGAAACCACCTGAGAAGTTTAAAGGGGAAATGTCTCTTTGGTAGACCTGCTAACAACTCAGACTTAGGAAATGTGAGTGGAGCCCAAAGCTCAGAGCCAAATCAATAATAGATCTTTATTAATGAAATTCATTAGCATGTTTTTATCTTAAATCTTAACTAGTAACTTAAGTTGTCACATACATGTATTGGAGTGAAAAGTACAACGTTTCCCCTGAAATGTAGTGGTGTAAGAGTAAACAAATAGCAGAAAATGGAAATACTCAAGTAGAATACAAGTATCTTCAGTCACCTTCCACTACTGCCCTCTGGTGGCCATATTTAAGGACTTTGTCTTGTTCAGTCAACAAAGGTGAGTAAACATGGTTCATTTCTGTTGGATTGTGATCTTGTGTCATCACTGATTCGTCTGATAGATTTTATCATTAGACTATGACAGCCTCAGCTCTGGTGAAAATATTGAAGGATTTACAAATGTGATCGTTATAGTCAACAACAGCTTCCTCAGAGGCAAGTAGGAGGTTTTGTGATTGATCAAGAAAAGATAGGATGGGACTATGTTGTGCAAAGTAATTCATGTTAATCATTCAGCATCAACACAGCAGCACAACTGCGAGAGACTAACTACTGTGCCTGCTCATGTACTGAAGGTTACTTTCATAAAGATGCTTTGTTATCAACCGAACGCCTAAAAAAAAAGTGCAGACAAACGTCCAGATGATAAATAGTATCCACCATCTACTCAGCTCAACTAATCAGCAAACTAAAGCTTGTGAAACAAAGCCAGTCTTCGTTGACAGTCTGGTTTAGGGTCTCGACTGTAAATCAAAGCCATCAGATCTTCATGCTCCATTCAGCACACTGATGCTCTGCTGCTGCTGGCTGCTAATCAGCTGCAACCACATTACTCTCCTCCTTAATAAGGTTTACTGTGCGTCTGCGTTACCAACCCTGTCCCTCCTCCAAACACACACACATAAACACACTAATGGAGCCTGTATCATACAATGCCCCGCAATGTGTGTGCATCTGTAAAAGCTTTTTGCTGTGTCTTTGTGTTGCAACATCTCTGTGTGTGTGTGTGTGTGAGAGATTGTGTTGTTAAAGCATTGTCATTGTTGCGTGCATGAAGACCTGTTTGTCATTTAGTTTTTGTCCTAAAAGCAAGAGTGAGTGTACAGTTTGATTGTCATGAGATAAGTTTAAGTAGAAAAACAAAGTCAGGTGTGTGTATATTTGTATGTAAAAGTGGGTTACACTGTGTCATTGTACATTTCTGTAGGAAGAGTGTGTGTGTACAGTATGTAGGTTAATGTTCTTCATTGCGTTGCTGTATTCGAGTGAGAGGCGGAGCTATTCTCATCAGGAGCCCTCTAAAAAGCTAATTGGCTGAGGCAGTAAAGGTCAGGGAGCCCAGCAGGATGCAGACCAATAAGCCACATTCTGCCTTAACCTTTATAAATGTGAGCACATTTTGGTAACTGAGCTCTAGTTTCAAGGTCTATCCTCTCCATAGGTTTCAGAAGGACACACATTATTCATTTTATTCCTGTTGGAAATCAAAAAGAAGGAGGAAGGTTTTGGACTTGTGGAGAGGCTTTGATTCTATATTGGGTTGTGTGGGCAGCTCTGCTCAATAATACAAACACATTTTAGCTCCCTTTCAGCTCTGCCCAGTAAAGTGCCTTGACTCTCGGTAATGAGCGTCATTGAGTTTGGAGACAGTCTTTTGTTTTATTCATTGTTCCTGCGCACTGATCTGGTCTCTTCATTCGTTCATATTCCCTCTGAAACAGGGTCTGAAGGTGCAGCTGTTTGCATGCTGCCTCATTGGAAGAGCAAAGTCACGCAAGTCAAATGCAGGAAAACAGATTCGTATAAATCGAAATAAGTTTTAATGACTCAGCAGGATGAGGCAAAGTATTAATTAACTGTCTTGCTGAAGGTCATGCTGACATTGTCCTGATGAGGAAAGTAGAGCCAGGGAAGAGGAAAAGCACTAATGCTTCACAATCATTGGACCAATGACACTGAAATCACAGAACTGACAGGACAATTCTCTAATCTTATTTTTTGTTTTTTGTTTATTCAATTTAAAGGTCACACACTGAATTTGAAGATAAATACAGAATTTGAATCTGTTTTAGTAGCAAAATGTATACACTGAAGGATTCAACCAGTGGCTCTGTGTAGCTGCACTCAGTTACAATGCTGCTTTGTACCATGGATGCACTCCTCTGCAGTGAAACTGAAGATAAAGCAAATCACTTTGTAACACAGAGAGATTTTTAAAACATTGAACATTGGTTAAATGGTACAACAGTGTTTACAAGCCCACATCTTCTGCATGTCACCACCCTAATGCTTTAGATTAGTTCTGCAATGTAGGGTTGTTTTCTTTTAACTCTAATTGTTTCCACCACTTTAGCAACAAAAGCGAGAGAGAGATTGTCCTCAGTCTACTGAGCAAAGCATTTAGAGACTGGCTTGTGACCCTGCTCCGCATATACAAAACAGTCTTCCAGCTGTCCAATTTCCAACCCACTCCACATGCGCATTAGTGTATAATAATACAAAGAGTTATGATAGACCTTGTTTGCTGTTTGAGGTGTCTAATCAAAGGTTTGACAGAATGTCTCTTTTATAATTGTGGTTTAAGGGTAAAATGTATTTTGGTCGCAGGGGATTTTGCATATATATATATAGCGGAATCAAACCATTTAACACTTCACAGACATCTTGATGGCTTCTGAGAAAACAATAAAACGCTTTATACTAAGAAAAAAAGTCTTCTAAAAATGCTTTTAGCACTTTTTATAGTCAGTACATCACTTGAGTGCTTGCTGACAAAATGATTCCTTAATTGGATTATCACTGAGCGTCAAGATATTTTATCAGTCCTGTAGTTATTGAAGAATAAATATTCTTTTTTGACTCATTCAGGTGGTTGGGTTGGGATTTGGTTTGGGGTGGATGTAGTAGGCACGAGCTACCTGGCCCCAAAAAGAGGAAACAGGATGCCTGACTTTCGTAGATGGATAGGTTCACATGGATGACAGAATAAAACACGATTATTAACAATATAAAGACATTACTATTATTATTAGAGATGTTCAGCACATGTATGCATAGATTTTCAACATGACTGTACTAAACCTACAATACTGAACCATTGTCAGTGAATAAACCAGGAGCTTTTAGTAATGGAATCCTCACTGAGAGCGCAGCTCAGCTGTGATTCAGTGTGCTATTTCCTCATTAAAAAGCATATTAACGGACTGCGAAAGCCACAGTATCAATCCATTAATAATCTAATAAGTCAGTTGTAAATAAGTAGCTGCTGAGTTGCATGTGTAGCGCTCCTATAGGTAAGTATTGTACTGAACTGAATGTAGTTGGGCGAGCAACAAACTGTACTACTGAACTGAAAGCCATGGCACAGCTGTATCAACAGTTACATGGAAAGTAAGGGATTAACCACAGGAGGTCAGCAAAAGCATGATTCTCAGCTGCTGTTAATTTAATGTTTAAGCTTCCAAGATTTTCCATAATAAAAAGAAAACTACGCTAAATAAATAAAACCCTGGAAATGGTCATTGCCAGTTTTGTCTCCACAGCAGCTCAACAACAAGCTGACCCTTTCGTATGTAACAAATATGCTGAGCGGACAATACAGTTGTCGGTTCATCCAAGAGAATCGCGACAAGGGATGTGTCGACTTGGCATTTGCAAGTGATTGAGTAGATCTTTTTTTATTTGAGTCAAATTTCTGCAATGTCAGGTTTCTGAGGAAATGCAGTATACAAGTTTCAGGGCATGCTAGGAGACTAAATACAGAGAGGGGATGCAAGTGTGAAGGGGAAGAACTGATATTTACCACAGGGAATATTGTCAGCAATTGTGCTGTATGTAGTCACACATTTTCTCAACACACACACACATGCATGCGCGCGCACTCAAACACCATTATCTTTAAATCTGTCATGCCAAGCCTTGTTTCTATCCTGTGTTTTCATCTGTGTCTGTGCATCCGTATAAAGCACTTTGTAACACTACAGCTAACAAAAAGCGATCTGTAGATAAATCTGCCTTGACCCACTTTGTTTTGCTTTTTTCATTAACACTGTGCAAGTAGAAGCATGGTGGAGCATGCAGGAGTGTATCAATATCAGGACAAATGCAATGCAATGAAAGCAGCTTGTAGGGTCAAATAGCTCTGGTAACAGGTCTAATTGAATCTGTGTCAGGTTCTCAGTGCAGGTACATCCACCACTGTATGCAGCACGATGGAAATCAATCTGTCCTCTCTGAATCCATGGACAGTCTAATTTCATTGAAGGCTTCTCTCTCTCTCTCTCTCTCTGTACATGTGCAGGTTAATGAAGGTCATTGTATAATCCTATTAGAAAATGAGTGTGTGAGCAAGAGAGACAAGCCAAACAGGGATAAAACCATACTGCTTCTTCCAATCTGGGCTCTTTCGGACTTTCACATACGAGAGTGTGTGACGGTTGCGTTGAGACCATTCATNNGTCAAGCCATATTTGCAGCTGACTTATGCTCCAACAGAGATAAAACTATACTGCTTCTTCTCTTCTGGGCTCCTTCGGACTTTTACATACAACAGTGTGTGACGGTTGCCTTGAGTCCATTCATGGATGACTTTAACAATACCTTACAGAAAGACAAGATCATACATTGTATGCTTTATTACAAAAACTGCCACCACAGTACATTAGGACTTGTTCCAGTGTTCTCATTTTACAATTTAAAGGAAATGATAACTACTATCTTAGAGATGATTAAAGGTCTGTGATGACTTGTAAAAATCAAATGTTTATATTTTAACTATGTAACAAAGCATTTTGCTTAACATGATATATGATCTACTGAATGGTGACAATGCTGAAATAGCTTCATACTTCTTCAACTTCTTCTGTCACTCTACATCAAAGAGGCAAACTATTTATTTATATCAATGTGTTGCAGTAACCCACTTTGAATCTTAACACCTTACCAGACTGGCTTCTTCTCTATTCATTGTGTACTTCTCTCAATGCGTATGTGTATGTACCCTGGCCCAGGTCAGGGGTGTGGAGGCTCAGCGTCCTCAGGATCGGAGGTGGCGTGATGTACGAGGGGGCAGCAAGCCTGGGCCAGTGCAGCTCCTCTTCTGGTGTCGGAGTCGTGCTCAGTGCCTGAGAACAGAGTAAACTTTATTGAATGGACACAAAACAACTATCACTTAAAAGGTTACAAAAAAACAAATCTACAGAGATCAAAACAAACACCACTGATGTCTTCTCACTTACTTTACAGTAAGCTGGGGTTGTCTTCAACTGGATCAAATCTGGAGGGGCGAGAGGGCTGGAGGTGGGACTGGAAGGGTTGACAGGAGGCGATTTGTCGGTCAAGGCCGAGCTCAATTCACTACAGTTGAGGGTTTGTTCATCTAGCAGAGCACTGAACAGGTTGTTGTCTTTACTCTGAAAAAGACAAAGCAATAAAGAAGACTTTAGCGGTGATTGTTTGTTTGTAAAACAAATTGTCCACATGACAGCACTCATCCATCCATGTTTCGCTGATATGCTGACTGAAGGCAGTGGTGGTGTGGATGAGGACAAGGTTAGTGGTCATACCTGGGGGTGATGGCCGACCTCAATTTCCTTAATAAATTCCAGGCCGGGCAGCTCTTCCTCTTCAACCTGAGACATCAAGAAATCTCCTGTTTCCTTCCGATTCATTTTTAATTAACACATGTAACTGTATAGTGGTGTTCAGCATTTATGTATTTACTGTACATCAATTAATCTGTTCATAAACCAACACACATCCTGTAATTGTATGTTGTATTGCACATTTGCAGTTGGGCAGTATCGGTACTACAAGTGGCAATGTTACTAGTTTAATTACATTTCTCAGTAGTGTGATGGTGTTGTCGCTGTTTTCTGAATCGAATAGCTCTTCAGCATCTCAGCTGTTATTGATTAAGTAGTTCAGAAGCATCCACACAAGCTTCTTTTCACCAAGCATTTCCTAAGCTCAAGCGCAGTGCAGCTTTTTGCTGTGGTCTCAACTCATGATTTAATACAATCTATGATACAATTATAATACAATTTCCCCACAATTTATTTGGACAAAATGAGATTTAAGACAAATTATGACTGAAAAAAAGATTCCTTTATTCCTGTAAAATATATTTTCTTTTTATTTCTGAGGTAGGTTATAAATTGTGCAAATTGTCTTATTCAGTTTCTTTGCCTTTAACATCCAATCAATATGTAAATACATTTAAAATACTTTTTTTAAAGCAGTCATAGACAATAACATTGTACAATCTCCTTTCCTATATGCTAAATTTAACAACCATCCACTCATTAAAGTAAGAGTAGCAATCTTATAATCCAATATCCATTAAACAGCCCACTGATTGGCTGTCAACTTATTTATTGTCAACAACAAGCTGTGACCTTCTGAACAGTGTGACTGACTATACATTAAGTAGCATTGGACTGCAACCCCTCTTTCTGCAAGTGGTTAAGTAGTTGTGTGTGTATACTGTGTGTGTGTGTGTGTGTGTGTGGAAGCACTGACAGTATGGCTGGTAAGATAAGAGCTATGGACAGTGGAGAATAAAAGCTTTACAGCAACATTAAAAGATTGGTTGAGAAAGAGAAACCATGAGAGGGAGGGAGAGAAGAGGAAAAGAGAGTGCACTCATAGATAAGAAACAATAGAGACACAAAGCTGCAAATCCACCACAAACATCCAAATAACACAGTACGAACACTAATGGTTTTGTCCGGCTGTACTGAAACCAAATATTTTTTACATGGAACAGCAGCAGCTAGCTGTGTTTCCCATTAATTACCTGACTATGGTACGCGACTATAGTTTCACAACGAAACTAACTAACATTGGTTTTACGCCATTGCTTCAGCAAAGCATCTCTCATTCACAGTACAAGTATCAGCAATCGATTAACTAGTGGACAATCTCCCCTCACTCGGCCCCCTCCTGTACACACGTACAGACGCTCTCTGGCCATGTGTTTATTTTACCAGTGTGAATCAGATAAAGCAAGAGGGGACAGCAGTGAACATTAGCTGTTGCCGACATCATTAGTTACCATGTTGTTTTCGATTGTTTTCATAGGCTACGTCATTAACAACGAGCCTCCTTCACCCAGCTCACCTGCTGAGTCGCGGGTAAAAACGTGAGTTGTGCTTTTTGGGCAACTTTATAAAAGTACCTGCTGAAGAAAGTCAACAGAGACACATACAGAAAGACAAAAGAGTTGAGGCAAGCCAGTGTGTGTGTGAGAGAGTAGGTGTGTGCGTGGCTTGTGTGGAAAAGAGTAAAGTTACTGAAGGAAAAAGGAGACGTGAGTAAGTGGTTTGAGTCGTGAGAGAGTTAAGTAGTGAAATAGGTAATATATAATGTAAGTAATATATTATTACACTAATTCTCATGCTGTGAGAAACACTGTGTATGCCTGGAGTACCTCCAGTGAAGCTGACATGGACAGTTCCAGCATGTTTGCAGGCTTGGGGGAAGAAGTGGTCTCCTCTTCTACCTCTGGCAGGTCAATCATTCCCTCTCCCAGGTAGAGACTCACTGGGTTGACTGGGACACAAAGCTAAGGGAAGAAAAATTCAATATACCAAACAAGTTATGTTATTTAGATCAAGTATCAATATATAAACTGTATTTCAAAATTCTACTATACCACGGCCACATACACCTTTGTCTGTAGTCAGACTGACCCACAGTTAGGAATTATTCATTAATAACCTAAATACAAGCCAATCAGAATCTAGTATCATGACCATTGTACAAATGAGTCGTGTGTGGCTCACTGCTGCACTGCTGCAGGCTGTCCCGTGGCCCAGGCTCAACAGGGCAGAGTGGATGTAGATGTCGTCATCAGTGTGTGTGTCACACAGGTAGAGCTGCAGCACATCTCCAATGTAACAATCCAAAGCGCCCACCAGGGTGCGATCAGAGCACAGCTTCTGAAAAGAAGCTATGGCCTCAGCAGTCCAGCTGCCCTGCAAGAGGCAAACCACAAACACTCAAATTCATAAAACTCCATGGTAACAGAATATCTAGAACATCCAGCGTCTTGACAGTTTGAATTTATTCATATATACAAGAGGAAATATGTGAGCAGCTGCAAGTAGCATGAAGGAACACTGAATATATTAATAGATAAGCTATCAGACTCACAGTGGTGGGTTTAATACCAGAGAGTGATGACGGAACAGCCTGAGCTGGAAGAACCGAATAGCATGACCTGAGAAAGAGAGGTGCACTGTAGAGAGCTCCGCAAAACACAGACACTGATCAGCTTAGTACAACTATTGGTCATAGTAGTTATCTTGTTTAAC
>NW_023339674.1:8660647-8661214 GCF_004916995.1 Morone saxatilis | reverse complement strand
GAGGCCCCTACTTGAGGAACTTGAGGTTGGCACTCTGTACCACAGTCATGTCGCCAAAGTCGACATAGTACACCTCGACCTGAGTGGGGCTGACTATCTGATGGATCACCACCCGGTAGAACCACATTCCTTTGGGTGACACACAGCAGACCTGACCCCGTCGGACAAATCGCTCAGGGAGGCGGTAGCGCTCTGACACCTTAGGACAGGTGTAATGTCGTCTGGAGTGGAGAGGACAGGAGAGAAAGACAGAAAAAAAATAAGAAACACAATGTCATTTCTTATACAGAAGCATCAGGAAGCACTATTGAGACAGTGCTGATTACATTCTTTGATATTTTACATCATAGTTTTGTGATTTTTTAAATGTTTCTATTAAACATCAATCAGTCCCAGCTTAAACTTTACAGAGACTGTCAGTGTTTGGTTTCATGCTGTCTTCCAGACACTTCAATATCAATTATTTGAGCTCTTCAAAAGCATCTTTTGTTTCCTCTTTAATTTTTTGTTGCATTGACGACTGACACGTTTATTGCCTTTATGACAGTGACAGCTGAAGACAGACAG
>NW_023339674.1:8625968-8660575 GCF_004916995.1 Morone saxatilis | reverse complement strand
GCTGCAGCAAGGACTCAGCCTCCGTACATGGGTCGCCAACTCTACCTACTGAGCTAACCGGGCGCCAAGGACTGACACTTTTGTAATTCTAAAATATTATATAACATGGTTTGCCAGGAATGATGAAATGGCAAATACAGAAGGAAACTCTACGAATGATTCTGTAATTCCCAAAAGAATGCAGCAAGCACAATATGTACAGGAAGCGTTAGTACATCATCTTTCGACTAAGCTGCCACTAACATGTCCACCACCTCATCTCAATCATTAGGTCCTCCATAGCTCGGGCCTCCTCAGTCTCGCTGAAGCGGATGTGAAAATATCCAGGCGACTCCACCTGTTCCACCATGACTTCTACCAGCTCTCGGGCAGCATGACGTGTCGGCTGTTTGAGACGTTGACACTGCAGGGCGTCCAGAGGCACCTGAGGGCTGCAATGCACCTGAAGGGCGGGGTAGATCTCAGACATCTAAAGGTAGACAAATAAAAAGCAGTGTTACAGGGGCATTGATACCTACTTTTTAAGTGCAATGAAAATTCATAGTTTGCACTGGCATCACACCATTTGATACTCTCAGAACACAACATTTATATTTATGTCTCTACCTTAAAGACTGCATAGTAATGTAAAATAATCTGATGAAAAAGAAGTTGACTGACCATTTCATGTGTCTTGGAATTGTTTCTTGTCTGTAGCACCTCATTCTCATCATCTGCTGTGATATTATCAGCATCTCCTTCTGGTTCACCTTCCCAAGGAGACACTCCACAGCTGAAGTAGCTTGTAAATGGGGCCTTCATATCATCACCAAAACTCTCAGACTCCTTGGAGCCTACAAAATTAAAGAAAACTAATTTCATAACATTTACAGCTTTATTTACAGCAACATTAACCAGTGATAGCACTGGCTATAACCACCAAATGAATGGCCCATGTCTATTTTTTCATTCAAGTGGTTACCCATGTGGAACATCAAGTCTGATGATGGAAAGCAAATAATTCTTACAGTAATATAGTTCAAAATATGAAGTACCTGCCATTACACCTAATGGGGTAAACTAGGGTGATTGCTGGTATCTGAACACATACAAACCTGATTGTTTAATGCCACTGTCCTGTATGTCCATGACTATCCAGTGCAGTCCATCTTCATGCCCTGCAGGTTTCAGGTGGAAGATGTCACTCATGGCACTGACCAGTTCGGTGACACTGACAAAGCCGCTCTGTCGCAGTGGTAAGTCCTCACCAAACAGCCTCTGAGCAAAAACAAATAAAGCAGCACAGGCATGTGAGAGACAAAACCACAGCAGTGAAGACGATACATTTTCTTTAGCTGGATCTGGAAAGACTGAGTCCACTTCCTCAAATGAATTAGTGCTTCAAATTTGTTCAATTTGCTTGTAATTAGTCTTCAACTCTCATTTGAAACTATGAAGGTGCACTGCATTCGTTTTTTTTCCTCACCTTGTACTCAGAAGGAAGATCGTGCACTGACAATCCACCACTGCTCTGACCTACAACCTGCAGAGTCATGAACATATTATATTTCAATACAAGACTTGTAACCATGTTTCTTGGTTATTTTCTGCACCACAAAAATTCTTGCCATGAAAGCAAAGCACATTAGAGGCTAGTAGTCACTAGTATCTGCTTATAATCTAGCAGGAAGTCTGACCTTTCGTAGCTTGTCCTTCAGCTCCTGACTAATGGTGCCTGCAACTCCATTCTCAAGGATTTGATGGCGAAGCTCCTCCTCCAGCTGGTGTAGAATTTAAGTGGAAAGAACAAACATAATTGTACTTAAAAAACAAAAATGTGCATGGTCTCTTTTCCCCCTCAAATTCACATTCTCATGTCGTGTTCTAAGCATGACAAATTACAGGTCCAGGTACTCTGTTTTCTTCTTTAAAATAAGAACAAACCTTGAGAACACGTTTCTGAAAGAGCCGACCTTCTTGGCAGAACTCTGGGTTTGCCTCCTGGATTGACTCTTTATGGACAGGGCCCAAGGTAGTCACAGTAGAGGGCTTGCTCAGAGGACTCTGCTTCACTGGGACTTCAGTTGAAGAAAATCACCAAGGTATTTTAATCTGGATAACAATAATGCTACAAAATATCAGAGGCCCCTGCTCAGTGCTTTGCTGTGCAAAAGTCACAATAAATTCATTTTAATATATGGAGTTTCAACAGTGTATTCATTTGTCATTACTGACACACCTGGGGGAATTGTTGGTGTCTGAGCTCTGGTTTCTGGCCCTTTGGAGTCCAACTGGTCGGTTTTAGGTGACACTGGCTTTATTAGTCCAGTCCTCTTCAGTGAACTGACCGGTGTGAGCAGTGGCCTGGGCAGCATATGTTCCCTCAGGGTCAGAACTGAGCCCAGCCTGCCCTGCTGGATAAGGACCAGGTCCGCCGCTGCCTCCAGCATCTCTCCAGTGGAGTAAAAGCCATAGTTGTGGATACGCAGCGGGTGGCCGAAGCAGCGTAGATAGCACGCCTCCAGGTCAGACAACCGCAGTGGACCCTGGGAGAGAGGCTGCATCATTACTTGAAACAAGAAAACATTTGCAGTAACATAGCTAGGGGATTTTGTTAGAAAAACAAACCTATAAAAGCATATACAGAACAGTCAATCAGGCCTCTACGGTACTGTTCTGATTTAATGGGGTGTGTTTGTGTGCAGTGCATTGCAAAACAAAAACAAGAATTCATCATATTTGTCCAATTTCAAGGGGAAGGAGAGTTGGCGTAGGAAGTGTGATTCTGGTTGTCGATAGCTGTTAATTAAATAGCTGAAAAACATCAACAGACCCAAACAGTGCACCTCATTATGGAGGATAAACACAATGCCTATGTTGAGGAACAATGAATGTGAAAATAACTGCTTGTTTGCTAAACTAGAATTACTGCCTTGTGGTTGTATGCCTCCACCAATCAGTCAGGTTTACATTCACATCTGTCCAAACTCTTATAAGCAGTGAAGACTTTGAAGGAATTTAATGAAAGGAATTGAGTATATTTTGAGCTTGTGGTGGACTACAATGCAGTTTACAGTTTCAAGGTGGGCACCAAAGACCAGAGGCACCAACTCAGTATCTGACTTAATGTGAAATATGGTCACAATCTCCTCTTATGTTCCTGAGTTATGACCTTTCGGATATAAAATGTAATCACTTTATAATTTTATCCCATTAGAGTTTAGTTGTCAAATGTTCATAGGTTATGGATTCTTGAGTTATGGCCAAAACGTGTTTTGTAAAGTCACAGTGACCTTGACCTTTGACCAACAAATTCTATTAGGTCATCCTTGAGTCCAAGTGGACGTTTGTGTCAGACTGACTGAATTTCGACTTTTGAATTCCCTCCAGATGTTTCACAGATACCACGCCCACGAGTACTGGACACACGGAAAACATAACACCTCCAGCCACAGCTGATGATACACAGGACATGTTAAAGTCACACCTTGGAGAGCAGTAAGCGGAGCTGGGCCCTCAGCTGGGCGGGAAGAGCCGGAGGAGCCCGACCTCTTCTGGGAAGGACCAAGGATGGGGACTGGGAACAGTAGCGGAGCGAGAAGTAGCTGGTACCTCCCCTCCTGGTCTTCTTAGACGTGCGCTGATTAGCTACCAGCTCCTCGATGTTTCGGGTAGACTCGTCACTAATAGCTGTGATGGTGGACGTATAAAAGTTGTGATCATGAAGTATAAGAACTTTACATGTTTGAGAGGAATTATACATCAAACACTACTATACTTTTTATTATTTTTTTGCTTCATGTTTGACTGAAACAGTATTAAAACACAAATAAATGCTCAAAACAGACAAACCGATATTACCCTTCAAGAAGATGCAGCCATCTGCCCTGAAGTTAATTGAAACCACATCAGGTATCTCCTTCACCATATCCATAATGTTTCTGAAACCCAGGAGTTTCAGGGGCATGGGATGCCCCAACATGGTCATGTAGTCTCGCCTGAGCTGCTCAGGGTCCAAGCCCATCTTGGATGAAATGAGCAAGGAACGAACATCCTTCTTCAGCTTTGCCAAAACGTCTTCCTGGTTCATCTTGCCTGCGGACATCTGGAGAACACAGCAAGAGGAACAATGGAACAAAACGTACTGTACATCCTGAGAGTCAAGTGTGTCACCCATTGGTGTGTGGAGTACCGTTTTGAAGCCTCGAGTTTGGCAATATGGTCGTCGCCATGACAGTTTGTCGGAGCCAGCGGATGTGACGTACTGCGAGTTGATTGGCTGCGCAGTTCCGACTTGTCCGCAACAGGAAACAATGGCGGCACGCCTGGTCACACACAATCTCGTATTACAGCTACACAGTACACTAAAATATGTTTGTGAATAGATTTTAGGCGGAAAATAGGCAACGCAGTAACAGAATCTTGATTTATATTTGATCAGCACTGCCTAGTTTGATCTGAGTTTTGTGTGGTGCACAAGATGGACTTGTCAATCGACCAGGTAGACACGCCCAGAAGTATACCCTGCTTTATGATCTATTTCTCTCTAAATTGTAGCACAATTTACTAAATGAACATCATACTGTATGGAAGAAGACTTGCAACAGCGATAAACTCATTAGAAAAACGTTTACAGTGATAATGAATCAAGTGAGAAGTAGGGTTGTATCTCCATAAGATTGCATTATATTGGTTTTTATTGCAGCCAATGGAGCTGCCCCCTGCTGGCCATTACACAGAAGGCAGATTTAAGATGTGTCCATTATATATTCAGTCAATAGTTGAAGTCTGCAGTGTTGAAATAAAACTTACAAATACTAGAATATTAATTGCTTTGACTGCCAAAAGACGAGTTACTTTTTTTTTTTGTTCCAATACAAAATCATATGGTTGAACTTTTACAGTTTTTATAAATATAAATAAATGGACACAAATGTCAGCAGATGGCGGCAGTTGAGGTAATGGCGACAAATTCAGCCTTTTTCTCCTTCGGCCATCTTTAATCGTTAACGTGTCTTCACACATTTCACCATATTACAGGTGTTACCACAACGTCTGGAGGTAAAACGCCGAATTTACACCATAAAACGGAGGGTAAAAACACTAGCCAGCCAACACCACTGCCAATTACACATGACTCAACAGCTGAATTAACACCACTTAATAATAACGCAGTTAATGTGGACTCCCAATGAGGTAGTTAGCTGTCGCTGCGTACATTTTAAACAAATACATTATTTAAATACAGACCAGTCTTGTTTAAAAAAAAAAAAAAAATGTTGCAAAAAATACTGCAGACATACCTTTACTCCCTCAAAATCTTCAATATCTTCGCCGCATCCTCCAAGGATATCGGGACCTGTCGCTCTCTCTGCACACCTGGTAGCGAGCAGGCCACAAGCAACCGGTATCTTATGTCGTATTAATCGAAAAACCTCTGCTCAATACAGCTTAAAATAAATAAAAACAGAAAAGCTATTTCGTTTTCAGTTAGCTGCTTAACTAAGTAGGATAAACTCGGTTAACTTAGTAAGTTTGCCGTCGCAGCGCCGCGAACACAGATCGTTTGTTGTAGCAGTGATGATCCACTGTTTGCTCAAAGGGGAAATCAATACACTGACGATTGTGTTACAGGACAGGAGGGTGGCATGGAGGATTCAAGGTTGTAGCAGAAATAGGAGCTGATTTAAATGCAAAAAAAATCACATTTATTAATATTTGCTTGGGAAAGTTCCCAAATGAAGGTATTTAATTACTCAAAATAATCAAATTATTGTGGCAGATGTGTAAAGTAATAAATAAGCATATCTAAAGGTGGCAATCAAAGTCAGAAAATTGTTTTATTTCCAAATCTTCAGCCATTTCTCCAGTTGTATGTGTTTTTTTCATTGAACTTAAAGCATGTTAGTGAAGTTTAAAATGTGGCTATAGTAGATCATTACATTAATTTCTATTTTTTATTAATCTAAATTAATGTGATGAATTTGACAGCATTTGACACCAAACGAGGGGGGCAGCTGGGGGTGTCCAGGCATTTAAAAAAAAAAAAATCTGAACTGTAGAGCCACTATCCTTTCAACTGCCTTGGTTTGGACATAATTAATTTTCAGTTTAATTAAGGACACATTAGGGAGGATACTGTGTGTCATCTGTAAAAACAGAGAAAAACTTCATCAGCTCTTGGAAAAGGGGAGCCCTGAGTCTGCACATTCCCATTGAAGACACACTGTGACTCCCTCAGCTCCACTGACACATATTGCTCCATAGTAAACGCTGAATCCTGGCCACAACCCTCTCTGGGTGGCACTGGTATTACCAGGGAAAAAACACAATCCAAACAAATGGACCCAGAAACACAGAGATTTAGGGGTATAACTGTTTTAATTTAATATGTCTGCATGTTTTATATTTAATATGACATGCACTCAAATAGCTTGTTCTATACATAATTTACAGGATGCCCACTGGCTCCACCAACGTGTGGGCCATGTATACTTTTATGTAGTAGATATGCTACTGTGTTGTCTAACAATCATGTGAGAATTTTATAGTCAAAGATTGGGACATTTTTGAGTTTCCTGTGACAGAATCAAGAGCTTTCAAGACGCAACAGCTAAAAATATTGGATTGCGTAAAAAAGAATGAAAAACCTTATAGTGGAGCAATTTTTTTTTTTACCCATAAAGGACTTTTGGATAACAAGTAGCAAAGAATATTTTATATATAATAATAATAATAAATAATATTATAATTTATTTATACGTTTAAAACAACTACTGTTGACCAAAGTACACGATATAACAATGGCAAGCAAAAATTCCACCAAAGTAGTGATAAAAAAGACACATCTATATCAATAAAAATATATAAATATATATAAAAAATCAGCATTGTTATGTCTTTAAAATATGAATCTGAATCTTGGAAAAAGAAGAAATGAGATGGTCTTTATTTGCTTGAGATGAACAGCACATGAGAATTTGTGTTTTTCACATTATTATCTTAACATTTTATTTTATTCTAGTTTGCTGCTTTGATCACAGCTATTGCATATCCTGCTCACAAAGGTTCACTGACCTGAAATTATTTGAAAAACGGAGGTGGTAGGATGGTAAGTGGCACTCCCACTAGCGTCATACTCCCACAGTCCAACACTAAGTCTGACTTAGACGGCAACAGCACTAACTCCAGTTACAGACCTCTAAGCCAGAAGAAACAACTCACAGCAGTGAAAGTCACAAAATCTCTTCTCTGCTTTCACCTAAAAAGAAAACCCTCCACTAACCCATCAAGCAGAAACATCCCAACAGCCGCTTCTCTATGCAGAGCCTCCAGCCAGTATGGAGAAGTCCTCCGATGTCCACCCCAGTCACCCTCCAAGATCCAGAATGACACCCAGGAAGGAGAGGGAGAGGGGAGCCCTGGTGCCTCCCAGAAGTCACCGACAAAGACCATCGAAGACAGGCCGGGTCCCTGAGGCACCACCAGTGAGGAAAGAGAGGCTACAGAAGGAGAAGCCAGAGACAAACAAGGTGAAAGTGGAACAGGAGACAGAAATGAAGGTGCCATCCACTGTGGTTGACATCGACAATGTGAGAGAGGATGAGGTGAAGGAGGAGAACCTGGGGCTCCTGGAAGCAGCAGAGCAGGAGGACGGTAAGTCGAAGCCTGAAGAAAAGCCTGGTTCACTGTATATTCAGTGGAGGAAATATTAACAGTGGTTTTATTCTTTTTATGGGTTGTTTGATTTTTTTCTGTACGTGGAATTTTCTGAAAACAAATTACAGATAATAAAATAACCAGTAATGTAAATTCATGTATGTGATGATACAAATAAGGTCAATTATTAAAAAAATTACTCTCAATTCTATTTAATTTGAGTATCTTGGTTGGATTCCTTATACTTAAATACTGTTGATCTCTGCAGGTCTAAAGCGCAAGAACCTGGGAGTGTTTGAGTGGCTGCTGATGGTCTTCGTCTTGGTGCTGGTTCTCCTCTTCTTCCCTTTGTCCATCTGGTTCTGTGTAAAAGTACGATCTACAACACAATCTAATAGACCCTCTAGACTAACAAGTCTAATTTGCCATGGAAGGAGTTGGTAACCATCAAAGACTTTGTGTCATTCAAGTTTCATCTGAGACATTTTTCTTAATGGTCAAAATGCTGTTTCGACCTTTTCCACCTCCCATAGACGTAAAATATTTGGAGAAATAAGTGAATGTTGGGAATTCTTAACATGAAACTGGGCTTTTTAATCAAAAATGTGTCACATTGTAACAATACTTTCTGACTACACTGTTTGTTATTATATAAAAACATTGTTTAAAAGCTGACCTACTTGTGTGTTATATCAATTAGACACTCCAGTCTTCCACTTATATGGACTGACTGATGTCTCATATCCTTTTTGATTGACAGGTCGTGAGGGAACATGAGAGAGCTGTGATCTTCAGACTGGGTCACCTACTGCGTGGAAGACCCAGAGGACCAGGTTGTCACCAATTACTATAATCTTTAATTCTCATCTGTCAGTGGTGATTTGCTGACTAAACTGCTGACTTACCATTTCTGAGCATGTGTGTGAAGAAGCAGTATTTGAATTGTGTGATTGTTCAGCTATAGTCATACACACATAGCGAACAACTTGTTTTTGTCTGAGATATCTTGTTTCCTATCACACAGACGTAAGAGAAACATATTTTAAAAAACAGTTTATTTTAGAAATCTGTCTTTAGGTCAAACCCTTGTTCTCCCTCTATCCAGGCCTTCTTTTCTACCTCCCACTCCTAGATGTGTGTCACAAGGTCGACATCCGACTAAAAATGCTGAAGGTTCCTCCTCACACGGTACAAAATAAGCAAAAACACAACCGACATATTCAAATTTAGCTCTATATGTAAAAATTATTATGAACGAACTGTCTACTTTATATGCACTTTGCTTTCTCTGAACGTACATCGTAAATCTTTCATAGCCCATAAAGGGATCAGACTTATTTGTCACTGGCTAGTAAACTTCAACAGCCACTTCCATTATAGTACATTCACAGAAGTTTACATTAAAGTGTTCTGAACTATTTTACCTAATTTACCAGAGAGTGGAAGGATTTTATTGCATCAGATTGCTGACTGACATTTTCCTCATATGTCTGTACCCAGGTGGTGACAAAGGACTTGGTGAGGCCAGAGCTGAGTGCAGTGTGTTATTACCAGATAGAGAATGTGGCTTTATGCAGTGCAGCTCTGTCTCATCTAACCCCAGTGCTGCAGACTCTGGTCCAGGCAGTGATCAGAGACATTCTCGCCCAACACACATTCAGCCATATCCTGCTGCACCGGAGGAACATCGGACAGAAGATACAAGCAGGCGTCGACTCTGTTGCTTGCCGCTGGGGCATCAAGGTGGAGAGAGCAGACATGTAAGACTGGTTATTTGTTGTAATTTATCTTTTTTGGATGAGCCTTCCTCAGCTGCGCCTGTGGCAGTAATCGATTCTGGTCTACCATTTGTTACTGTGGGTGTAAACTGACCTTGGTTCCTCTCCTTCACTGGGTGACCGTGGGTTTCTGTTGAACACTATGGCAAAAAAGTAGCTGCGGGTAGAAGCTCTTGCACTTTGATTTTGAGGGCCTGACCTCAAAACTAGCTGTTAAAAGCTGATACTTTAAATGGCTCAAGAGATTAAAGAGGATTATTGAAAAAGAAACATCATCTCAAAAGAAAAATAAGCTGATTTACAAAAGGGTGGCATTGCCTCTGAAAAATGCATCGCTGTCTGTGTGCAAAGGATTTTTCCTCTGCATGCAGTGATTTTTCCAGGTAAACAGCAACGAGGAATGTAGAGATTTGTAGCGTGCTGCAATCTTTTACTGCTGACCAGGCTTGTGTTTGATTTTCTGTCAGAGACGAGCTCAGTTTTCCTGTGGAGTTACAGCAGAATCTGGCTGCTGAGGCTGAGGCCAAGAGACAACACCAGGTCAGGGTGAGTAACTTTACCAGCTTTTAAAAATCTAATGTTTATCATTTAATATTTGAATGCTTGTTTTTTGCATTTTTAAAGTGTATGGCTCACAGATTTTCAGCATTATTTGTAAAACTTTTGGAATATAGGTAGAATAAGTAAGAAGTTGAACTATACTTAAAATAGCTGTTGTATAACTTTGGCAAATCCTACTGTAGTGGTAGTATACTGTAAAAGACAGCAGCTGACAGCAAAGAAAGCCAGTGGCTAATCTCTGTTCCAACACCTTGCAATGCACTGTTTCCATTTCAAACCATTTTGCTGTTTTTCTAGCCCAGAGCATAAGTTTGGTTTAGTCTGCAAAACAATGGGTCTTTAGTCCTGCCAAAGTTTAATTCTGCATTTTCTGCAGAAATGTGTTTCAAACAGCAGTCCTTCTCTCCTCCAGGCAAAAGCAGCAGAAGGGGAGAGAGATGCATGGGAGGGGTTCAGGGCTTCCCTCCGTCTCCTCCATCCTGCCCTGGTCCTTCCACTCCCCCCAGATCTCCTCAGTGTGACCCCTGACCTTTCATCCTTACCACCCCCTCCTCCTCCTGCTATAGAAGGAGAGGGAGGGATGACAGAGACAGACTCGCCAATGATGTGACAGACTGTTATAAAATGAATAATTATTATAATATTCATAATAATTAATAATTATAATTATTATAATTTTCTGTACAATATATATATATATATATTATATATAAAATAAGTTCATAGCAAACGTTTGCAAATGTGCTTTGAAAAAAAGTCTAACATTTTGAAATGTAATGTCTGCAGAAACTTTATTTTGTTTTAA
Source organism: Morone saxatilis (assembly GCF_004916995.1). Lineage (NCBI taxonomy): Eukaryota > Metazoa > Chordata > Actinopteri > Moronidae > Morone > Morone saxatilis. The sequence continues at coordinate 8,649,793 of NW_023339674.1, read as the reverse complement.
ATAATTTGCCTTTATATGCAAAGACACATCACAAGGTTAAACAAAATCACAGCAAGCCATTATGTAAAGATCACTATATTTACTCTCATAAACAGAGTGAATATTGGACCTTTTCCTGGTACTGGAGAAATGTTATACTTGGACGGCAGCGCTGATAAATGATGCTTCTCGTTAATTCTTGTTTTTTGATTCTTGCATCCTTTCCTGGAGTGCAGGCGAAAAGTTTCTCTTGTGTTGCAGCACACAAAATACATGAAACATAAAACCCTAAATGTGACAACTGGAAAGTCCCATACATGCATATAAGGCTGTAACACCTCCAGATCACCGTTTCTTGGTCCTTTTGGTGCTGCTTGATGTTTTGGCTTCAGCTGTGGTTGTCTTCGGAGGAGCTGGAGGTGTAACTGGTAGTGGGGAAGGTGTTGGTGTTTTCTTTTTCTCTGTAACACAAACAAAGACATGTTTAACTGTAATACTGTGTCACTGTCTCTCTGACTCTGTTCTAAGTTTATAGAATTTCAGTTTAGTCTGTACCTTCACTACTTTTAGGCTCTAGACTGGGCGGACCCTGCAGTTGTGTTTCTAGGTCCCGAATCTTCTCCAACGCTGCCTGTAGGGCTTCTTCAGCCTTCAGGGCTCGCTGCTCGGCACTCTGGACTTGCAGCTCTGAATCACTGACGAACACATGGAGAGAAATCTAACCTAGATGTTCTTTGCATATACACAAGTCAATAAAGGTCCTTTTTCCATTTCTGAACAGCTGCAGAAACACGGCTGATGTGTGGACATTCAACAGATATATATGGCTGATGGTGACTGAACTCGACAAAAAATCATATATATGCCCTTCTGATGGGATTTTGCCTAATAAACTCCAAGTGTTCAAGATGTAAAAGTGTGTTTTTTACTAAATGCAATACTAAAGCATTGATTTTCAGCCATGGTAGTAACTGCTACTCATACTAGTTTACCAAAAATGTTCCACTCAAAGATAAGAAACTTACTGCAGTTCCTGCTGCAGTAATCCTACTGTGGTCAGATCGCTAAAGGCTTTCTGGGCTTCATCTGTCACTGGAGACACAACCAGCTCCTCAGTCTAACAGAGACAGACAGGCAGATTGTTCAGTTAAGTACACAGCTAAAAGCTTGGAACTAACACTGGAAAAGTGTGTGATTTATCTGTCTGACCCCACTCAGGTGGATACTGCTCTCTCCCAGCTTTCTTTGCGTAATGTTCCCATCATAGCCAATCAGCTTCACCACTGGGCTCTCACAAACCGTTAGCTCCCCCTGCAGGACAATAACAATTAGTTTTTAGCAAGTCTAGTGAATACTGTACAATGAACGTATGACCCATTTATAAAATTCCCTGTATTCTTAAAGAGTTTATTTAATTCTCTAAAACTGTTCTGTCTTCAACATAAATCCAAATACTCCAAAATATTTCCTGACTTGAGGTAACAATGAATATAATGCAGAGCAATACATATTTGTTTAATGTTGTCTTTTATCACACAAAGCTCTATAACCTTCACCATAAATGTCTAGTTTCACAGTTCCAGACAATCCAAGAATCTTTGTTTTTGCAGATCAGACTGCAGACTACAATTTATCAAAGTACACTTCATTAAAACTATGTTAATACCTGACAAACCTCTTGTTGTGCTTCATATCCTTCAGCAGTGCACTGTGGAGAAACAATAGTACCATCACTGCCCTTGTCATTATCATCATGAACAACATTAATATGGAAACAGTTATTAAATACCTTATCTACACATTATGCATTCATACACAATATTACTGTACATTATGGTTATGAGTGATCATAATTCACATTATAAAATAAGCAGAAACAAAACAGTACTGGTCAAAATTTTAACTTAATGTCATTTTACCTACATAATAGTTATTTATAACATATTCAGGGATACACTAATTAAAAGAAAAAGGCAACTTAAGAAAGCCAAATTCCCACGCCAATTCTTGATAACTTTAACAGAGAAGCAATAGACAAAATCCTGACTGGATACATAAGGGATAGGGAATGTGCATGGCCCAGGACAGGAAGACTGCAGCAGGTGATTAAAACAGATCGTTGGTACTCAGCTACCCAGCATCAGTGATATTGGTGCGGTGAGATGCCTGTCCAAGCCACAGCCTGTCAACCCTGCTGACATCTGGGAAGAGGTATAGAAGCGTCCGCTGCTGTACCACCAGACTTAAAGACAGCTTCATCCCTTAGGCTGTGAGACTGTTAAATTCTTCCTCAACACTTCATCACACAAATTAGCATTTAGTTTTATTTTTATGACTCATTAATTATATTTTATTCTGTTTTAAAAGTAGCCTAAAGGGAACTACTATATCTGAATTTCATTCTACAACCGTGCTTTGTAAATGACCTTAAATAAAATATAACCTTGAATCCTTGAAAAGTTTACCGTTTCACATTAAAGACCTTGAGGGTTTATAAATTGGTTTCTAGACACACTAAAAGCACAGATGACCTAAACAGTGAAACCTTAATGGTTCTCAGTGCCTTGCTTTGTGAAAGGGCAGATATTTGCTGACACAGGAGCTTCAACCTTGATCCTGTGGTTAAATAACAGATAGTCTAACTACTAGATCTTAGTTCCCTTTATCATCAACAGCAATGATGCCTTTTCTTCCTTTGTTTACCTCACTAGAAAATGATAAATGCTTTCTTTAATTATTTAAATGTTTGGATAAACTTATTAATGACTCACCTCTTTCAGTTCTGCCTCAGTCTCATTTTTGTCTTCACTGTCCACTGTAGGCTCTGCTAAAATCTCTTCATTCACCTGTAAAAGCTATCATCAAATTTAAAAAATCAACATCAGCAGGCTTTCAATTCATTTTCATTATTCAATTGGAACAAATAAGGTGAAATCAAGTGTGTTGTATTTTGAATGACTCCTCACCAGAGTCTCCATGCTGTCTGAGGGAGAGGCTGGGACATCACTGCTGGAGGCGGGATCAGCGAGTCTGACAGGCAGCTCCACAGGACCACCTTTCACTCCCAAGAGCAGGATTATACACGTCTCCACCCAATTATTGCTTTCTCTCTGAAGATGGACACAACACACACAGGTGTAGGTTTTCTTAGCTTACTTTATCCTAATCTGTAACTGCACTATGGCTCCCTCATTGGGAGTTTTATAATGTTTGTACAAAAAAGAGTAGAACAGAGCTGCGTAGAAAATGACAGTGGGTGATTAATTGCATCCTTTGGCAGAAAAAATGTTTGGACAAAAGAGTGCAAATGTTTCCTTTTTTCTTATTGATACATTTGCCAGTTGATTTGATGTAAAACACTTAAAACATTTATTTAATTCTGCATCAGAACATTGTTTACCTGCAGCTTTCTGCACTCATTCATCTGATTTTCACTCTCAACTTCCTGCGAGTTCTGCAGAACCTGTTCTTCCAGAATCAGCTTGCAAGGGCTGAAGTAAATAACAAACATTTCTTGATGAGACAATCCTGGAGAAACCCCTCTTCTGATTCATGTTGTGTCAAAGGAACTTTCAATATTAAAGTATACTTTAGCCATCATTTCATTTCTGTGTCTTGTTAGTTATGTATGTAAAGAGGTTATTACTGCACTCTGTAAAATTCAGTACTCACTTCAAACAAAGTTTACTTTTTGTACTATGCATTAACTTTCAGTTACTCTGGTTAACAGGATCTGATCCAACTGTAAATACTCTGGTACCTTGTGATGTGTCTGGAAAAATAGTCCAGTTTCTCAGCCAGCATCTTGGCATCCTCATCCAGTGTCTGTAGTGAGATGTTCATATTGCAATAGGGTTCCTGTTCTTGGTTCTGGTCATCACTATGGTCAGGTACCATGAGGAGCAACAGTTCCAACATCCAGCGGGTCTGAGCCATGTGAATGGAACTGATCTGGTAGGAGAGGAAACACTAAAACTCAAGACAGCACCTTGTCACATTACAGCAAATCTTCTGAACATTTGAACTGGGACTTGGGATTGAAACTGCAACTGCTATGGTAGAGCTGCTCAGTGATAAACAGCACAAAAAAGCAGTATCAGTAATTGCATGATTGTGAGGCAAGCTATTGTTGGAAAAGAACAACAAATAAGTTATAAGACAAAACAGAAATCACAGAAAAACAATGAAGAACTGAAAAGGGCGGTAGGTACCTAGAAGAAGAGAAACGTAGATCAGAGCCATTGCTGAAGAAAGAGCTCAAGATGTGAAGCTGACAGTACGAAGGACAGGGCAGAAAGAGGGAAGAACTGGAAGTGAAAAAGAGAAAAGGACTGATTAAATAGATGAATAGATTTCCAACTCAAAATGGTGATATATCAATTTAGATTTAGATTTTAAAATCTAAATAGAAATATGGCATATTTTGAAAAAAAAACAAAAAACTCTTTTGTACTCATTTGTCGTTCTCATTCAGATTTATTTCCGATGCAATATCTGAGCATCACATTCACGGGGCTAATGTGTTTGTTCCAGAACACTTGATGCAAATGCACTTAAGGGATATTGTAGTTTCTGCAGCATTTTCAAAATGTGTGTAATCCTCCCTTGACAGTTTGCCTGAACCTGGTTGGTACTCACCTCCTCGCTGAGTCTCTGGCTCTCACCATCAGTAAAGTTGGATAAGTTGGTTATGAACTCCTGCACTTTGTCTGACACCTTTTCTGCCTCTGTGCTGTTTGAAGAAACGCACACAACAGAAACAAAGAATGAACGCGGAGTATTTCAATTTCAATATGTGTTGTTGCCTTGATTTCTATTTAAGTTGTATCTTTTTTCTTTCTCTGTTTTAATCAAATTTTATCACAAGCAACGAACAGAATGTGTTAATAAAAGCTTCGATATTTTCTAAGAATCCACATATTTTCAAACTCAAACAAAAGCCTTTCCCCAGAATGTGTTAATGGACAATTATGACGATAAAAATTAAAGTAGAAAAATGCATATTAGGTCACATTTGTTGCTGTGTTGATCTCATTATAGGTCACAGATCAGTTACAAGTTTCTAGAGTGTGTATATTAAATCATGCATACACTGACGTACAGAATACAAACGTTCTTGTATCGAAGAACATTCACAGTTTTCTACAAACCTGTCTACCCAATGCTAAAAAATAAAGCATCTCTTTTTGAAATGAGTTTTTATTGCATCCATTGCTTTAACTATTATTATTATTTTGAGACAGAACAGTGTATAGGTTTAAACCCTGGACAGATATAAACGTGTGACTTCTGATTCTGGATAACTATTAATGCCGCTAAATGAAAAACGTACAAAATGTCAGGTTTGTTTTTGTCCGTTTTGTTCTTTGTCTGTATAATGCAGACGTTCTGCAAGGCTTCTTCAGACAAACTCTGCCAATTGCACAGTGCCTTCTCCAGCCTCAGCCAATCAGAGACGGACATCATTTCTGGCCGGTCGATCACTGTGGCAAGCTTGGAAACCCAGGACTCCATCAACCCGAGCAGTGACGTCATCTGTCCGTGGATCCCTGAAACAGCATGGCTGGAATCAGTTTCAGCACTTTAGTCCTCATTTCAAAGTTTGTATTCCACAATGAGAGACATTAAAACATATGGTAGATTTATGAAGATTCTGTGAGTATAGCTTGTGAGAGTGTGTGTGTGTTCGTCATGGCCATACGCCGTGACACTCACCAAGGTCCAGATTTTGCAGCTGTCAGCAGTTGTTTACAGATATCCATTTGGAGTACAGTCAAGCAAAAACTAAAGCAGTGCCATGTGGAAGTGCATGCTTTACTTACCTGTCTGTATGCCTTAAAATCAGTTTTTAGCTCATTTAAAATTTCTCCAAACCCTATTCAAAATTGTGTTTCTATAGCCTCTCACCAGTCTCTCCACTGACTTGCGTGTCCAGCTGTTTGAGGAGTTCAGATAGGACCCTGTCAAGCTCTCTTAAAGCCTGCTGGCCTCCAGGGGGTTCACCATCGGGAGAAAGGTGTCTTCTGAACAGCTGAAAGCTCATATTCAGCCATTTTTGCTGGACACAGCCAAGCTCACCCAGTGTCAGCTGGCTGCAAAGCAGCTTCTCACCTTGGTAGCACTCACACTGGCGAGCCAATGTCTGCAGAGAAACAGAAAATAGAGGAAGACTTTGGTACATCAAAGCCACAATGGACACCACCTTATAACACAGAAAAATATGCTCAGAGCCAGGTGTTCAACACTCAGCTAAGATCTTTGTAGATAACTTTTCATAGTTGATTAGAAAAAGATTTTAGACAGATGACACAGATGAGTAACGGGTTATCAGTAGTGCACAGATATGTGATTGATGAGATGAAAGAGACGAGATGATGGAGTTAAGACACAGCAGACTAGTGACAGCATGATAAAGATGACACTGATCAGACGTGACAAGTGATGATAATTATGCAACATGAAGTGATTAGATGTGATTAGATTACCAACATGGCAGAGTTGAGACGGATCAAATAAATGATATCAATGAGATTACTGTTAGAAATAAGACACATGTGACTGATGATGAAGATGAGATACATCAGATATATCCGTGACCACGATGAGAAAAACACACGCACACACACACACACACACACACACAGGCAGTAAATGTACTGACTTACACTTGACCACTGCTTCAAATCAGCTTGAATCTTTTCCAATGAAGCTTTCTCATATTTTGGGTCAGGGCACCTTGAAATAGAAGAAGAGCATCTTTGGCAGAATTCACACACAGATCAATCTCCTCATCCATTAATTGCTCTCAATGACATTGCTGATTATTGGCACTATACTGGACGTGAAGTCTCAATAAAAGAATTAGGTTATTACAGTTTCCCAGTAATGCAAGTTTTCTTTAACTGATGGTGCTTTTTTAAACATTAAATAATCTCCTTTGGTATCTTAGCTTCTCCTTACTGGTTCTGTGTGGAGCAGAAGTTGAACCACTTGGCAATGCCTTGCTGGATAGCACTGAGGTGTTCGCACTGAGAATGCTCTGTCTTCTTCAGCTTGGACATGAAAGCAGTCAGCTGCTCTTTCCAGTAGTCAGTAAGCTCTATGATGACATTAAGGTCCTCTGTGTCCTACAGCAGGATGGTCACTGTCATAGTCAGAGTGCAATTGAATTCCAGGAGCAATATATAAAACTGTAAGAAATAGGAACTGCTTTGTTACCTTTGAAGTGACGTAAAGGCTGCAGTGCTCTGCTGTCTTGGACCAGTTCTGCTCGCTGATATGCAGCCGACTGATCAGCTGCAGCTTCTTCACACTGATCACCTGAAGAGCACAGAAAAACGTACTGTACTTGTTTGAATAGACTTCAATTGATTTTGTTTTTAGTAAGCAGTGGGTAGAAATTTGATCCTCACAACCTAAACATTCTAGTTATTGTGCTCCATCAAAGTAGCCCATAGCTTTCTGATTCAACAATCAAAGTCAGTTAATCTATTATTTTGTCAGCATAACAGCACATGAAAGTAACACACAAGGTAAGTCCAGCTGACACAAAAATGGATATCATGGCTCACACACCTTCAGGGCGAGGCAAAAGGTGAGTTGGCTCCAGTAGTCTCTCTCCTCAGTCATCTGGAGCAGCCGAGCCTCAAGGCGACCCCTCTGGAGCTCATACAGCTCGTGGTAACCCTGGACCACACTAAGAAGAGCACATGGACCATTTGAGAGGGACACATGGTCACATTGTGTATTTTTGCTTTGCATGCTTACTGAACTGCTACTACTCCATCTTAAAATTAACTTAATTAACTAATTAATGATACAGTAACCCCTACTGTCTACATCACAAAGGGAATACACTGATAGCAGTATCTGGTATCTAGTGTAAGTATAAGTAATTGCTTCTACACTATTACCCTTTACTGAGTTTTTTTTAAAGTTTTTTTATCAACCTGCAATTAAATTTAGCTTGAAATGAATCACTCATATCTGCCAGATAAATAAGGTTCACAATCAACTTGATGAAATGCACAGTAGTTCAATTCTGTCCTGTGAGGGACGGACTCTGAGTTGGTGTGTGTCTGCTCAAGCGCCCCAGCCAGCTGCCGGTGAGCGCTCTCTGCCTGCTGGGAAACAAGGGCATCATGGTCTCTGATTCTGGACAGTTCCCTGCAGAGAAGGTGCACACCCATAATCACACACATACACAGAGAAATGAGCACACACACATTTCTCATATTCACGCATTGTAATGAGTGTTATCATTTTCATTACTTGCATTAATTATTTCCTCTTAAAATAGAATCACTCTTTAAACATGTTCCAGTGCTTAAAAGCACAAGGTTATTTTATTCATCATGACCCAGCTGGCTGACAGCTGATCTACTTACACGCTGAGCTGCTGGATGGATGTCTTGATGTGGTAGATCTCCTCGGTGAGCCGGCGGTCCAGAGCCCGCTGTGCCACTGTCTCAGTGTGCAGAGCCTTCAGAAGGCGGGGGATTCGCTCGAGCAAGGACTGGTAGCGCTGCCTGGACACACAAACACGAGAGAGCTGCTGGGAAAAAGGCTTCCTGGGGTTATTACTGGAAAAGATTTTCAAAAATGCCGGAAGGTTTCCCCCAAATTATCTGTGAAAATATGTTTCAGAATTAACTTGAGATAATAGAGTTGAAGAATTGTTGCTCATCTTATATGAGTTCTTATTTAAATCCATATTTCCATAATTTGGTTTCAACTGGTTCAAACGCTCATATGGCTCAGTAACGCCCCCCCAACCGGTGTTGAGGTTTGACATTTACATGCCGTTCTGTTTTCTGCTAACCTGAGTTTGGCAAGCAGCTCTCCTCTCTCTGAACAGCTCACGCTGACCTGCCTGATCAGTTCATGGAAAACAATGTTGTAGATGTTCTGCTCCACCTGCACAAGCTCCAGCAGACCCTCCATCTGTAAGACATTTCATTGCACTATTTCTAATATACACAGACAGCTATGCATCTGTAAGCACTTGTTTTTCATATACAAATTGCTCATCTCTGAATATGTTGTGGTTATGACAGGAATGTTACCAGCAGAAAGTAACACACTCACACACAACAGTACACTCTACATAGTGTGCTTTTGATGAGGGAGGAAGTAATGCACATCCAAATCTGTATAAAAGCGGCACAAAAGCAGCACTGAGCTAAAGGATGTTACTCATGTCAGTGTTAATAAAAGATCACATTTTTACAGGCTCAGTGTGCAGTGCAGTGTGTCACTATATCCAGCCCCCAGCCCTGCACATGGTGTGTACAAACTACAAAGTATTTGTAACTCATGAGCATAGGCACCTTGACCAGTGGTAGGTTTTTTTAATACGTACAAGATCACCTTGGTGTTTTGCAGGATTTGGTTGCTTTACATATTACATATTATTCTCTGTACATGATTGCAGCACAGCACTAGTGTCAGCCAAAGAGGCACAGAGCAGCCTGTGCACTTTCTGCTTCTCTGTCTGTCGTACCTGGGAGGTCTCAGTCAGCTCCTCACTCTGTTGATCTACTCCGGCCTTCACCAGCATGTCGTCCATTATCTTCATCAGCTGGACCACTTCCACTCTGCCACTGGGCCTCCTAGACACACAGAACATACACACCAATAAGTATTACTACACATCTAAGGTCTTTCCTTGACAACATCTGTCCCTTATCTTACTAGCACTTTGCCTACCTTATGGTAAAGAGTACTATTACTACCTACTATTAAGCTGTACTATTCCTAATATAAACAACAACATCTCCCAGTGCAGACTACTCAACTATGGTTTATCTGTAAATTAGATGAATTAAAATGAATGAACTCACAGAGAAGGGAAGACCCGTAGCTTCTGCTCATCATCCTGCAGCTGCACTGTGAAGGCACTGAGGAAGAGAAGTAACATGTGCTGACAGGAAAACTAAATTCCAATTTGACGATGATAATATGAAGGTGAACAGTTCACATGAATAAAGAGGATGAACATAATGAAGCAGACTCACTCCTCATAGAGCTCAAGGCTCCGCAGCCCTTTGTTTTTCACAATGTGATATTCATCTGGGATCAGACTTTCTGAGACACTTATGTTCTGAAATACAGAGTGGCTGTGATTATCACATCAAACTATACAGTATAGATGAATAACAATAAATGTGAATTTGAAGTCAGCACTATTACGGTAACTCACAGTATTTTTTAAAGACAACTATAAAACCTAAATATAAAAAAAAATCTATTTAAACTCCTCTCTAAGGTAATTTAGTCATGCTTCTTCACGTAACATTTCTTCATAAAACATGCCAAAGTAAAGTTTAGAGATGAAAACAGGAAATTCACATTCTTAGGTCCTCCTTATTTTACCCAAAGAGGGTTAATAGGCCAAAAGGTCAAAACAGGTCAGATGAAGCAGCGCACCTGTGTGTCTCCGATGCCGTTCTTGTCAGTCAGTGGTGGAAGGGGTGTTGTCTTCTTCTGGGTTACCATAGCATCACACAGGAACGAAATATCCCTGTATGAAACAAAAAAGTAAAACAAAAACTAGCATTTAACATCCTTGAGTCATCTGCAGAGCGCAGAAAGCCAAATGTAAGACATTTTGAGATATTTAATGTTGCCCTCTAGAGCATTTATTTTATTATCTATAACTTCAGACAGAAACTAAAATTGCAATGCAACATTTTTTATGTTGTTGCATATGTTTTGTCAGTCTAGCTGACCTGCCGGCTCCAGTCAAGGACGTTGGTTGCTCCAGGAAATATTTGTATTTCTTGCGTCCTAACGGGTGATGCCAGACTGCATCCGGCCGTCTGATTCCACAGCCCTGTATAAAAAGTCAACACAGGAACACTGGTGTGAACTGATTTCAGCCACACAGAAATAACCCTCTTAGATATAAATGGGGCATGAATGTACCTTGCAGTGTCGATGGTGTGCAGTGTGCCCCAGTGTGCTCTTGTTGCAGACAGTGGAGGTAAGGCTGACCAGCAGTTCATCTGGGATGATGTGGCTGTTGACAGGAGGAAGCTGTGTCTTTCTGCTCTCCGGTGGGACTTCAAAATTCAGTTCCGCCACTGAGAAAAATATAAACAAATTCAAACAAACCGGCAAATGTATAACTCAGACTCTGACCTTGGTATGAGGGGATGGTATGTATGCACATGAATGTGTCTCACAGTTTGATGTTTTTATTTTCCACATTTTTCTTGCATCACGCACGTAGAGCAAAGACATATAATACGTCAGGCTTCCCATATTTGATTGCTTTATCAGAACCTGGGGGGAAAAGTATTGTGTGTCGGATATTTTTTGTTCCAGCTGGATATTAGAGACTTTGGGGAATCTGGAAAGACGATCTCTATTTCAAACAAAGTATGCCTTATTATTATTATAAAGATTAGTTGTCCTCAATAATAACAAACTATTTATAATTACACAAAAAAAACATGTATATGCACAATAAATAGTTTAAAAAATACTTACTACTGATTGTAACTTTCACCTTCTATCATTATTAGACCAGTTTAAGGGGAAAAGTGAAACTTCTAACCATAAATCCAAAAGTTTGTGGCTGTTATCTATCTAAGTTGCTCTATGTGTGAAGTGCTGCACCGATAGGAGTTAATCTTTTGTTTGTTTTTCCTCCTGCTGGTAGCTGAGCACTAATGTTAACCAGCCCTCTCCACTGACTGCACAGTAACGTCACCTCTGTCCAGGACTTCCTCCGGCCTCGATGAACTTGGCGCTGAACTGCCGGCTTTCATGGCCGCAGACATCCCGGAGTCACGGTGGAGACGTTACAATAAGCTTTTGGCATTACAATTCTGAAACTTTAACAAAGTCATGTGGGCGAGAAGCTGGTTTTATTTGTAAAAAATAATTGAACCGTCTCCGCCGCTCTTCCCAGGAGCTTCAACTTCCTGGTCGCGTTGCCACGGAAACGCCACTGACGTTTGTTCATTTTGTCAACAGCAGAAACATCTGTAACTTTTTTACTTTTTTTATTTGCTAATAAGTTCATAAACTGACCACCGCATGGACAAAATCAATACAAATATTTTTTAAATGTATTTTATATTCTACTATTTTTTAATATCCTATTTCAACAGCACCGTTAAAAAACACGAACATGCATAGTAATATGGATGAGATCATATGTACAGTTTATACTGGATTTTGAAGACAAACACGAATCCTATTTTAGTTTTTAATAATATTTTATATAATCAACATTTGCAGTTGATATTTGCTTCTTACTTACTAATACTTAAAAAACAATTTAATTATTGATTTAAGCTATTTCATTGATATTAACAATTTAGTCGTTAATATGAAAAAATCAATTCCTCATCAATTTAATGCTTGATGCTTGATATATTTTGATTTAATTGATCAGTAATTTATTTTTTCATATCAAGATGATTTCATCACATAGTGATTTTTAGGATTTTAGTATGTTTTGTTTTGGGTTTTTCTTGTAGCCTATATATAGGGCCACGTGCTGTAGGTCTACATTTCAAATATTAATATATAATATATTATAATATAAATTATAATATTTGGCTACTCTTGCTCTAAGTCGACTGCTGTAATAGTTAATTGTTGTTTCCTAACATCAGTTAGGCTTCTGTCTTTGCAGTGAGATTTCTGTACCTCCCATGTGATCGTCACTGCCTTACTCTGTGTGTGTGTGTGTATATGTGTAGCCTGTTGAACGCCACGCTGCAGTCTTCTTTTACTTCATGTGTGATGGAGACTCTTGATGGTGCTCCAGCAGGAAGAGAAGTGAGCATCAAGTGGATCTGTAGTTGACAACAGATGAGTCGCAACAGTCAGCAGCAGCAGCAGCAGGGAGATCCGTGTGAGACTTCAACACAGACGAGCAGGATGATTTCCTGTCCCGATTATGGATTTAATTCGTTATCATAATTTTGAATTACTTGCATGGACATTTCTCGTCTTACCACTGGTTGTGATAGATGGTAAGTGAGTGCTCTTCCCTCGTGGCTATGAGTTTAGTTTCTGTTTATAGTTATTGTTTACTAATGAATGCTTGTTTAATGTCATGCTGTGGCTATATCATCATCATATATTTCTTATAGTTAACTAATAATTAGTGCCATTTGTAGCAGTAAAGTCACTGGGCTTTTTTTGTATTTCACCACCAACAAAACTGGAGTTGGTGATACAAAACATGCTTGTTTTATTCACACATTTTTGTTGTAAAAGTTTCCTTAAACCCTGAAATGAAGTCGAGTAGTGTAGAAATTGTGTTTTGAATTTGACTCTAGTATTTGGCTTGCATTTGAACCAGCCCATGCTTGGAATATCAATTAAGACTGTGAGATGACATCATTGCCTATAATGATGCCTACACATTTTCTAAGGACTGAAAGATGGTAAAAAGAGATCTAACAATGGGGGGCGGTGTAGTGACCCAGGAGGGGGTATTAGGATTGGGGGGGGGGGTTGTGTGTGTGTAAATTGACAAAAGGAAGAAGGCACTATATTTCTCTGTCTACACAAAACACACAATAATTACATCTTCTTATCACCACTGAAACAAACACACAGATACAGCGGCAACATGCATCAGTCCGGAGGAGATGTCAGGTGCCACACATGTGCCATTTGAGGGCCTCCAGATAGGACCAAACAAAGACCCTCAGAAGGAATTTGCATATGAAAAAAGCCTTACATGCTGTGGGAGGGGATGTGTGGTTGGCTGGAGCTTTGTCTCAAATAAGCAACAGGCAATGGCTCTGAATCCTCTGAACTCCCTGCCTGAAAGACCAAGAGGATTCAGTAGAGCAAATCTTACAAACAGACACCACGTGTCCCGGTTTCCTAAAAAAAAAAACATACTGGATACTCATAGACAATTATTCATGGTTACAAGCTTTTAATTCTTATTAAGAGTCTGTCTCTGTGTTTTTCTAGACATTATATATATTAAACACCGCTACAACATGCTCCTCTAATCTGGTCTGAATTTACTAGTCTGATCCTCAATGTAATGTAAGCATATGGTCTTATGATCTCCATCACACCAGTCCAAGTCTAGACACGTATAAGCTGCTACTGGAGAACTCTGCCAACTGTCTATGAAACTGATTGACCTCCACCAATGACATAAGATTGTTGCCTGAGTTGGTGAAGATGGAGAACCACGTGTAATTGCACTCCTTTATAGTCAGCACTCAGCCTGATTGTGCTCTTCAAGCATGATTACTGTGCACAATTATCATATGTGAGGAATATTATTGGAATATCTCTATGGCTACATTTGTGCCCCTCGGCTTCATAATGATGCAGAGTCCATTTTGCACCCATCATGAAAAACACACGTACACGCTTTCAAGTATCGCCATGTCCATCCAATATCCATAAATTGCTTTCAAGACTTTTAGAAATATGTCTCAGCCTGATTATCATCTAATAGAAGCAACACTTGTTCAGCTGTCCCCTCCTTGTGGCATCATGCCTCTGTGTCTCCTTATGCACATTCCATGGATTACCAGGATCATTGCCTCTGAGCTGGTCCCATTCGTTCTGCCTGGAGTACGGCAATTTTAAGATGCCTCAATGGTAGCTATTTGTCTTTGATGTTTTTGTGCATGTGTATGAGCTGTAGGAGGCAAATCTCAGGGTTGACATGATGTATGATTCGAGAGTCAGGAAGAGTGAAGAAATACGCAATGCATCATCATAAGGTTGAGGCTCTTGAGATGTTTGGTTTTCTAAAAAAGAAATCTCAACTCGTGGGTACACCTTTACAAAATCATGACACACAATGCTCAAACCCACAGAACATTGTTTTGAGTTCTAAGATATCATATATACAGTTAGATATTTGAAAAAATGCGACCAAAATGTTTACTTGTCATTTGAATCATAAAAAAATTACAACATGGGATTGAATATTTTCCTAGTGTAAATATGAAATAAATGTAAAGTTAAAGTGAATTATTGGAACACCCAGATGTAATATTGTCATACTGTTTGGATGTTTTTCTATGTTAAAAAGGGGGATATTTAAGGAGGTTAAGGACACAAAGTTATCCTAAACATACAGTTGCTTTTTGAGATTTGAGAAATCTGTTGTCAAGATGATAGAAAATACCATTCTTTATACATCCAACTTCCAACATAGTTCTAGATATATTACGGTTTGGAATAGCCCTTTCCTGAAAATCAACAGAATGTTATAAAGCTAGTCACAATTAACAGACAAATGTGTATTTTTGCAAGCTAAATTACCTGGAGTCTGCGTTTAAAGTGAAGTTGCAGAGTCTTCTTTAAAGTGTGGAAATTGTGGGCCTAAAACACATTCCTAATTGTATTAATAAAAACATATATGGTGCATTGATGCTATGATGAAATACAGTATAAACATTTTTTTGCAGAAAACATGTACAATTCTCTACATCATATTTATTAATCTAGGCTAAAAAACGTGATTACGTCATAGACAGTTTAAGAATTATTGCTTTTCATTGTTGTTCCTGAGAATTGCTCATCCTCTAATTAGTATGTATAGCATGTGTTGACTGAAATGAGACCTAAATCCAGAGCTCTGGCAGCATGGCAGTAATGTCCCGCTGATTAAAACACACCATTAAGTGTAAAGGAGTAAATGCCTCAAATGTTCGGTTGGATGCAGTCACCGTGGAAATAGATTGAATGCTTAAACCAAACAAACAGTGGAATTGGTTACCATGGCAGCCAGCCATGACGCCTTGAGAGGCCCTTAAATTTGAAGTCCTTGTGCCGACAACTGCTAGACAGAGTGGTTTTATCAAACATAAATTGAGATAAAAGAGCTTCATGCCAGGCATGATTAGACTAAAATAGTGTACAAGAGCATGTTTACTCACATTGATGCCAAAGGGATTTCTTAGACTGAGTTTTTTCTGTTAACCAGTTTATAAAGACTTTCCTAATCTAAATCTTACAACCAGAGGTTATAAATTACATTTTATCATAAGTCACACATGCAGTTTTATTGGAAACAAACTTTTGTTTTGCTTCAAGACTCAGAAAAAAAATGAATATTAAAAGTAACATATTGCAAATCTTTTATCAGAAAGAATGAATATCCTGGTTTTATTGGTTTATTACATCCTCAGAACCAAGAATAATCTGTGATATTAAAATTTCAAAATGTGATGCTGTGTGCTCACAGGTGCATCCACTGACAGGCTGCCCTCACCAGTGGACCAGTGTTCTCCAAACCCGTGCCAAAACAGGGCGATATGCAGAATCCGTGGGGATGGCTACTCGTGCTTCTGCGTGCCGGGGTTCCAGGGTGCTCACTGTCAGATTGATGTGAATGAGTGTGTGTCGCAGCCCTGCAGTAACGGAGCTACCTGTGTGGACAGAGTGGGCAGGTTCTCCTGTCTATGTTCTCCCGGGTTCACTGGTGAGTGGAAATAACAGTGCCGGGACTCCCAAGAGCATCATAAAAATAAGGCCACATCATTTCTCTCCTAAAATAACACATTTGTGATTAGATTTTTGTGGGGTGTGGGGATTCCCAGTCAGTTTTAATTATTTGAGAAAACTACAGTGCTTACATGTGTAAATGTCTAACCTCTGTTTCAGATGAATTTTGTGTTGATGGAATGTTAAAAAAGTAGAAGGGGGTTAAATATGAGTCCTCCATGTTTCCCAAAGCCCTCTGTGTCATACTAAATCTTATGGCATTTTCATGTGCTCTGTCAAATCTGTGACTCTATTGGCCAAGTGATTATTTAAAAAAAATCTGCAGTAGTAAAGGGTAACTCTGAAAACAAAAAACCTCAACCCACTAGAACTAATATAATGATTCATTCAGTCTCTTATTGGGGTATAATGTTTCATAATGTTTTCGTTCTAAGTTTATGCCCTGCATCATGTCTGTAACTTTTTTAATTTTATTTTATCTTGTGTTATGTTTCAAATCTTCTTAATAAAAAATAGAGGAACTAAAGGAGCTAAACCCCAATATATTAATCTACTGAAAGAATCCTAAAAGTATTTTGACACCTCATATGGTTCATATGTCTTAAAACCATGTCTTGTTAGTTGTATTTATTCATGTTAAAATTTCATTCCTTATCCTCTTTTTCATGAGGGTAATACCACTATAAGGGTACATTTATGAGATATGTTGCACACAGTGTACTGTTTTTGGAATTGCAAACAACTGCTGAGGCCTTGTTGTGAGATAAAAGCTCAGTCCACACATGATCACAGCCAGTACACATAAAAGCTTTGTTCATTTTTGACCCCTGCCCTCAGTCTATGTAGCAGGCCCACTCGCCTTCTGACATCTGTACTGCTTTGATGTTCACAGGGGCCACTTGTGAGGTCCAGATTGATGAGTGTCAATCACAGCCATGTCTCAATGGCGGCAGTTGCCATGACTACGTTGGTGGCTTCACTTGCACCTGCCTGTCCGGTTTCCAAGGACACCGCTGCGAAATCAACATTGATGAGTGCCAAGAGCAGCCATGCCAAAATGGGGCTCTGTGTATAGATGGGGTGAATGAGTAAGTAGCCCAGCAGCAGTTGCTGAAAAGAAGAAATTGTACATAGCTCTCGCCAAGTTAAGAAAAGTAAAAATGTTTTGTACAGTATGCATAAACTGGAGGAATTATGTAAATCATTTATGTGATTTCTGAATCCTTGATTGTCCCAGCTACAGCTGTGACTGCTCTCACACAGCCTTCACTGGCAGAAACTGTGAAGCACCACTACCCTCTTGTCACTCTGAACCCTGCTTTAACAGCGCCATCTGTGAGGACAACCATGGTAACTACACCTGTGAATGCTGGCCAGGTACATGAAGCACTTTCTTGCTCAGTTAAAAGGGAAAATACTGCATTTCTGAGTGAGAGGTTTTGGAGTTTTTAAATAGGAGTTTGAAAGGTCAAGAGACACAGGTACTATATAGCAACTAGGGAAGAGAAACAGAGAGATTTATAAGAATGTATGATGGGAGAAACATAATCAGAACTTTGACTTAATCTAGGATATCATATGTGTGCAATCTTATACATTATTTCCACCAGAAACACTATCTGCTTTCTCATTCCAGGGTTTAAGGGGCGTCAGTGTGAGATTGACATCAATGAGTGTAGCAGCAACCCCTGCATGCATGGAGGCCGCTGCATTGAGAGATCGTGGCAGGCCATGTATGGCAGCGAGCCTCTGCTGCCTTCATTCTATGACCACCAGCATGCTGCAGGCTACATCTGCAGCTGTCCTCGAGGAACAACAGGTAATTTATTCTGATCAGCCAAGTGGAATTCATCATGTCTTTCACAGGTCTCCAATGAGGGTTATACAGCCCAAGGTAGTTCCCAGTACACTCTGCTTGATGTAAGGACCTGTGTTGTTCACAGTGTACAAAAATAACCAAAATTATGTTGTGTCATAATGAGACTGTAACAGTATAGTGAGATGACAGAAGGCACTAGCTGTTGAATTTGACATTTTCTAATTTTAGCGCCCCCCAGTGGTAATATAAAATATATATTTTTTGAAGAGATGAAAGATGCTAAAATCACACAGCAATTACATGTCATAGCTTTACTTTGGGTTTCATTGTAATGCTATAATATTTTTGCAGTTAAAGATATGTTGAGGAACAACCGGCACAATGAATCAATTTAAAATGACCTAAATTAGTAGTTGGGTCTTGGAAATTTGGTCTGCAGGTAATATAATTGATAATGATCCATACAATAACATTTACATATTCATAGTTTATTGTTAGTGCATTGATGTCCAGAAAAATTGCACTGTGACAGGGATGTTACATTAACATTAAATTACAGTTTTCAGTTGCAAGAGCTGATAATTCTAGTTTTCCAGTTTACACAAGACTTGATCTAGCAATGTACTGAAGGTAGGACTGTGAGCCATTGCCTGCTGAGAGTTGTGTTCTAAAAATTGACTCTCTGCCAGTCGCAGTGGCACTGACTCAGTAAGGTGGCCAAATAGCATTAGTTTAATCCCCAGGATCTGGCTTTGCCGGTCTCCTGACTGGAGCTACTCAGCCCTACGCAATTGTGGACAAGTAGACAAGGAACAGACCTCCACTTGGATGGCCTGTACACACACAAATTAATATGGTGCAGTTAGACAAGTTTGGGGCTATCCTGGGGGAAAAAGTGACAGCATGATGTGGACACCTGCACCCTGGATTTTGGGGATTCTGTTGCTTGGAACAGGTAACATCAGAAGACATTTTTTATATACGTAGATGTTTAGTAAGGTATTACATAATGGGTATTTAATTCCTGTGTTCTTTTCTTCCTACCAATATAAAACAAATAATAATAATAATAATAATAAAATAATAATAATAATAATATTGCATTGAAGAAGCAATCCACCTGTTGTTACAGTATTTTGTACTGTGTGCTGTGTTTTACTAATCCGTAAGAAAATGTAATAAATGATAAACCGTACTGTTTCTGCTCCATATGATGAAATACCTACTCATTGCATTCGTTTTAGATTTGTCTACAGTAGAAATTTCAAATGTTAATAAAATCTATATCATAACAACACATACAGTACAAACAAAGATTTCTGGAGACAAATACAAATAGACAAACAATGTTGTAGAGAGTAAAACACACTGCCTGCATAGAGAACTTTGATTGATACTTCACAGTTTGGAGCTAACTTGGAACCGTGATACACATAAAAACAAGCTTTGACTAACTGTGGAGGAAAATGGGAGAACAAATGGGCACATGTCCAATGTTTTCATCACTTGCCATCATTATGTAACATGCCCACATAATAACCAAGTAACAGGGTATGAATTGTTTGTAGTAAACAAACAGCAGCAGGGACATCTATTGCTTACAAGACCACTGAACAAGTTATAATGACAATAATTCCCTCTTCAGTTAGCAGAATAATTCAGATCAGGCCACAATACATAATTTACACCTGCAATCATGTTTTAATTACAGTAGTAACAACATTTAAGAGAGTTTCTGTCTACTCTGGCTAGAAAAAAAATTTGTTATGTGATTTTATTGTATTCTTCTGTGAACAGGTTCCCTCTGCCAGGAGGTGATAAACCCGTGTGACCCTAGTCCCTGCCAGAATGGAGGCAGGTGTGAGAGCCGTGTTGGAGGCTATATTTGCCACTGCCTCAAGCAGAGTCATAATGGCTTCCTCTATGGAGGTGTAAATTGTGATTTGAGGCTAGTGGGCTGTGAAGGACATGAATGCCAGAACCAGGGCTCCTGCTCTCCTTTCCTGTTGGATGGGACTCACGGATACACCTGTTCTTGCTCGCCTGGGTACACTGGACCCCTCTGTAAGACCCCCACCACTTTCTCCTTTGAACGCAGAGGCTACCTGCTGCTGCAGAGTCCCCTGGTGGATGCGGAAGTGTCCTGCAACATCACCCTCAGCTTCAAGACTGATCTGGCCAGAGCGGTGCTTTTCCAGCGGAACAGCAGGGGGATGCTGCTGAGCCTGGAGCTGGACGAAGGGAAGCTTCGCCTCACACTGAGGAAGGAGGCCTCGCCTGATGCCGAAGCTGAAAGCCCCAGCCAGGTCCTGGAGCTTCCACACAATGTCACAGATGGAGAGTGGCATTCTGTGGAGGCTATGCTTGGAAACTGGGTGCTCAGTCTGAAACTCTTAGATGATGCTGGGAGCTGTGGGAGCCAGTCATGCCACGAGGTGGCCCAGATTCAAAGCACCGTGGCTGGGCTGGCGTCCCCTCCTCAGAACACTTTCATTGGAGGAGTGTTTCAGGACTCAAATAGCCCCCGTGAGGACTCTCCACTTCCAGCATTCATTGGCTGTATGCGTGATGTGTTTGTGGACTGGCAGCTGGTCGTCCCTGAGGAATGGCTGAGCGACTCTGCTGTTAATGTGTCCCCTGGCTGCAGCCACAGGGACCGCTGCCTGGATGTGCCTTGCCAAAACAGAGGACAGTGTGTCAACCTGTGGCAGAGCTACCAGTGCCGATGTCCAAGGCCTTATGAGGGGCAGGACTGTGAGGAAGGTATGTTTTCAGCTGTGAACTAATAGGTTCCAACAGGTGGAGAAATAAGACGGTCAAATAACATCTTAGAAACACAACTTAGAAACGAATCAAACTTTGGATATCTAACCATCAAAACCAGACATTAAACTTTAAGATAATCTGATTAATTGAGATGGAAGGAGAGAACTAGGTCATTCTCACCAAATTTGTTAAGTAGGTAATGACATAACATCCTTTGTTGATGTGTAACAGAAGATAAGGAAGGAGAGATGAGGAGAATCAAAAGCCACAGTAAAGGACAGAGGCACAGATCCTCTTATCTGACGCACTGGATTAAGGATATAAGGGATTCTATTTTGGAAATACACAGAACATGCAAGCAAATGTCACACCATTCAGTAGACTATTGAATACTGTGATCAATACATCAGCAACTAAATGATAAATTAAATGAAAAAGTTGTTTAGAATTTTCCACTCACGTTTCCCCTAAAAATACTGAAAAGTTTTGATTTTCCACCGAGAATATTTATAGCCTCTTGAGTCTATCGAAGCAGATTACTGATCAAAGAGTCTGATTGGATATTGGCGCACACATTAACTCACATACACACAAAGACATGGACTCAACACAGAGCTTTATGGTTTTCATATGGCTTTTCATACACTGTATGTCCTCTCTTTGTGTGTTCTCAATATCCTGCATGCCTTATAAGATGACAAACCCACAGTGGAAAGTGCTGACAGTGGACACAACATACAGAACATGAGGGCTGGTGGCTGCTTAAATTTCGCCTGGGGACCACAACATAAACTGCTTGAATCTCTTTTCCTTTATTTAGTTAATTCTGCAAAAACCCTTTATGTAGTAAATGTTTAGTTTTAGTGCTAAGTACAGATGAAAAAAAAATCATTTTACATCCCTGTGGTGAAGCTAAAATTGAATAAATAGTATTAAAGGAGAAGTCTGATAGATTTTGGAGTGTAAGCTGTTTTTGTACTTTGTGAATACTGACATTAGCTTACATGCACTCCAGCTCTTTGTTTGACTTTTGGTCAATACAATGCAGCCAACATTTAATTGTCTCCTCACTTTTTTCCCCTTTTTGCAGAACATGTGACTGCACGCTTTGGGAGCGAGGACTCTCAGAGTTATGCAACGTTCACTGTCACAGATGATCTGGGTCATGACCTCTACATCTCCCTCTTCCTGCGTACACGGAGGCAAAATGGACTCCTCCTGGCGCTTGCCAATAGCAGCAGCCAGTACCTGCACATGTGGCTGGAGGACGGCAAGGTCACGGTTCAGCTCAATAACTATGACAGCTTGAAGGCAGAGAGTGCGATTGATGATGGAGAAGTTCACTTTGTGAGTGTAGAGATGGTGAAGGACCGTATGGCACTGTACATAGCAGCTCAGAAACAGGGTGATGTGGAAGTCAGAACAGTAAGTGTCCAAGCAGGAGATACCGTGCATGTGGGAGGTCTGTTGGAGAGTAGGAGGACTTCAATGTTTGGTGGATATTTTAAAGGCTGTATCCAGGACCTGAGGATCAATGACAGGAGGCTGCTGTTCTTTGGGTTGGACACCTCAGTGACATCTTATCCTCTGGAGCTCATGGAAAATGTGACTGCTGGATGCTCTGGGGACAACGCCTGCAGCGTGAGTTCTCTTTCATTGATATTTGTTAATTAATATTTTTATTTTCCTAAAATAAAAAGCTTAAAATGAGACCTCTGACCAGTATACGTTTCATATTCAGAAAAGGAAAATCAGACATTATGTAGCATTTGGTAAAAGTAAGTCCCTGTATCAATTTCTCATCCTCAGAGGAACCCCTGTCTAAATGGAGGCATGTGCTACTCCATGTGGGATGACTTCACTTGCACCTGCCCTCCCAAGACAGCAGGGCGGCGCTGTGAAGAGGTCAGGTGGTGTGAACTGTCACCTTGCCCCACAGACACAGAGTGCAGAATGCTGAACCAGGGATATGAATGTAAGTGGCATCCATGATTTCACCAGTTCCAAGCAGAGATGTTTTTAAGTTGTTTGAGTCTCGTCCCATTTGAAGTCCAAGTATAGACACAAATCTTCGATGGCAAATTGAAGATCAAGCTGCAAGTCCACGTCAAGGCCACATTCAGACCAACAATAGGAATAAAACACAGCATTTGATCACCTCCCTTTCAAATGTGTTACTATATATCATTTTTCATAGCTGTGACCAAGTCCTTTCAGTGCATAGACCAAATAGTTTACCTGAAACCTTAGAGTTTACCAGTTCAAAATCTGTCTGTTGAATGTTTCAAGCCTTAAGGCAAGTCTTTAGGAAGTCAGACTCAATTTCTAGTCTACTTTGGTTATGAGAGACCTCTAGTTTAGAAAATGGTCTAGTAGTCGCATTTTACTTGATCATGGAGTAATTACATGTAGTCATTACTTAATCTCATGTAAGTCATGTAATGTAAACATTACATTGGTAGTTACATTTAAATTACATTACAATACATTACATTAATTCAATTAAAATCTTAAGTTACATTTTCAACCCATTTGATTGATTTTAGATATTTTTCCAATTTGTCATTACACTTCCAGTCACTGCATGTTAATACCTATCAGCATCAGTAAGGTTGGGTTTCCCACAAGTCCCCTTACAGTGAGCTCACTTTTGTCCCATGCATTGACAGTATATGGTCCCATGTCATTAGTGGTAAAGTTTGTTGCCTTCATCTCCTTGACATCATTTGTTAGTTACATAAAATCTCTTAAACCCGTATGGAATTGTTTACCTCTTAGACTCACAGTATGTATATACATTACCCAA
>NW_023339674.1:8619575-8625945 GCF_004916995.1 Morone saxatilis | reverse complement strand
AGTGATACAACATGCTTGCCTCAATCCGTCCAAACAGTATACTGCATGTGCTCCGTAAAGCAGGATTGGCCTGAAACCAGCTTATCCTTTTTTTGCTGGGATTAGTGTTGAATTTGCCGTGTTGCCCTTCTGTCCTGTGCGTAACCCCATGTTCAGTGATTAGCTCATTCAGGATACATGCTCCTTATGGGTATTTCCAATAAAATACCTCATCCAGTTACCTAAAAGGATTGTAGTGTTATCAAACAGGTAGAAGCCATGCTGTAGTACTGCCTGTTGTTTTTGTAATCTTTGAATTAGAAGTCAGTGCCACTGTCTAACGCCTTTCTTGTATTCTACTACATACTGGTAATCAAAAATGAGAAGCCAACTGACGAAGGAGCTTTTATGGTGCGACAAAGTGAGTGTGTACATGTGTTAACAAATATACACAACAGATATTTTCTCTAATCTCCCAGGCTACTCCAATGCAACCTTCCTGAATGAGAGCACTGTGTTGTCCTACCGGGGAAACGGCCACATATCCCGCAGTCTAACCAACCTCTCCCTAAACCTACGTACACGAAAGCATAATGCAGCTATACTCCACGCAGAGAAGGACTCAGCATTCGTCACACTCTCTGTCCAGGATGGGTTCCTCTTCATGGAGCTTCAAAGCACCACTGAAGAGGACAGAGCCGAGAAGCAAGAGGGAGAGCAGGGTGTGTCTACAGTCAGTCTCAGAAGCAGGACGAGTGTTAATGATGGTGAGTGGCACAGCGTCCACCTGTTCATGTCAGCGCCATGGGCACAAATCTCCCGGTGGACTCTGGTGCTGGATGAAGAAATAGAGGAAGCCAGCACTTCCAGGCGCCAAGGAGGCAATCTGGACTTCCTCAGGCAGGGGGTGGACATCTTCTTAGGGGGCCTGGCCCCTGGTGCTGGGTGGTCCCTGGCTGGTTGCCTTGGCACAGTAGAGCTGGGTGGCATTGCCCTGCCTTACCTCAGTTCCTCTGATGTGAACCTTCCACGCCTACAGGAGGAGCAGTTCATCCAGACATCACTGCATACTCCGCTCCTTGGCTGCGGTGGGGCCCCCATGTGTGAACCCAACCCCTGCCTGAATGGAGGGGAGTGCCAGGACCTCTTCAACACCTACAACTGCAGCTGCGTCGAGGGCTGGGCTGGAAGACGCTGCGACTTCTTCACTAACACCTGCGCTTCCAGTCCATGTGTTCACGGCAACTGCAGCGTGAACGGGCTGACCTACCAGTGCACCTGTGAGTTTGGCTATGCAGGTATGGACTGTGATGAGGAGGTGGATGTGTGTGAAAACCACCTGTGTGCCCATGGAGGCACCTGTCTGCACGGGCCGGACAGGTACGCCTGCCTCTGCACTGAGAACTACACTGGACCCCTCTGCAAGTAAGTCGATGTGTTTGTTGGATAAACAGAAAAGCAGGAAAATAAAATAGAATAAAATAGCATTAAATAGTCACTTTCTAGTGGGGGAGGAAACAAAACAATCCCAGTATAAATATTTCATGCACTGAAGATGACTTTGCACATCAATGAACAGTTTCGAGAGCTTAGTTAGTTAGTGAACACAAAATACACAAATAAATAGCTCCAAATTGCACAAACAAGGGACTGCACAAACACAAACAAAATCCTTCACTGTAAATGTCTCCACATCTCTGCCTCTGTTCAGCATTTCAACCACGCCTGCAGCGAGCGTCTCAGAAGCTGCATTTCTATTCTAGTGTCAGCCAGAAAAGGCCTCAGTCTGCTGTGGTGTTTCACTACACAAGGCTCTCTGGTTCAGCGCCAGTTTCTTTCCCCTGTCATCTACCGTTTGCCTCGGAGAACCAGCAGGGGAACGCCTCCAACCATTTATCCTGTAAACACACAGCCTCTTGCATTTTGCCTCTTTTGCACAAGGAAAACCTTTGCAAGTGTCTCGCTAAGCAAGACACCAGACAAGCTGCACATCTCCCTTTACTGGGAACATCTACGCTGCAAAGTTTTCATCAAAATGACTTCTTTTTGTTTGTGTCTCTTGTTTGTGTCTCTTTCTACCCCCCTTCCCCGTCTTTCTTTCTGTTCCTCTCCAGTGAACGCATTGAAGAAATTCCGTGGTACATTTCTACCAGAAATGTGTAAGTTGCTCTGTTTTTTTTTCTCTCAGGTGTTCGCTATTTGTTTCCTGTTAGATATTTGTCTCTCAAATGTCATGTACAATGTCTCTTGTTTTTTTTGTTCAAATGCGTGCAACAAAATGGCAAGCAAAGCTAATATTAACGCTGCCTGTGACATTGTTTGTCTTGCACTGAGATACCCATGGTTTCAAATGAGTGACAACTATAGTTCAAAATAATTCCTGGCATCTAAATTAAAACTTCACCAACCAAAATTGTACACTTTACAAAATAGAAAATCCTGTGTTTTGTAACCACTGAGGGATGAATTTAAAGTTTAAAGATACATAATATTTTGGAACAGAGCTGCTGTGCTTCAGGCAAATAGAAGGTTATAGAGGCCAAAAGAAATGGCTACCTTTTTAATTCCTGTACATGTGATTTCACATCCTGCTGGTGAGTAGTTGCCAGAGGTCTTTAATCTTATTATCCTGTCCCCCTCCTAAGCCTCTTTGTTTCTGCTGTGGAGAGCAGCAGGAAGCCAAACAGTACTGCTCCTGCGCGACTATTTCTTCTGCTTCCGGCAGACGCAATGATGTCAAACTCTGCTGCACATGCCCTGCTGAATACCCCAAGACCTCTGATACTAACACATAAGCAACACGTGTATTTACTTTCTTACATGTCTTACTGTCTTCTTCCAGGAGGCCTAAGCTACCTGTTTCTGTGTGCGGTGATGACACTAGAAACTACACCTGCTTCAATGGAGGAAATTGCACTGACCGAGAGCTGTCTTGTGACTGTCCATCAGGCTTCACTGGACACCGGTAGGAAAGGAAAAGACTTGAATACTTTTAAATAAAACCTCATTTTAAGTAAAATGGATCCAGAGCAGACTGAGATATTAAGACAAATCATCCCCTGATTAACAGAACATAGAATGAATTCAGTCACACTTTCATTAGCTGATTGGCATCAGCTGAATCATTCATGCTACACAATCACTGGCTCATTCACCAGCTATCAGCTGACTAGTAACGTCCAATCAAATTCATGCAGAAGCACAACATGGCCATTATATCCTGACACCTCACGATTTCTTGCTACACTTATACCAAAGCTGTTTTCTGCAGCAGCTCCCTCCACCACCCAAATCTCCTCCTTCATGTGCTATATTATTATTAATTATTGACTAAAATGTATTGTTTATGTATGTTTATTAAAAGGGGCATTATTTGTGGTCACCTCCTTGATAATAAGCATCTCTGATTAAACTGTGATTCTGTGTCTGCAGGTGTGAGCAGGAGGTGGACGAGTGCAAGTCCAACCCCTGTCTGAACGGAGGCTACTGTCGCAACCTCGTCAATAGATTTGTCTGCATGTGCGACATGAGCTTCGCCGGAGACACGTGCCAGACGGACGTAAGCGACATTTACTTTTATGTGGCCATGCTGCTTTGGCAGAACCTCTTTCAGCTGCTCTCATATCTCATCCTCAGGCTGGACGATGAGCCAGAAATAGACTGGGGGGGCATAGACATGTGAACATGTGAAATATGTGCGTGCTCTTGTCTTTGGGACTGTTTGAGAAAGTGAGTGCAGAGTGGGGTTTGCACGTTTGTCAGTGCATGTGTATGGGTGATAAAAAAAAAAAAGAGAAGGACCAGTGGTTTACCATACAAAGCACAGGGGATGAGGCATTTATTACAGCACACAGCACACATTAGGGTTTTCTCTAGTTTGACATCAGGTTAATGGTACCACAGAGCTGTTTCTGTGCCTTAAATGATACTTTGGTAATTAGAAGCACCTTATTTAATAGAGTTATTTATTTTGTTTAACTACATTTATTTATTTAAATAGCCATATATCACAGATGCAATAATGTCTCACAAAATCAGCACAGAAGGTTTAGTGCTGCAACTCAAGATCATTTTCGTTACTGATTAATCTGCTGATTACCGTCTTGATTATCTGACTAATCCTTTAATCTATAAACGTGACAAAATGTTCAAAAAGAACCTGCTTCAAACCTTCAAACTGCTCGTTTCAATCATCTATTACAACTTAAAGAATTTCAATATGAAACAATCTGAAACTAAGTGATTAATCAAATTATCATTACAGAACAAAACTGCATAGGATAGTCGCTGTGGTCTAAAGGGAAGGGTAGTCTACATTCAGTAAAGCACTTTTTGATGCAGTGAAGAACATTATAAAATATTTGTTATTTATAATGTCTCTCACTGAAGATATCCTGTCAGTCTTGTCTGAACTGGATTTTGGGAGCTCATACGGATGAACGTGTGAACTATCAAAAACAGTGTTGTAGTTACAAAGGCGCCTAGAGGGGCTAGAAGACGACAAGATGTCTCCCTTTGTTCTTGATGTGCGTTCAGAGCACTGTGCTCACTGACTGACTGACTGCTGTGTGCTGTTTTGTACCAAAGAAGACGTTTCTGTCTCTAAACCTTCCTGGGTGAGGCAAAAAGATATTTTAAGCCTAAATTCTTTGCAGCTCTACTTGAACGTTATGTATCAACACCCACCATGCTGTTGTGGTCAGCATATCGTAACTCTCAGAATCATTGCACTTGTGTGTTCCTTGTGAAACTACTGTGTTTATGTCTGTCTTTTAGTCTTTAGACATCATGCTGGATCATCCATGTATGACCATAACTTCCTGTCTGTCTTTTTCTTCATCATATTCTGTCCTGTCTCAATTTAAATCCAATCTCTGTCTTTGTTCTTGTTAAATAAAATAAATCTTATCAGCCTTTGTCTGTCTTCTGTCCTCTTTTCATCTCTCTCAACTAATTTTCCTCTTTCATCACCACACATTTGGTTTCCTTTCCAATTTCCTTTATCCATTCTCTCCTCCAGACAAAGTGCCGCTGAAGGTAACTGCAATACAAATCCTTTCATTGATTTCCTAACTGTGTATCGGTGAGTAAAGGAGCCGACATGCCCATGTCAGGTGGCTGGCTACTGTGACACCAAACATAGACACTTAATCTTTCTTAACAAGATGTAGTGTGAGTAGATCCCAGAAAAGCCCAAGTTCATAGACACACATTATCACACACACACACACACACACAGAGCAAAGGTACAGTGCTACAGTATTTGCACATGTTTGTCCATAGTGGCAGACTCAGGCTATTTGAGGGGCATGCCATCATTGTGCGGAAACATGTGATGCATTTATGGTGAAGCAGCTTATTCAGGGTTAGAATTAGCACCCTAGAGAGCATTTTATCTGACATAGGGGCATCAAAGGGGGCATTTTGCTGTGTTTTTTTTAAATGGGGGCACTAAACAAGGGCTGTAGATTTTGGAAGAACATTAGGAAGGGATCTTTTAATTTTTGTTTTACAATACACGTTTTTGAAAATTAACACAGCCATGGTAACACAACATCATAGTGTCCCAGCAATGCGCGACCTCCTCTTATTTTTATGAGTGACTTTCGCAAACATGTGTTCATATATTTCTAACATACTGTCCATCTATTTTTAAATATCTGGAGAAGATGTACTTTTCTGTAATCTGAGGATCAGATTAATGTGGCTGTTACAGCTTCTACCTTTATTACTTTTATCTATATATTGGGCAATTCTGTTTGGTCCACCCATATGCATGTTCTTGGTGACTCTTTTCTAAAATGGGCAGACAAATTTACATCCCTCCATTTTAATCTTCTGACTGTTGTTATAAGAGACCCAAAACTGGGAACAAATCCCTGCAGCCATGTTCCAACATCTTGTAGAAAGCCTTCCCAGAATAGTGGAGTCTGTTACGGGAACAGATTAACACTTGTGTTTTTGATTGAAATGTTCAACAATCACATTTGGGTGTCCACATACTTTTGCCCATGTAGTCAATATGCAGTAGCACTCCTCTCTTGTAAACCTACCTCCTCCCTTCCATCTTGTATTTTTCAAGTCTGTGTGTACGTGTGTGTGTGTGTGTGTGTGTGTGTGTGTGTGTGTCGTTTGCAAGCACAGGTAGCCATAATGGTGAGGAGAGAGGGGGAGGAAATGGGAAGCAGTTTTTCAGTGTCGGCACTGATGTGGCCATCCTTTGAGAGCGAGAGAAGCAGAGAGGGAGAAATGTGCTTCGCCAGCGAAAAAACAGCATCTGGCGCTGAAGTGCAGTTTCAGCAGAGAGCTGGTGGCATTCACAGAAGTTCGGTCTGCTTCACAGAAACGTATGAGGGCAGCTTATCTGGCAGGAACCACACACACACACACA
>NW_023339674.1:8607230-8619501 GCF_004916995.1 Morone saxatilis | reverse complement strand
CACACACACATACATACACACAAAGCAGGTTGATAGTGCTGACAGCAGGGAAGCATTGCTGCTGTCTCTCTGTGTGTAGCTGCTCTGCTGAGGCTTCAGGGTGGCCTTGCTGTGTACCTTAGAGACTGGTTAGTTAGACATCTCTGTGTCTGTGTGTGTGGCAGTCGGTGACTGATGGCGGGTCCTGGCTGCAGGCTGCTCCGGCTCGCTTGTGTCACACTCGCTATGACAGCCAACTGTGCTGCAGTGACAGGTAAGCACTTTCCAGGAGTCAACAAAGAACCCGTAGCGAGGGAAAGAAAGTGTAATGTCTACAGCGTCGAGCATGAGTGCATAAGTTATTTTTTGCCTCAGGATATGGATGGTTGTATTTTTATTAGAATTATGTTTCCCTGTTGATTGCTGAGTGCAAAGTTTGCTGACTTCTGAGATTTTTTTTTTCATAGTCTTGTGTAACCTGACAAGTTCAGTAAAAGGCTTTAGTTATGAAGAAGTGTCAGCCAAAATTTTAAGTGTAATGGAATGATATTTACAGCTGTTGTGCTGTTGTAGCAGCCACTCAGAGTGTCACGACAATCACGGCAACAAGAACTACTGATGTAAGTGCATCTTTGGCTGCTGGTTAATGAACAATCATTCACCTGCTGTACTGGAAGCTTTGATTTGCCTTGATTCACTGGGTTTGACATGTGAGGTCATAAATCAATGTGTTTGCATGAAGGGTAATTGTGTTTCTGGTTGGTAGTGAAGCTGCTTGTGTGTGTTTGGTGTGTGATGATCAAAGGGCCACAGAGTTGTAAGTAAGGAAATTAATCTTAACAGGTTTCATTAGTCATCAAAACGCCTTCAGACACTTAATGTAAAGCAGGTTTTCTTCCTGATAGAAAAGAATCATGTGTGCATGAGCTATTTTTGGTGTTCTTCTGGTGGTGTTTGCTGTGTATGTGTAAATGGGATCATCAGGCAGAATCTTGCGTGTGTGTGTGATCCTCCACAGACGGAGCGTGCTCCATACAGCTCGCGGGTGGCTGCCGTGCTGGCACCGTGTCTGGTTGGCTTGGCGATAGTGGTGATGCTGGGGCTGGCGCTGGCCGTAGCCAAACTGCGAGAGAGGCGGCAGACGGAGGGAGGTTTCAGTCCGCGGCAACTTGAGGCTCCTGGTGGTCGCAACCCACCTGCTGAGCTGGGAAACACATCCATCAGCACTTTGGCAGCACGTGTTGAGCGCCTGGTGTAGTGTGGAGAGGAGAAGTGTGTGTGAGTGAGAGAAACAGTGTGTGAGAGACAGAAATAAACAACGTATCCAGTGTACGAGTTTGTTTAAAACATAACATGTCCACTAAGCTCCTATTATCTGATTCTGTCTCTTTTCCTGCAGTTGACCGCTGAGGGTTTGACTTCTGACCTGTTGCTGTCCGTCAGTCTGGCATCAGTTATTCTGCTGCTGGTTCTCATCCTCACCTCTGTCGGCCTGGTGGTGGCGCTAAATCGACGCGCCACACATGGCACCTACAGTCCCAGCCGACAGGAGAAGGAGGGATCACGGGTGGAAATGTGGAGCATCACCCAGCCGCCACCTATGGAGAGACTTATATGAGATGCAGGCGGAGACTGTGTTTACATGCAGGAGGGGGACGTTGTTATTGTAGCAATAAAGGAGCTAATGCCAGAAATACGCCTGATAACAGATACATAACTTAGATTGAAGCAAGAGACTGCTGAACTCTGTAGAAGAATATCTGCAGCCTGCATGTAAACACGGTCTTCCTCTCACAGTAGCTCCGTTTTAAATTACAGCTGTCGCTTTTCATTTGCATATGCACATGCTGTATGAGCTCTTGTGACACCCTTTTTGTGTAATTGCATATCCCAGCGCTCCATCCATCTTCCTGCAATGTTTTGCACCTGGCTTCAGCATCCAGCAGTGCATCCATCTAAATTTAAAAGATTTGAGTTCAGAATGTATCGAGTCTGTCACATCTTTGTGTCTGATCCATATTATTAGGATTGATGGA
The DNA here is from genome assembly GCF_004916995.1 of Morone saxatilis. Lineage (NCBI taxonomy): Eukaryota > Metazoa > Chordata > Actinopteri > Moronidae > Morone > Morone saxatilis. The sequence goes on along the minus strand of NW_023339674.1, from coordinate 8,617,486 downwards.
CCAGTGAGCAATCAGTAAGTAGTAAAAACTGATCAGTATTTGGGACACATTGTCTTAAAGCATCATCTGGAAACAGATAAATCCTTACAAAGCTCAGTCATTTCCTAAAACAACAGGGCAGTGTAGTTTTTAGCAAACATGACTCAAACAGCAGTATGTAGTGCATTTTTTGGGGACTATTTTCAGAGGTGGATTAGTACACATTTGGTAAGTATTTACAGCAGCAGTGTTTGTGCGATTGTTTCAAATTAAACCAGAATCATTGTAGTGAAGAAACATGTCAAGTCAAGTGTCAGTTTTGGCTTCACAGACAATACTTATAACAGGATCAATTCATTGTTGTTGTTTTTTATCTTTTAATGGGATTTGTTGACAATAAGACTCATCCTTCAGCAATTTAATTGTATTTATTACAGAAAAAATGCCTTTCAAATTCTTTGTGTGTTGTCTACACGTTGAGTGTTGCTGCAAGTATTGATTTATTTTTCATTTTCAGTGAACATTCCCACTGGACTTTCCATACTGTAGCTCCTTACTGACAGAATAATGTCCTCTAAGAGTCAGATTTCAAGTTGCACTAGTAAAGAATAGTTTCTTAGTTTCTTCTAGGTTGATTTATATGCTGTTAGAAACAAGAACTGTGTATTGAATGCGGTGTAATTTCCAGTGTATATACTGTGATGATGAGTTTGTTTATTGTTTATTGCTGTGAACTTTATTGCTACCTTCACTTGTTAGCAATTGTACATAGAGAATGTGCTGGTTCATTAAAGTGATTTGTGTTAATTTTTTTGTCAACAAAATATTGCAGGTTTATTTAGGAACAATGTGGTGCTACTGTAAGAAAGAATTTTGACTTTAGTGTTAGGTAAATCAATAAGCCAATGCCGACTGATATTCTCACACACACACACACACACAACTACACTATACTACTCAATAAACCAGCATTGTCTTTGTGAACTGTGAATACACAATATAGGCTACCACCCTGACTATTTCGTCAGTAAAATACATTGTTTCTTAACACATACTGTGGTTCTATCTATGGTAATACAGAATTTAGAATAAAAAAAGTCCAGAGATGCAAAAGCATGAAACAGTATAATTTATTTTCAGTTCACAGTGCATACATTATGTGCAGTAGTACCAAGTTACTCATGAATAGCACATTAGATTGACCTCAGTTGTTTAAGACAGTTGTTTTCTCTGCAATGAGAACATGCAAGTGTGCACAGAATCAGAAAATCAGTAAATGGCATACCGAAGATTTAATCATCATTACAATACCCAAAATAGAGACTGAAAAAAAGGAAAATGTTGCTTACTGTGACTTGTCCAAGGTTGTCACTACACTGAGCACTGAGTTTTTTTAATGTGTGGTTAAGGGGGAAGTCATAATATCTTTGTTAACCTGTGCTCTCACTCCATAGTACCTCAGTAAAAGCTGCTACATAATCTGTCACCTCCCACTCTATCAAAATTTGTAATTTCAGGACAATTATACTTACCATATATATATTCATAACTTAACACTCTATTTTTAGCAGAGTATAAGTTAGTTATCACAAACCTGCAGATACTGAAATGCATATCCCCTGACAATCATTTCTTCATTGTTGTACAACATTAGTGTAAACTGGACCAGAGTTACTAAAGCTTTTCATATCACTTAACAGCAGCTGACTGCTCAAGTATTTCCCCCCCACAAACCTCTACGGTTAGATTTACAGTAGCCAGTAACCAAAGTAGAAATGTTTTCTTCTACAGAAAATGCCAGGCAGATGACATTTCACTCTACAATACCCATATGCAAGGCAGAATGAGTGTATTGTACGAGATCCAATGTTCTTTCCATCATTCTCGATTTCATGGAAGTGCTAAATACTGAAATAATAATTAATACCAACAGAATAGACCACATCTGTTATACTAAACAAAACAAAATCATAGTATACAACATACAGGTACATACATGCAGATACAACAATAAGCATTGTACCATGTACAGCAAGCGTCAGTCTCTGCTTATTTTGATTAGAAGGTGTCAAATGCTTCTGAACATGAATGGCTACATGGGACGTTTGTTAATATTCTCTATTTTTATCTTCCAAAAATAAAATCTAAAACATTCAAATATTAGGTGTCATTTTTCTACAACACAACACCAATTATATATTATCCATGTAAAATAAACTCAAGCCAGCAAAAATACACGTCTATTCAGCTGAAAATAATTTTTCATCAATATGAAATCAACTAGAGAAACTCCTCTGAGAAATGTTTTTTTCAATACAGTTGGCTCAGAATGAGTGTTCAAGATTTTTTTAAAAAAGAGGAAAGGAAAAAAAAGAGAGCAAAAACTATACAAGTAATCACCTATTAGTACAACCAAAGAAAGTACCTAATTTACAAAAAATCAAATAACCCAGAGAAATTCAGACATCTTCTCTTAAATACAGGCAGGAAGATTCCCACCGACCACCGCAGCAAAGAAAAACACAGAGTAACTCCAGCTGGACCGCAGCCGAAACTCAAAAACAAAACAGCTATAAAAAACAATGCTAGTACCCAAGTTCATTTCAGGTCAGTTTCTAAAGGACCAAAAACAGGTTTCACGTCTGCTTATTATATAAATAAATGTTCCTAACTGTGATTTAAGGTGGTCTGAAAACATTGCATACATCTCCTTTATATAATACTGTACCTTGTTCTGATTATCGGGTGGTACTCTTACTGTATAAGGCACACCATACACACCGTTCTGTCATTAACACCCGCAGACACACCTCAGCTCACACACAATTAAATAGACTTTGATATTTATTTATTTTGGGACACATTAGGCTTACTCCTATTGATTGAGTGATTTTTTTCAAGTAGAATAATGCTTTATAATATAATTACTTTAAAAAAAACTGACCTTTTTTTTTAATAATTTTAAATATTTGCATAGTAAATAAGTTTTATTTAAAGTGTTTACACTGAATAAGGCCAGTGCAAAGATTGTTCTGGAGACTGTTTTTTTTCTCCTTTTTGGAATTACTAAGACTGATTCCTGGGCTTTTAGAAGCACGCCAAAGACTTTATGAGCAAATCGTTAACGCAGAGCAGCACTCAAAAAGCGGAGAAATAGCTGCTATTAAACTGCCACACCGACTGGCGTCTGGCATAAATCATGAGAACAACGAACCATAAATGTAATAATCCCAACACAAGCACATGAAAAAGCTTTCTTCTTTTCTCTGGGTTTGCGGCGGCACAGGGAATGATGGGAACCCACAACCTCTGGACGCGGGCGTTTCTCTCCACAGGAGAGTCTGTTATAGAAATACTTTTGACTCTGTACACATTACATCCATGTAGCTACTCTCCGAGGAGAACCGTATTGCTTCATTACAGTACAATCATCAAACACTGCACACTACTTTACAGTGTGTGACTCTAACCTAGAAGGACAGAGATTGCATTTCCTCCTGTGGGCAAAGACATGAAGACAGACAGAGAGAAAGACAAAGACTCTGTTATGTGATAAGTCTGGTGATATTGTATATTTTTCTTAATATGAATAAATAAAATGAAAGGACCTAAACCAAAAATGAATTTATCCTACTTACAAATAATCTACAGCTGACAACAGTCCCCAAAAAATGCACTATTTACTCCTGCTTGAGTCAAATTTGCTCAAATCTACAGTTTTCCACTATTTTAAGAAATGACTGAGCCTTTTTTTTTTTTAAACTGAAACTATAAACTATTTTTTATGTTTTCAGTAGGAACAAATGGGCTTGGGGATAGATACAGAAATCTGAAAGCAACCCGAGAAGGATGCATTGTTTTGTGGGATTTGTTTTGAGCAGTTAGAAAGTGTTAGAATATCACCGGCCCCTTATCCTTTTAAGCTCCCATTTTCCCACATCACCCCTCCAAACCAGCAACTGTCCCAATTGTTAAGGTCCAGAGGTGAAAAATTACATGGTGCCTGAAGGACGAATACCGCAGAATTATTAAGGACAGACACCATGAGGGGAGCGTGATGATTGAAAATTGTGAACAAAGGAGAAAGGAAACAGGACATGGAGGATTGACCCTGGCATTTTCCAGACCAGCGCAGCTTGTAACTTTCTGACTGTCTTTGGCTTCTCTTCAGAGTGACAGAAGTGTCTTGGAGGAACTACAGCAAGAGGGCAGAGGGAGAAAGATGGTTGCAACATGCACATCTCCATCTGGAATGGCAATTTAAAACAGGCAGCCTTAAAGCACATCACTATTATATATAAATACTATTTATACTATACTATAACTATAGTGTATACTATTCAAGTACCCTACTATTATAGGTCTATTAACTATTCTAATAATCCAGAGAAACACAGTGCTGTTTAATAATTGTTAACTGTTGCATTTACGATCTGAGAGAATCGGAAAATCTGATTACAAAGTACCTGTTATGGTATCTATGGATTAAGACACCAGAGTATTAAAAACAAATCACATGTCCATTTAAGGCATGGTGATAGAAAACAAACATTTAAATTACACAGTGTATAATTAGTTTCAAAGGCCAGAGTGGACTTTGAGTCTGAAAATCCTGCCTCATTTTGTTGTGTTTGCTCAAATGATTTTAGTATCAGGCGGTCAAGACTCTGAGTACAATTTTTTAATCTACAAGTGCAAATTTAATTTGATCATGTGAAATGTTTGGAACACTGTGAGTAAAGGACTGACATAATGGTGTGTTGCATCCCTTCTTAATCCTGAAAAAGTACTCTGACTTCTTTTCTCAAGTGAAGGTGGAAAATTCTTCAATTTCCGGTTGGAGACTCATATTTTACCCATAATGTAATTAATGGGTCTTTTTTCCCCCCAGGTATTGCATTGTGAATAGTTACACGATGAAAAATACAACACAGGAAAATAATATGTGTTATCCATAAAGTTAGATGATTACAGACAGAAATACTATGATGAGCAGTAAACACACTGCAAAAACATCCTTCTTATCAAGTCTTTTTTTGTTTGCATTTGAGTTTCAAAAAAATCTGATCTCACAGCACTCCAAAAACACAAAGCAATCTAAGTACTATGGCCTCAGTTTGTGTTTTTGAAGTGCCAAGTTTACAACATAATTCACTTGTTTTAACTTTCTAAATTCACATCTTGTCACTTAAGCTAAATATTCAATTCACTCAGAGGAAAAGCACCTATCCTGCATTGAATGTGAAAAAACCTGCCACTGTAGTAAGATCATTTGAACCGGTTTCCATTGTAAATCAATGTATTATAAGTGTTAGAGATATTTACGTGTATTGAAGATACAGACATTCATTTCAAGAACATTCTTGAAACAAGTTCATAGTTATTGAAAACAGGTTTAAACATTCTTACTGTGGTGGCAGATTTGAAGAAAATAAGGTTTCTAGGGCTCTATTTTACAGAGAAATGTCTTGAAAAGATGGAGACTTGTGCAGTGCACTAATTTACCTCTTCCTATTTCCTGCTCTAGTGGCTGTGACTCTGTTGTTACTCTGCCTGTATGACATCAACTTTGTCCGTAATATTTCCTGATAGCTGAGTGTTGAGATAAAAAAAGATCTCGTTGTTGAGATAGCGGCTAATAGTAATAGAAGAATTAAAGTGAATATATTTCAGTAGAACCTATGGCGTTTTACAGACATTGAGTCTTTGACATCCCTACGACTCGTCTGTGGCTTTGCCCTGGACCTGGTGGTGACTGTTGTTGCAGTGAACTTGTGAGAGCTGCAGGCTGGTGTGGAGGACTGAGCTGAGGCAACACATGGACTCAATCTCCTCGAGGAGGCCTTGATCCTGCACCACAGCCGCCCCTGAGCCTTTACCCTGACCCAGACACAGGCCGAGCCCCAGGAGCCCCTCCTTGGACACCTCTTTCTCCCATGGGACCTGCATAGCTGAATGGCTGTTACTTGCCGGGCTCCCCTGACCCTCCTGGTGGACCTTGCTGCCCTGCCTCTGGAGGGCCTTTTCCTGGTAGTGCCTCACTGTCTCCTTGGACAGCACCTTCCTCCTCAGGATGCTGGTGGAGGCAGTCTGGTTCTGGGCCTGAGGAAGCTCTGTGCTGGTTTGTGGGTCTGAGATGGTCCGAGGCCGTGCCGCTGGTACAGGAGAATAATTTTCTGGAGAACTGTAGGTATGGGAGAGAGAGGGGGATGGCGGCATCGGTGTAACTCTATGGGACATTGAAGGCGAGTAGGAGTAGCGGTCTCCTGGTTGTCGCCCTGGAGGTAGAAGCTGAGGGTCAGAGCTGGGTTGACGAGGACGTGACTTGGAGATGTCAGTGTCCTGGGCTGGAGGTGTAGCTGTGATGACGGGCACTGCAAGAGCTGTCGCCGGTTTCTTTGACACCTTCAGGCTGCTCTTGTTGGGCTGTCTGCGCGGTGATGGGGGAAGGTGTTTTCCGTGGACTGCGCTGTCATCCTGGCCCATATTCCAGCCACCCTGATCCCCGCCTGCACCGCAGCCACTCTCATCTGCAGGTTTAGAGTCGCTGGAAGGTGTGAGCTTGCTCTGTAACGGAAGGAAATACTAAATTAAACAAATACCTTTATGAACAGACCTGGATTTCTTCAAATATCTGCTTTTATGAAGTATGTGAGCGAGAACACTATGTCATGTGCATCTTACTGCCAGCTTTCTGCACACTGTTTAAATTAGGACGGCACATGCACCGATCGGTGTATCCCAATAGTCAACATATGAAAAGCCCTGATCCTTAGCAAATGAGCTATCGTGCTTGGCTGTAAAAACCTCCTTGTTGTTATGGCGATCCAAGCAACGTGTGGGCATTTACGTCTGGTCGAGTCCCATTATACTCAATGGGGAAAGAGTCTGTAAGGAGTTCACTGAATACCTTTGTTAATTATTATTTATGCTTTTGTAAACTACTATCTACAGAAGGTGTTGAAGTATTTCTTCATTTTTTAATTCCCCAAGTCAGAAAATATCATCATTTCTTTTAAGCTAATAGGAGAATTTGAGAATCAGATATATGGTACCTCTGGGGTTAATACAGATATAACAGTGGAGATGCTGTGCACAAAAAGCTATTTGAAATTGATTATTTTGAAAGGACCCAACATTATTTGTTTTAAGACTTAATGGCTGTCTATCTCCACCCATCTATCAATGTATGTATTGTCTGGACACTTTCTGTTACATCTCTCTGCCCTCTTTTTTTAAGTCTTGAAAATGTAAATAACAACAGAGGCCTTCTCATAATCTAGCCTCCCTCCAGTCTTTCTTACGTACCGGGGCCTTGTAGTCTAAATCTTCCATGGACCTGAAGAAGTCCAGGCTCTTGGCAGTGCTGAGTTTGCCTTGCTCCATCGTTGTGGTGTTCAGAGAGTCCAGGATTTCCTCCAGCAGGTTCATCTGGCCTGAGCGGGAGGAATCGATGTCCAGTTCTAGCGAGTAGGAATCATCGCTGTCCTCGATGTACGAAGGGACATCCCCGCTGTCCTCCGAGGAGATCCTGGGAAGCGAAAGGGACAGAGCAGAGTTAAACAGTGTTTCACTCATTGTACTAATGTATTGTTATGAATATCACTGAGAACAAGTCAACAATTACACTGTGATAACTAGTTCCTTTGAGAAGAAGTAGTTATAGTGTATGACTGATGTTTCTGTCAACTAATGTTGTTACTAAATATGTCCACTTGGGGGCAATATTATCATAAGTAAAAAAGGGGCTGAATCTCCTTGGAAAAGCAACTTTGAACCTGCAATCAACTTTTTCTTTCTCTTTTTCTAAAATTAATCAGTCAGATTAAATGTTCTCGTATCTTAATATAAATGGCATGCATACTTGATACAACATGAAAATGGCTTCAATGACAAAATGTTGTGAAGCAATAGGTCATAAAAATAGGAGTACTTACTTGCTTGCAGTGTCCAGCTCATCGTCATCAAGCCCGTAGCCAAGATCTCGAGGGCCCATGCTCATGGGAGACTTGTTCAAGTTCTGCTGTTAATGAGAACAACAAAGAAAGTGGATGTAGTTAGACGCAAAGAATAACATGATAAAACAATATAAGTGGACTCGGGGGGGGCGGGTGGTTGTGTCTCCCTAAACATGGAGTCTAGACATAATATAGTGTTTTCATAAAACAACAGCTTGGAAGCAGATATAGAAAAGATGCAGGTCTGGTGGGTCCCCATAAGGCAAGAGTACTAGTTTTTTTTTTTATGAATTAGGGTTGAGACTAAATTTGTCAAATTTGGGTCTAGGGATAAAAATCTTTAGGCTCCCCTGCAGTATTTTATCACACTCAGCATTATATGTGAACTACAAGCTACTTACGCAGAGTGAGTTAAGATATGGGTAACTACATTAATCATTTGCATTACACACACCAGTGCATGTGATTTTGTATTTGTCATTGCAGAGTGTTGAATGATCAGTGTGTACTGTAGTTGTCTAACACAGTGGGTTTAATAAGCCACCTGTGTACCACATTTAATGGGCGGGTTAAAAAAGAGACAGAAGCTTCACAGAGCAGGGCAGGACTCTCCCCATGGGAGCCCAAATCTGCCCCAGGCCACTTATTAACATGCCTTCCACTACGACGCACATGTTCCTCTCTCACTGCATGTGCATGTTCACTTATGTTAACACTATCTCACTTTGTAATTTACACTCTTTGCATTTTGCCCATTTATCTTCTCACATATTGCTGCACACCTCCTGTGTACATTTTTATGCTAAGATCTCAAATTTTCCTTCAGTCTCAAGCACTCATGGGTACACTTAAAATGCTAGCACTGCTAACAACCAGTGTGCGTTAGCTTTACGGGACACTGCCATGTTTTCCCTGTTTTTTTGTGTGTGTGGCTTAGATCCACCTCTCTGATTTTCTCTGCACTCACGTTAGCCACATTATCAAAGCCCAGCACTGAGGAAAAGGTTCTTTACAAGCCTAAACATGAGCGGAGCACAGGGGTGTGTTTAAGAAGTGAAGACAGTAGTGTCTGTGTGCTTGTGTTGTGGTTATGGTAGAGGCGGAATCAGAGACACAAAGGTGAAGAACAGAAAGAAACACTTTAAATGAAAAGGCAAAAAACAGAACACATGACCAAAAGAACCAAGGAGGAAGGGAATGAATAAAAAAAGGAAGGAAGGAAATATTGAGAGGTGAGGTAAGATTCCTCAAAGCCCCAAAGAATGATGGGAATTGTTGGGGGGGGGGTCAGAATCAGTATTGGAACCGTGAACCAAGCCGGTCTTGATTAGCCGACGCAGTGCCAGCCAGACAGGCGGAATGTAACGTGTGGCTGGCCTGGCCTCATTTAGGGCCTGTGTTCGGCCAGGGAAGACATACACACCCACACACACTCACATATACACACTCGGTCACATACGCACCCTATTACAAAAAAACACAAAGAGTTAAAGTGCCATTTTCTCCATAAAAGTCAGCGGAGGAGATGTGTGCAGTAGCCACTTAAGCCTCTCAGCCATCGGGCTAAACACGAACACATGTGGTGGCACTGCTGATTGGCCAAGCCGCTCCCCTTCCATGGTAGCTTGGAGCAATAATGAAAGAGATTTCAGAGGGGCTCAGGCCTGGGATCCCTAAACAGCCTTTAATGGATTCCTGTGTCAGGGCAGTAAATCTGGGGCCAGGCCGACATGCCAGCCAGCCAAAGCAGACCGGCAGAGCGGAGATGCACCTGTGAGACACTTGGGGAGGGTGGGGTTCGGACAGAAATGGTTCCACACAAACACTATCAACACATGCCCTGTGTGTTCATGGTGCGTGAGGTTATTTAGACTGTGCATTTGTGCAAGAGGGCTGTGTTTGGGGAAGCAGGGCCTCTCCCTGCGTCTAGGTGTTTATTAAAGCAAGGTGAACCCAAACACAACCAGACACAGGTCATGAAGCCTGGCCCTCTGATCTCGGTTACAGCTTTGGTGCCGTCTACGAAAGGAAGTTCCATAGGGAGCAGTAAATGGATGGTACCTCACTTCACGGCTTTATCAATTTGTCATTCCCTCTCTTCACTGTGACCCTTTAGTGCAGCAGTTAAGATGAAACTATTTACAACAACCGAGCATTTTACGATAGAAGTGTCAAATTTGGCGCAGGAGTGGAGTTTATCACGCTTTTTCAGAATGGCCAACATATTGCATTCATTTTACTGGTAATGTGAGATACAAAGTATGCGTTTGTCAGTTACTTGAACATAATATTCCTGCTCCTCAAAAACTGTCAAAACCA
>NW_023339674.1:8605610-8607222 GCF_004916995.1 Morone saxatilis | reverse complement strand
ATTAGATGTACTGTGTGTCAATGTAAAGAACAACAACAAAAATACAGACTCTTCAAATCTAGACATTCATGAGATATTCTCAACCAATGCAAACAGGTCCCATGTTAAAGCTGTGACAGCTCTGCCACCATCCCGTACCTCCCCAGGCCTGACAGGACAGTGGAAAGCACGAAATGGAAGAACAACAGATTATCATACTGCTCCTTCATTAGCTTCTCGCTGTCGGCTAATGGGAAGCTGAAAGGTGAAAATGAAAAAAGTGATTCTCTCTCCATGCCTTCCTGTCTCCCATTTTCTCCCTCCATCACTCTGCTGTCAGTGACAGATGTCACAGTTTCTGTCTGTCTGTCTCTCGCTTCCCTTCGTCTCCACCCCGTCGCCACAAGTGAGACTGTACAGAACGCAGGGAGCGAAAAGAGTCAGAAGGAGATACAGCAGAGGAACAGGAGTCATGAAAATAATAAAAATGGTCATGTTATTTCAGTAAAACTACTGTAGCTCAATCCAGTATTTTTAAAGGGGAGAAAATCCCCTTGTGGTTCCTAAATCAAGGATAAGATTTGACACACACTGAACTCACTAAACTGACTTACACTTTAAGGGAAACGTTTCTTAATTATTTGTATCTTATTTTGTAATTTTTTACACACTGAACTGAGTCCCTGAGTACCTGACTAAAGAAGTTAAAGAATCCTAATTACCTCCAGTTTAGGCTTCAGACATAAAAAGCAACGCATACACTCCCGTCTTCAGTATCGCTTTACAGTTGTGGATTGTGAGCAAATGAGGCTGGAACTGTAAACATGACTTAACTTATCCTTTACTCTAACCCTGAATACCCTTGGATTCGTAATGCAATAAGCAAAAGGTATCGAATACATCTCAGGGGCCTCAAAAAAGTTATTCAGATTTGATATAACAAATTACATTTCATTTCTGTGGTTATGAGGGGAAAATAGTCATCACCATCCATTTTAGTAGCTGCATTTGGAGAAACAAACTTTCCCCTCCTCTTCCCTTCCTTCCCTGCATGACCGGTTATGCGGAACAACTATGCCTCTCTGTGACAGGGCCAAACGCTAGCGGACTTTAATAGCCCGTCTTACATTATACATTTCATATGGTATTTCTGAGTGGGCACTGATCTCACAGCTTGGCAGAGTATGTAAAGAGATGCCGGTAAAATGCAAACAAACCTTGGGGAGAGGCAGAGCCTTTGCAGAAGTACGGCCAAGTCTCTGTCTGCCTGTTTAAGAGCTGCTCACTCGAAAGGGGGGTGTGTGGGGAGAAAAAACAACGTTTGAGGCAAGATCTACTACTCGTCAGTCCAACTGGCTGTTGCTGAAAGCCCACTTCCCTTTCGCTTAAAACAGGAGCCATATAAAAGCAGGAAAATGTGCATTATGCTCATTCTGTTAGGCTAAACTAAACTCATCCAGTAAAATCACCAGGTGTCTTTCTGTGAATGGGTGCGGTGCAGTACTTTGAGGGTGCCAGGAGATGGCACTTTGGTTTCAGCGAGGAGGCCAGTTGGTCTCTGAAGTGGGGAGAAACTAAGCGAAGTGGAGACTACAAACACATACAAATGACCATGTAAACACACACACACACA
>NW_023339674.1:8600421-8605510 GCF_004916995.1 Morone saxatilis | reverse complement strand
CTCTTAACAGCTGTCATTCTGTTGTCTCCAACCTGAGGCAAACTGCTAAATGCATGCATGGTTGTGTACACACAGCACACACACTCAAAATACATGCTCGTGTACAAAGGGGCTGAGGTACAGACACACTTTCTATTTGCGGATGCTTACAGCAAAATACCACATAAAACACACACAGGCACACACACACACACACACACACACCAGATATACAAAATCTTAAACAGAATCTCAAAAACAGACGTGACACTCAGACAGAAAACCATACAGGAGCCAGAACAATGGTTGTTTGTTGTATCAGACAAGAAGTCAGCAGTCCAATTCAGTCTTGTTTTTGTCAAATGAAAGGATTACTCCTACATTCTTAATCAACAAGCTTACCAAACACAACAAATCACCCACATTGCCAGATACGGCTAAAATATGTGCGCAAATGACAGCAGCACTTTCACTTTGGTGCATGTGTTGGCTGATCAAATAGAATATGAATTTCATAACTCTGATTATTTTGCTATGATTAATTAAAAGGAGCTACTCCAGGATCATTCATTTCATTTTCAAGGACAGACATAGAGGGGTTTGCAAAAGGAAATGATGAATGATAAAAATGTATCAGGCTTTTTCTTTCATACAGGAGGGATGGAATGCCTTTAATCAGATCACATTTTTAGAGTGTTGGATGGCAACGTGTTTCTGAATTTATAAGGCAGGTGAATGAGCCTTTGTTGGTCACTTGGTCAGAGGTATGGACATGTGGAAATGACACAGGGAGTAGGTTTTGAAGTATATATAGTGTAGCTCAGGACACGATGCAAAAAATATGTCATTGGCATGTATGTGTCACTAAGTCAGGTAACAGGAAAATATATATAAATATCTTATGTTTATTGTAACTGAAGTGAGTACTTATAGGAAGGACTTATATTGCTCAATAAGCAGGACCAGTGCTCTAGCTTCAATTTACACCCAGTTGCCAGTTTATTAGGTACACAAACAGCAGCTAAAACTAATGCAGAACAATTTATGAAGGTTATAAAGTTCAGTTTTTGTTGGACTGTTTCAAAGAGGTGCTGATTCAACTTGATGGGTCATTTTGGAGGCTGCTTTTTTGTGGTGTTGTGTTGAATTGTATTGTGTTATACTGAGAGATATTTCTTAGTCTACCCTCAATGATATACATGGGGTGCAAAAAAAGGAAGATTTTTTTATTTTATTTTAGGGAAATAATATTTTAGGAAGGAAAATTAAAGACTATCGTTGCAACGTTGAGGCTTGTGGACATGTTTTAAAGATGGCCAAGGTACTGCTATAGCTCTGTGTGTGTGTGTGTGTGTGTGGGCATGAGAGGTGGGGGATGTATGAGGATAGGTACGTTTTTCTTTTTTTCATTTTACTTAACCTTTATTTAACCAGGTTAGTCCCACTGAGAGCAATTTCTCGTGTGAAGAACACCTGGTCAAGAGAGTTGTGGGCAGAACACAGTTTCGAGATTTCATAGGACGCAATTTAAAAAAAAAACACATACATACATAGAAGATGGAGAGATGTGAGAAAGCAGGAACAATAGGTACGTTTCCCTCCAACATTCTTTTGAACTGAAATGTAAATATGGTGTGTTTTAAACAGCCAGATGAATGTAAATAAATGGCTAGCATAAAGTGTAAAAAAGAGAGTATTTTTTTCATTATGTACTTACTAGATGATTTTCTAAATAAAAAAAACCTTCTCTCTGAGCTGGACTTTTTGTGCAAGAATTTGTTGTTTTCAGCTTTCATTTTGAGTTTGTGTGTGTGTAAAGACATAAACCAAGCTAATAGGACTATTCTTAAAAAAAAAACAATTTCCAGTACAATGTCCTTCAAAATGTTTTGAGGAGTTTCAATCTTTCAGGGGTTACTGCACACTGACAGGCCATACATTATCAAGGCTTTCTTGGCTTCTCAATTTTCAGTCTTAGTTTCAGTTGACAGAAAAAAAAATGTTGGGATGGCAGACTGCACACTCTCCTCCTGAGTTGTCTATCTTTAATGTGTAGTGGTCTGGGTAATACAAATATACCAGGGTTATGAACTATAAGTTATGCTAGGAAGGGCAATGTGAAAAAAGAAGAAAGGGAAGAGCATTGTGGACTAAAACCAGTGCTGTGGGACATGTGGTCCTGTGTCCTGTGTGTCCCTCTTCCAGTGGTCTCCAGGGACCCGTTACTGTGGCAATGAACAGGCCTCAATGGCAGGGACAGGGGTGGGAGTGTGTGTATATACTGAATACGATGTGTGTGCGTGTGTAGATCAATTGCATGTTAACTGTTAATCTGTGTGTGTGTCGCATTGGTCCGTCTTTGTGTGTGCACACTAGCTGGGGGGAGGGTGTCCGAGGAGGCCTTTAGAAAAGCCCTAATTGCCGTTCCTCTCCTCTCCCTGGCCGTCACACCTTTCTCTGCGCTAAGACTTTCCAGCCTCATCATACACACAGGAAACACAACGTTAATTAGAGACAGCGCAACCTCTCCTAATCACACTCTTACATGACTGTGACCAAAATGTCAGTGTGTGCATTGCAGGCGTGTTTTTTTGTGTGTGTTTCTTTAGACAGAATTGGAAGTCCACTTGCCGTTTTTCACTCAGCAATAAGAGGTGGAAAAGCTCCAGCTGAGAGTACAGAGGTATAGTTATGAGGAGGGTGATATAACTAGAAACCTTCAGGCTGTATGCACGTGTTTAATACTGTACAGACGTGTGCAGTTTTAATAACATGAAACTAAACTTCCTACACCAAGAAATATATGTGCACTGTTTTATTTACACTGCGCTACGGTGTCTTACAATTTTCTAAAATTTTTCACTCTCTTGGTAAATTTATTGATGAATGTGTATTTTGTGAGTGTGCATGCACTTGCATATTTGTATGCCATCTCTGCACACAACAAAGGAAAAAAAGTGATATCTACTTATGGTGCACAAGCAAATTCTTCAAAGGAAATGCTGACCAGCAGATGAGTTGCTTCTACTGTCCGTGCTGTTCAGAGGAAAACACTGAATGTACAACATGAGTGTGTTGAAAGAAAAAAATGCTTATCATTACATTTGGCACCTTGATAAACTACTGTACTTCCAAGAGCTCTTAAAAGAGAGAGAAAGTGGGGGAAAAAGGGACAGAGCGAGATGGAAATAAAAGTAGGGAGAAAGATATGCGGATGGAGAGAGGAAGAAAGAAAGAAATGAGAACAAAAAGTGGACAGAAAGAGTACTGAAGTGGAAGATGCATCCAAGTCCGTCAGTGTGATCAGTCAGTGTATATGTAGTTAAATCATTTACTGATGTGCATCTGTGTGTTTGTGTGTGTAATGTGTAGTGTGTGTGTCGTGGCTGTGTGTCGTGTCGTGTCATAACCCGTCCTCCATTCTTCCTGCGCAGTCTCCTTGGAGACAGGCTCTTGGTGCTAGTGGGAGACCCTGCACAGACCATCATCCCCTCTTCTTCTTCTTCCTGAAAATTGTCAAATGTAAAAAATGATGATGTTTTGTGTTATAGTTAGTTGGAGAATAATATGTATATTTTATTTATGTTAAAGAACCACACTAAAACATCTTACTCCTTCATTTAAGTTCTCCAAATCCTTTTCAAATTAAAGAATGAAAGAAATCAAAGAACTGAAGTAATGGTGCTCTATGCCCAGTTGGTTGCTAGTGACATTTTTAATAATTAAAGGATCAGTCTGATGATATTCTAGATTGTTCTTACTTCTACAAATCCCATGAAGGACTAAGCTGATCCTACTAACAAGTATTGTGTATCTAAATTCTGATAAAGCTCATTCATCTATGTCATTGACCCAAACTATTTAAAACACACACTATTACATTCGGAGACAAACGTATTAACTTAATTGCAATGAACAAACTCACTGTAGTTTATCTAAGTCTATCCCATATACACTGTGAGTTGTACAGCCAGTAATGTAAGCACACCAAAGAAAATAGTCCCTAACAAATGGACTATGTACTTTAAATAACATTTGCTAAAAACTATAGTGAGCAGCTGTTTTAGGATGAGGCTTTTTAAGAATTACAGTAGATATTTTTGGCCTGTTTTTAAAGATGTAAATCTTTAGGATGAAAAAGAATGGGTCTGAGTCTTAATCTGAAGTTAAAAGCACTGTAAGAGGAACTAATGCACTGTTGGTTTTAGATTTTTAATGGGGTTGTTTGACTATAACAGATATATAGAATCTCAACAGCTTTGTTCTTTCTCATATTCAGGGAAGCCACCTCTGATGAGTTTATTTTCAATATGTTTGTACACTGAGGTCCTTGTGTAGTCATCTGTGGCTGGCAGCAACATGCTGCAGATTGAAATTGTTCTGGAGAAACTATAATTAATTCATCTGTGTATTTGTAAATTCATTTATGAATGCACACGAAATCAGTTTAACTTCAAATTCAAATAGATTTCAACACCTCCATCCTTTGCCTCTGCTGTGTGTGTGTGTGTGTGTGTGTGTGTGTGTGCGTGTGTATGCATGCACATTGCAGAACACGGCATACTCCTCTTGTTCATCATCAGTGCCCTTTCTCCTCAGTTTCCCACTGACAGATCAAACTGCTATTGCCTTATCAAACCCATCAGGCTTATGGAAACATACACCTCGTTACATTAGTTTTGAGGAAATCACAGGCTCACTGATGAAATATGCAGACAATGAAAGAGAAAGAGGGGCCGGGGCTCGGATGACATGACAGGCCATAGCCAGAGGGGCGTTGGTTAAAAATGTACAGACCTGAACAAAGCGCTAAGCAGGCTTCAACAGTCATTAAAGGCCTCTGCGTCAGATTCACACTCTCCATGTAAAGCAGCCTTCCTGTCTGTATCTATGAAGGGGGCGTGCTTCTATCTGTGTGTCTCAGAACAGAATTATGCGTACAAGTGTGTGTACGCACGCTTGTGCGGGTGTGTGCATGTGTGTCAGAGAGGTGTGAAGGTCCGTGCTGCTCACCCTTGCTTTAAGTCTGCCCTTAATGTCCCGGATGCCCCTCTTGGCATTAATCTTGGCCTAGGAGTAAAAAACAACACAAAGACACACAAAGACACAC
>NW_023339674.1:8564816-8600364 GCF_004916995.1 Morone saxatilis | reverse complement strand
CACACACACACACACAGATTACTAATCAAAACATGTTCCATTAACATTCTGCTCTGGTTTCATGTAACATCAAGAAATGCTTTGATCCCTGTGGCAAAAACACGGAGACAAAAGGCTGGATAAGAGAGCCTCGCACACTAACAGGAGGCGATAACATGAAAGGGCACCCTGACCACCTATTGTACAGCACATAACGACATGGTACTTGCTCATCAAACATAGTCCTGAACAATGCTCCCAATCCTTCCACTGTCAATTCCAAAACAGGCAGTTTTCTTAAATTCATTTGCTGTTTATTCACAGACTGATTAATTTTCACCAAACAACCTGCAAAATGTCAAATGGGGTCTATTTCAATAGGATTTTCAGGACTTGATGTTTCAAGTTATGTACATATTAAAGAAAACGGCTCATTAAACTACACTAATGTGACTGAAGCGGTTTTGCAGAAGAACGTACCTTTGTCACAGCTGTGTTGAAGAGTGCTCCTCCTCTCTGTAATAGACACAGAACTTATTAGTCAGTCACTTTAGAGGCATTTTGGGTGAGCTTCTACACACACACACACACACACACACACTCAAAGTAATTATTTTTTTATATTAAATATTCATGTATGCACACAGGTAGGGTTCAGCAATACTGTTAATGTTTATCTACTTTTATTGCAATCATACTGTGACAATCTCACCAAAATTTCCACATGAATGGCTCAGAGCGAGCTGAAGATAAAAGCTAACAAAAAACTGATTGATTGAGGAGTTTTGTCTCACGTAAAGCACAACAGGTGAACACTTTGTTGCTTTGGCAATCAGTTTGATTATTTTAGATACATTTGTCATATTGTGATGTACAGTAACTGTATAAATAATGTGATCATTATTTCTACCATATCGCCCCACCCCCTCAGCTGTCACAAAAAGCACATTTTCAATATCAAAACAAAAGCAAAACTCCCTCTGCGGCTGTAAATAGTATTGTAATACAACTTCACTATAAAAATGGTGACACCAGACAAAGTATCATATCGCTGAGCCATGATAAACTGCATGATTCATAGCATTCAGGAGGTTTTTATTTAGAAGCAGCCTAAAAGGGATGGAAGGGACTGTGTGTGATTGATTTCTACTTTGAATTCTGCAGACTGACATTATGGCACCCAATATCTCTCTGTGCATGTGTTCTTTTCTCTCGCCCCGAGTTGCTACATCTCTCATTTGGCGTCTCACTCTTTTTCTCTGTTTGGTCTTTAGTGTAAGCACAAAGCATCGGCTAAACGACTAAACAGAGTAAATGGCAGACAGCGTTTCAGAAGTCGGTAGAGAGAGGAGGAGAGGGGCCGAGGTGAAGGCCCCTCTTATAGATCCCTGTCAGTCAGGAAATGTGAACTTTAACAAACCTTTGAAGAGCACTCTAGAGAACTAATTCAGCCTTAGCTGATGGCGTGCAGAGAGAGGGAGGGTGAGGGAGAGATACTCAGTGAGAGAGAGTGAGAGGTGAGGGAGTGAGAGAGAGAGAGAGAGAGAGAGAGAGAGAGAGCGAGAGGAGAGAGAGAGAGACACGAGAGAGACAGAGACAGAGGGGGGGCTGTGACAGAGATGAGAAGGAGAGAGAGAAGATAAAGAGAGATAGATAGTGGAAGAAAAGGAGAGCAAGGAAAGAGACAGGAGATGAAGTAGGAGGGAGAGATCTATGTTCTTGGGTCGGTTCAGCGGAGTAACGCCTGTGTTTTGCTGCCAGATCAACATGTCATGTCGGAGGACGTCTTGTCACGTCAAATCACTTCTGTCTCCCTTTCCTGTCTGTCTCCACTGTCCTGCTGCACGCGCCGCTTCACACACCAAACTGCACTCGCGCTGGATCTGTACATTAAGGCAGCCCCCTTCATTCCAAAGGCAACATCAGGACTTCAAACACTGAGTTGTGTCAATCACACTTTTAATTAAATATAACCCGGGAATAAAATGAGTGAAACATGAAAAAAAAAAGCCATAAGATAAAAGCATTTAGGTATGATATGCAGCGCGCTCTGATACCTTTACAGTGTGCATCCATTGCTGGTAAGACCTTGAATTACCTGGAGGGAAGCATAAAACACAGCAAATATTAATAAATAATTTTGCACTTAATAACATTGTATTAAAATTGCAAAGCAAAGGCAACTATGTATATTATACAGTGACACATTTTAAATTGCAGACTCTTTTGAGATATAATCAATAATAATTAAGTAAAATATTCATGGTTGAATGTAAGATAAGTATTGTTAGTTTTATAGTGGAGATTTTTTTTTGGTATCCAGGGTTTGCTATCAAATGTTCAGAGAACAGAATTACAGATGACAGCGTGGGTTTGGGTCAGTATCTGAATTGAAAGCCAAATAAAACAACGGATATTAAGGTGCAACATCTGGATGGCATTTATTTTTCTTGTCCTGTAAATACGACTCAAACCTGAAGTAATATGATCAAAACAATATAATTTGTCTAAGCATTCCAGTGGGATTTCAAGACTGGTGTCTTGTCTTCACTTGTAATAAAGCTCAATCCTGCCAAAACATTGCTAACTCTGTCGTCAATCTTCTTTTGCCACATTCAATCACATTTACAAAGTACCCTTTGTATCAGTTCCAAAGAGAATTTTTTTTCTCACAATAAATGACACTCAAAAGTCATGTTAAGGCATAATTTAAAGTATACTGTAATTTTGTAGTTTTTAAATAAATAATAATTAAATTCAGTTCTTCCAAAGACAATACAGTTCATTAGTCCATTAGTACTTACACCCTTTAAAGGTGACTCAAACATTAAGTAGTTATGGACCAGAAATGCTTTAAAATTTTTTAAAACATACAAGAAGGGTAGAGTATACTACATAATTTACCACCTTTTTAAGCAGTTTATCATTGTTTTAGAAGATTGTTTGTATGTTCAATTGTTTTAGAGATTTTAAAGATTTTATTTTCATAACTTTAATGGTTTCTCCTTGTTTTGTTCACAGATTTTAAAGCACAACAACTATTGCCTATTGTATGAAATATGGCAAATAAATATAATGTGGCTAATTGATAGACAGAGACAGGTCTAGCACTACTCACTTCCACAGAAGCCCCCCTCTGTGATCTCTTCTTCAAACACGTCGGAGAAGCCGCGGCCTGCGTTCAATTTGGCCAGCCGTCCGTCGATGAACTACAACCATAAATTACAACGTGCTTATTAAAGACGGGAGGAGGCGGAGGTGGATGTGGACACACTTAAACAGATACACATACACTTACACACAGATTCAAACACTCAGGCCACAGTGGGGTGTTATTAATCCTACCTGACAGAAACTACATCCCAAGATTAGGTGGGTTGCAGGTAATAGGGATTTAGTAATGTGGAGCAGGTGAGGGATTAGGGCAGCAGACTACATGCTGCACACTGTCTGAGACATGAGGAAGTTTCATTTCCTCCCTTTGTAACATGGAGCGCATAAAACTCCATCTCATAAACATCGACCTAATAGCCAAGACAGCTACACATTTCATGAGCACAGTCACAGAGTCATGTAAATATGTTACGCAAGTACAAGCAATCACACACATACATTGACACACACATAGCTGGACATTTGTGATTAGCACAAAAAAATACAACAGCATTCTTTAGATATTAAAGCATGTGAGAAAAAACAAATGATGTCAATAATGGTTTTAAAACACATTTCTTATCATTTTGGCCCATTATAAGAGCTTTTCAAGAAGTTTACAGGCCCAGTTATGTATTGTAGTTTTTGTATCTTTCTAAATATTGAACATGAAGAACATCTTATGTGAATGTAGATCAATCAGTCACACACATGGTGCACTGTTTTCTATTAGCTAAATCCGACCGCATTGACCCCAAAGTTGCTGTTAGTTTCCTGTCACATCACTTATAATATCAGCAAATCTCTGCGTGGAAATAATACTCTCCAGTGAAATCCTTGAGCTTGGCAAGTTTCTGGTGTAAAAAAATACAAAAAACAAGCAGCTGCAATGTAGCACTTTTCTTTCATTTTCAAGATGTGGAGAAGGTCAAGGTCTGCTGAAGTCCTGAAAAACTAACTTTCTTCTAGTTCTTTGTGCTCAACCTTAAACTAAAATCTATAGTTTTTAACCTTGTCAGAGTTTATTTGTGTAAGGTAGGAGGAAAAAGCAACTAACAACCAGTAATGGTGTCATTCAAAATAATTAGTATAAGCATTTGGATTTAAGACTAAAATTCCTTTTGACTGATGATTGCATTAATTAACAATCAACACCTCCTACCTTTCAAGCACTCCTTTGTATATTTTCAAGAACAACAACAAATGGTACACGATTCTTTTTAAAGAAAATACTTGACAGCGACAAATTGTCAGATCATTTCTCAACTGTAGCGAGCCCACTCCCACCTCTGCAAGTGTGTCCAAAATGTTACAACAGTGTAGGTTGTTTTAGGGTGCGTGTCCTCAGGGACAGTCTGCTAACTAGCGACCGACACGGCCACCCGCTCCTCTGGTCAGAAGAGCTGGAAACTCATCATTAGATCATTTTAATGAGAGGTGAGACTTCAGGTTCCAACCACTGCTCCGCTGCTTGGCTGGCCCAATTAGTGCACATAATCAACCCAAATCATCACCTAGCCAAGCGCTGGCCACTTTATGCGCCCCCCCCCCGCCCCCGCCCCCGCCCCCTCCCGCGCGCCGCCCCCGTCGCCCCGGAACTCCGCTCAGACACGTTTTTCTCCCGACTCCCTCCACACACCCCAGCCAGATTACCTGCCTCACTGTGGGCCTTAATTAGACATTACTCAACAATGGCAGGCTGTGATCACCACACTCTCACACACATGCAAGCCAAGTGTGCGCATACACAAAAGCACATACACAATACAAGGGCTCATTTTCTTTGTTTTGAGAGAGAAAGCACAAAAAAAAAAAAACAGAACAAAAACTCTCTCAAATAAACAAAAAATAATTTCAGTTTAGGATCACATCAGGACCAGCTTCATTCAAACAAAGTGTAGAGGATTCAATAAATAAATATGAAAAACAAATCGACTTCATTAACAACAAAGACAATAATTTCACTTAAATAGTTTTTGACGTTTACTCAACCCAAACTACATGTGTGAATAAAGTTAAATCGAAACATGCAGAACAGATTGAGACACAATGAGTTCCACACTTCAACATGAGTCCTGCTCCATCTCCACATGTCTACATGTCATCTTGTTTCCTGTTGATGTTTTAGTTGCAGACAGTAGAGAGTTATTCCATCTGGCTACCAGCAGCACATTGACTCACTCACGACTCGGTCACAGTGGTCTAGATTTATTTAAACTCTGGAATTGTGGAGCCAGAAGTTGGGATTAGAACTCTACAGGGGTTCATTTACAGAGATATACATGGAGAACCTAAAGGAAATGTCTTTTTTTGTTTGCAACCTGGGTCTCATTTGTGGAATTTTAGCCCATAAACTGCACATACTCAGGAATATGGCGGAAATCACGTCACTCATAGGTTTCTGAGAGGAAGTTTGGATTTGGGTTTACAGCTCGCCACCATCTTTGCTAGTTAGTAGAGCATGGAAATACAATTTTGGCAGAGTAAGTGGCAACCACTATCGCTCCTTGACCGATCAAACAAAAGGTATAGCATAACATATTTTTAAGGCCATTAACTAATTAATAACTATACACGTCATAAGACGTCATTATAGAAAAACTATTTAAAAAAAAAAAAGAAGTAAGAGTTTTTGAAACCGCTAGTGCATCTCAAAACACTTCACACTTACTTACACTTTTGGCCATGGTGGTGGCACCTAGTTTTATTCACTAGTCCCATTGGTTGTAATACATTTCAGTTTTCCTGCTCACTGTAACTGCTGTGATATGGAGTCTTTTGAACCCCACGGAGCGGACAGAGCAACCACAAGTTCAGATTTGAAATCAGATAACTTGGTTTTGCAAGGACACACCTTTCGACAAACAACTCAGCTATTGCATTCATATACACTGAGAATGACAGATGATTATTGATTGATGGGACGCACACTGTCTACAAAGGCTCCTGGCAGTAAATCATCAGAGCACAAGTCCCCCTACAGACTCAATAAAACTGTGTATGCCTTAGTTTTGTCAATAAGAGGAAGAGACTTCATTGAATCAGTCTCTTCTAACACAACACACACACACACGACAGCGTGTGTGTGAGAATTTAAGTGTGTAGGAGCTGAGGATGGTTGATAGGAAGCAGGTTAATGTCGACAGGCTTTCCCCCGCATTCTTTTGGAAGACTTCTCCCACTTGTTGTGAACACAGGATGGTCTGTTGGACCGAGCAGAGAGGACAATGTCCAGGAACATAAGAGAAGTGTGTTAAAAGGTGAAACTGTGACATTTTTCAGAGGCGTGTATGTGTATATAATTATTTTATGGTAGGCTTAGTGTCTGTATTTCACAGAGGCACAAGATAATAGGACTCAAATGCACTCAACAGCTTAGATATATGTGAATGAGAAAAAAAAAAAGAATCATTTACATTTTTGTGATTTAGAAAGCGTTCTTATCCAAAACAACTTACAGTAAGTATCTACTTACAATGATACATTTCAATAGGGGTACTGAAAGTCATTGATGGCCTTCAATGTCACGTGACACCCCACAATAGTCTCTCTGTCCACTAGGCCATTCAGCTCCTAGAGTATTAATGTTTCCCTGAATTTGCATGATCAATTCCATGCTGTGGCTGATCATGAAGCAAAAGAGCTGCTTTACAAGTAATGAAAACAAAATCACCTGTAGAAAAGCAATTTCCTGCCGAGATGGCGACACCTCAAACTCAGGTAACACCTCAATATTTTTCGTGTGTTCTTCACCGTGTGTGTAATGTGTGTTGTGCTCAACCAATTCCAATAATATGGTTTGAATTTGGCTCAGGTTTGACCTAGTATTGCTGACATATAACTGACAGTGACAAATCCTACACTTAGGGAATTGTGTGGAAGTGAATAAAGGACATAAATCATTGAATATATTGTATTAGAGACTCATATTCAGACTAACTAGCACTAATAATTGCTTGCTTCATAATTGAGCAACCCAACCTGTCTGTTTACACTACCCAAGCTTACAAATGGCAGCCCTGTGGTTCCCCTCTGTCAACAATCCCATTGGGACATAAAGCACAAACTGTTCACTTTAGCTGGAGAATAGGGACAAAAACAAGCAACATAATTAACTAAATAAAACGTTTTAAAAAACGGTGTGCTACTGTATATGGTTAATTTATTGTAGTATCAGCAATGCAACATCTGAATTTAATTTTAATCAGTTTTTTATATATGACAAATAAAATAGCAGCCAACATTTATTACTCACTGTATGTGGCCAAATGCTATTTTTGTTATTTAATTAGGGGGAATACAGATAAGACAGCAGTCCTACTTACAGGCCTATAAATAATGTGCAATATACTGACAATGAAGACAATATATTGGCTTATACACGCATAACAAGACAAAAGGCTTAAAATATAATAACACACTAAAAACAATAAATAATAAAACAAGCAGCAGAAGTACTGGAAAAAATCCAAACATCTCCAGTCCCAGAGTGCATTCTTATGTATATAAAAAATAATGCGTGCATGTGTGTGGTCATGCAAGTTGAGTATTGTTTGGGAGCGGATATGGGTCATGGCCAGAGCAGAGCTCGGGCGGACCGCTGGCCTCTCTCACTTTAGTCGAAAGAGGAGTGGAGGAGATAAGTTCACCCCATCCCCCGTGCTGGAGAGGAGGAGGAGGAGATAAGGGCCTGTTTCCCAATGCTACCGCTGAGGCAGGAGCCAGCCGGGAGGATGCTTTGAACTGCTGCTTGCTATCTGCTCTGCCTGGGAAAATTATAGACAGGGCAGAGTGTCCAGAGAAACAAAAGGCTGATTGAGGGCCGCTGTGCTGTAACTCTCGTGGGTAAATCACACTACTATCACGGGTCAGAGAGCACAAAGAAAAATTCAAGGGGTGAGAGGAAATTTTCTTCGGAGCCAGAGGTGTCTCTCTGCTCGGCGGTGGCTCGGCTAAGTTTAGTATTGCTGAAGGGATTTGGGGGGGAAAACATATTAAGTATACATGAGTGATTTTAAGGGAAACTCATGTAACCACACATGAATAAAGCATACCTGCTACAAACACATACACATACACACGAACACACACATATATCCTCTACCAACACTGCTCATAAATACAAATATGACCACAGTGGAGTTGCAAATTCAATTTTCTGAGGACCAAGTTAAAATCCATACCACCTTTTTTGCTTTTACAGGCTTGGAAATAGATGTTAAAGACACAACACAGCCTTGATATGGTTTTGTAAAGTAAAAGCATTTATAAGTTATTATAGTTTTGTTTATACACGTGGCAAAATATAGCTTACAGAGAGACATTAAGATGTGTGTTGAGAGATAACCACAGTAAACTGTTTCTAGGGGTCAATAACCGTCTATAATCCCAGGCCTCTCTCTTCTTCATTTCTCCTCACTCTAAACAACTGAACTGTCAAGATACTAAATGCTAACTTTACCCAGTTGACAGTTTGCTGAGCACAAGGGGTGCTGAGAGAAAACTTTCATCTGTAAAAATGAAGACTTTCACCCTTCTAAATAAAAAATCAGCTCAAAAATAAACAGCTCAAAAATAACATGACATTGATGGGAGAGGACAGAGTAACCTACCATATAAGCACTCAGTCATCTTTTTCTATTTGTGCTTGTCTATAGCTTACAGATAGAGCTATGCATCCGTCAATGTGCCCATGTAAGTGACAGCAGATTTTTTATACATAATTATGATCTCAGGATGAGTAAAAGTTTGCACGCATAAAGATAAATATGTCTAGAACTGAAACATATTCTAGGGTCAGATCAGTTTTACTGGTTATAGTTCACCAAAAGTAGTAGTTAATGTTGGTTCAAAGAATCTCTGACACACACAACCACACACACACACACACACACACAGACAGCTGTTTGTAGCGGTTTGTACCTGTTTGAAGAGCTGCAGGTTGACAGCCATGGACAGGAAGTTCCTCATGGTGCTCGAGCGATGGTTCACAAAGCTCTCCTCACAGAAAGTGATTGGCTCCCCCTGAGGAGTCCACAGAGACATTATTGGCAAAAATTAAAATAAACAATTAAAATTAATTCATTTTGGCTCACTTTTCTTTGTACCAATCTGTTTTTCACCATGTTTACTTAGTTCAGAGGAATGAAGGCAGATGCGTTTGGTGCCTTGAAAGGCAGGGGGTCTAAACTAAACAATGTTGTTTATAATATAATTCACAGCACTATGACGCTCACATCATGTCTATTTTCATTATGCACTGTTAAAAAAGTCTTCTCTAACCAAGGAGTATTTCAACTCATTTCTTCATTAGTGAGCGCAGTGGGCCTGAAAACAGAAAATGAGTCTGAAAGAGGGACAGGAAGGAAAGAGAAAGGAAGAGGAAGAAGGAGAAGGAAGAGTATCGAAAGAATACATAAAAACAACAAAAAAACAAAAAACAGTTCCGCTGGCAGAGTGCACACGATCTCCCCCGGACCAGAAGACAGTGTCCCAGTAAACTCCCCAGTACTCCACATGAACACATTATCACATTATTACTATTTCTTACATCATGTCTCTTGGCCTGTGAGCTGTAGACACGGAGGATGACAACAGAACCACTGCAGGCCAATCACAAACAGCCCCGCAGTCATTTCCAATTCATGTTTTCTCATAATTAACATAATTCTCACATATTTCAATGATGCTCTAAATTCTTCTGGTGTAAAACAATGCGCTTTGTCTGTTTGAGGCTGTGAGCACAGTGTGGCACATAAAAACAACTTAACAACACCGGAGACTAACCTCATTTTTCGAGGATGGGCGGATGATACCAGTGGCCCAAATTACATCACAGGAGTACTGCTCCACTTACATCACTAAAAGTTTTTAAGGCGTATTCTCTCGTAAAAAGCCAAGTTGAAAGTAGCTTGTTGTAGTTAATCAGCTTTGCAGTCTCCATCTGGCTGCTACAGCCTTGGACCATACTGCAGCAAA
This sequence comes from Morone saxatilis, assembly GCF_004916995.1. Lineage (NCBI taxonomy): Eukaryota > Metazoa > Chordata > Actinopteri > Moronidae > Morone > Morone saxatilis. Next base: position 8,590,254 of record NW_023339674.1, on the reverse strand, counting down.
CAAAACTGAATAGCATTGCTGAGACTCACAACTAACTGCTGCTAAAAAAACACCCAGAGTCAACTTTAAGACTGTGCACACAGCATACACATCAGTACCCGACAAAATCTTTTGGTTCACACAGGCCTGCACAGAATGCCAACTGCTACTGCTGCTGGACTCCAACTAGTAGTTTAAATTAGTATCTTAAGGACTTTAAAAAGACTAGAGGAACATTCATTTTATCTATTCTAAGAGGGTCACCAAGGATGGCCAGCACAAGGAAATGCTGTTACAATTACAGTATGTCTTAATTGTATGTATCCAATAAAATTAATTTAGTATAAATGTATTTTTAGAAACAAAATGTGGCTTTGGTGGTACTAATATTAGTAATAGTAAGGGTTTAGTGCCTCGCTTAGGGGAAAGGTCCTTTTATATTAAATGCAGAGTGACGAGTGAGCAGCACTTGCTAACTTCCAAGGCTGCTATTACTTTACAGACATGAAAAGAATTGATCAAATATTATTGGGCCATACAAAAAAGACAATCTCTGAAGACAACTACACAACAAAGCAACTGATGTAGAGAAGAATATTTATGAAGCCCTGTAAGAATTGGCGAGGGGAGCTCCAGTGGGGGACTAAATTTGTTTGTATGTTTGTAGGGAACAATATAAGTGTGAATGTACAAATGTACTATGTTTCATGTTAGCCTGACAACAACGTATAACATGAAATTGCTTCCTTATTTAGTAAGAGATTGTAAACCAGTACACAGAAACAATTATACAAAAAGAGAAACTCATCTTTGAGCAGATGTGTTCAAAATGTCAGAACAAGTGGGCAGTTCTCTGTGGATGAAAGTTGTGATCTAGGAGGAACTGAAGTTGCAGTAAGTGGAAATCTATGAATATATTTGTGTGTTATGTATGTGTAGGTTGTTTTATGGTTGAACAAACTCAAACCAAACTGAGCTGTTAATTTATACAGCTGTTTTGAAATGTGCATTTCAACATATGGCACTTTTTTTTAAATAGATATTTCAAAATGATCCTTTTCCAAAAAACAAATTGCACCTTGATACAGACCTGCATGTGTGTGTGCAGGACTCCTACTGTATGTTAACACAATACATTGATCTGTTATACATGAGACAATGCAATGTGTAACATTTTGTGTCTAAAATAATCTTCAATACTTCTGAACATGTGATGGCACCCCAAGCTCCCCTACCAAGAGTGTTCACATCTAGTTGGATAATGTGAACTGGTGACATGCCTTCTTGAGTAAAACTTCTAATTCTACCTCTAAATAGTTGTGAGCCCACAGCTATGGAATATGCACACCTACCTACCCGACATGGCTTCATCAATGGTGGTAATATGAGTTGCTATTTCAGGTTATTTTTGCCCGACACATGTGTTCTGCTGGTGAAAAGCACTTGGGGGACCATCAACGTGAGCTGAAACTGATGACCTAAGAAATGCTGCTCTAATCAGCTGATTGCTTTTCAACTCATTATCATTTTCCAGTATTGTTTCATTTACAACTCAGCAAGACTCCCACCAAGTATCCACACCCCTCCTTCTGTTGAGGCATATGGGCCTGTGAACCACGGCGCTAGGCTCAGCTCTGTCTAGGAAGATCTTTTTCCTCAGCTCACAACGATAACTAGCAGAGTGATATTCCACAAATATCAGAACACAAGGAGTATCATCAGTCTCTCCGTGAAGGCAGATGCACAGTTTTGCGTGTGCATATGTGTGCGCATGTATGTTAACTCCATGGCTTTTATTCAGATTCTCAGATTCTAAAAAGATAACACGGTGTGAGTGAACTGAGAAATTACTGCATGTTGTGCTCACACATACACAAACACACACATACACTGAGTCTCAGTGCTTGTGTCAGAGGGGAGGCAGTTTGTTCGTATACTGTCTGTATACAGAGAAAAGAGAGACAGCATCAATAATGTAGCATCTTGACTCCGGGAGTCCACAAAGTCCAATTAATCTCAAAGCCAAAGGAACAAAGGCTTCGCTATTTGACAAACAGGACATGCTGTAGTTTGCTGTGCTCTGACTCAGACTTGATAAGCAGAAAAGATCCAGAAAAGAAATGTTAGGGGGGCTTAGTAAAGGGGAGTAAAACACCAAAGGTGGCTAAAAGGGATCTTCAAAGGGAACGTCCTGACTCTTTTCAGCTCCTCTGACATTTCACTGCCTCAGACAGGCCCACCTTAGCTCTGCGCTCCAGCTGAAAACACACCTTTTACTTTCAGTCAAAACTGCCCCAGTCCAACCAGACTCCAGTGAAATTTGACTCACCTCACCCAAACTGAGATTGCTACTGCGTGTTACACATTCTGAGAAGCAAATATATTATATTCATGTCTGTGAATATTTCTGCTTGTGAATAAAAATACAATCTGTGGCCTTTATACTCAATATCTAATCCATAAATTTTAATGCTTTTGTTTGCTTTCCAGTACAGAGATCAGTCTGAGATTAGTCTAAATGGTCAAATCACAAAAAGAAAACACTCTTCTCACTTTTAGGTTTTTATCTGGCTCTGAGATCTGCTGCCACATCAGTGGGATAGATATAAATTGAATTTTGTTCAAGGTCCTCACAGTCTTGGAAAAACATTTATTTGGACAATCGTAACAGTTTTACCTGGAAATAATGTTAAAAAAAGAGTAGTTTCAATAAAAAAAAACTGTGATTATCCAGAGTAAGGGGGACATTTTCCTCTGGAATGTTTTTTTTCATATACATCCATTGTATTGCAGTGGAGGAAAAAATCTCACAGATGATATCTCAAAACTATTAAAACCAAACTCTCTTAAAAACAAACGACTAAAAGAAAGTGAGATGTTTGTTTTGGTTATGTTATGTTTACGGTTATGTTTTTTTGTAATTGGGTGAACTGAGCCTTAAAACAAGGTCAGCTTAAACACTGGATGCATGTTTTTTTTTAGCTTTTCATGGCCACCGTAGTTTCTCCTTCACACTTGGACGAGGAGGGTGAAGCGAGGAGTTGCAATATGCTACTACACTGCTAGATGTCACTTACTCCTTGAAGGTCCTTTAAGAAAATAAGGCTTTATTATGATATGATACAACAATGCTATAAGATGATTGGTAGTGATTAATGACTGGATCCTTACAGGTTTATATCTGAGGGCATCTCGGTAGGATCCAAACAGAGCGGCCTGCGCTCTCATGAAAGCCCTCGCCACACCACTTCCTGTTGCTGTTGACTGCTTCTTCAGCTTGCTCTTCAGAGAAGACACCTGGTGGAAAATATAAAGAGAGAATGTGGGGAAGAGAAAGAGAGAGACAGATAGTGAGGGAGGGAGAGAGAGAGAGAGAGGTGGGAGGGGGGAAATGGAAAGATGGAGGGGTAAAAGTTAAATTATCACCTCTGAAATTGGTGGAAGAAACAGCTAGCCCATTCTGGGTGTGAAGTATCACATTTGCAGGTCATCTCAAAAAAGGAAAGAAAAGAAAGGGAAAAGCCTCAGCCTTTCCTCCAAGCTTATCTGTTGTGCTGCTGAGAGCACCTGCTGCTTTGCTAATTGAGCCGAGGACGGGGGGCGGCGAGAGGGAGGGGACAGCAGAGAGGAAATGGAAACTCGCATCCTTGCTCTTCCTCCCTCTCCATGCTGCCACCCCCGCTCTCCTCCCGTCAACTTCTTGCTTCTTTCGCTTCTCCCTCCATTTCTTACTCTCCTCCTCTTTCCTTTCCAGTCTTCCTTGTTTTCCCCTCCCCTGTTGGCTCTCCCAAACTCCCTCTAGAAAGGGACTCTTGACATAAAATGTCTTTAATTATTTTCCCCTCTCCTGGCTCTGTCTCCAGGACTCCAGGCGAGAGTGGAGGAGCAGCAGGCCCAAGCTTGTTTTAGGATGACAAAAGATTCACCCTGGCCAACGGGCCCTGGGGAGTCTGGGAAGGAAGTTGTCAAGAGGCTCTCCTCACCTGCTCAGCAGTAGTCTGACTGTGTTGTGGCAGAGCGAGGAGGAGGCAGAGATAGCGAGGGACTGCTGCTCTCTGTGTGGGCTGTGCCAGCTTAGCACAAAAGCACAACGTTTGATTGGGTTGCACAGGAGGTCTACTTTACTGTAATGCAGTTTGGTGTGGGCTGTTAGCCGTAGTACGAGCTTGAATCACCATTTTAAAGAAGAACCTATAAGTTTAACCTTCTACCTCAATTAGGGAAAAACAGATTAATTGTAATTCCTCACTGAATAACTTTGCATTGTTTTATCTTATATTCTAGACTCCGTACCAACAATAATAAGCTAAAAAGGCTAAAATCAATGCTTAATCTCTGTATATAGAACTCAGAAAAGTGTTTCCTTCAGAGCTGTGGCCGGTAAGGATTTGTTGTCTTGCTCATGGGCACATTAACAAGGCAGATTAAGCCAAAGCTCTCCAGGTAAGGTTCGACCTTCACCACTCTGCTCTCTGAATACAGGGCGAGAAAACTGACTGCACATGCATAACTAATAAAGTAAATAACAGAACAGAACAGAGTAATTAACATTTTTAGTTAGCAGTCTGCGATTAGATTTAACACTGCACTGCATATTTCACCAGTCCATTCAATCACCTCCTAATACAGTGCAACATTTTTTGGTGTGTGTGGTGTCACATATATTTCTGTGTTAATTGTCTGGCTTGTCCACCTCTGTAAAGCTACAAAGAACATTTACAACAGATTCTTTATATATCAATATTATTAGTTTTAATTGGTAGTAGCAGTATTTGTGGGCACAAAGAGTAGGAAGAAGAGATGAAAGCAAGAGAAAATTTGAGGTTGTGTCAACCATTAAATGACCTCAGTTTTTCTGTGATGTGATAAAAAATGTGATAAAATTTTGATCAGGTCTATTTCAATCAGAGGTGGCCAAATATATCATGCTGTGTAGCTGCAGCGTTGGAGGGATATCGTGGTCTGGCGTCTGCAATTAGCCCATATGGAAAACTTCAGGGAGGAGAAGCAAAGTGTTAGCACAGCTCATACAAAGGACAGGCAGAAAGAAACAGAGAGGCAGGGAGAGAAGGAGAGAAAGCGAGACAGAGAGAGTGGCAGTCTTAAACTGGGACAAAGACAAAACGAACAGCGCCGATTCCTCTCCCCTGGGCTTTCTCACTCTCCACAACGTCCCTGTGCTGCCATTGCAAATGCTCCCAGGCATCAAACAGGAAGTTTATCACGGATAAATTAACAAGTGTCATCTCCATATTCACTCATTGTGCTAAATGCTTTTATGTTTATGTAAAGCCCTTTCTGGAATTAATATTTCATGTTTATGTGCGTTTTCACTGATTTTTTTCATCCTTGCAAATCATTAAACTGTCTTATTTTCGGAGGGAGAATCAAAGCGAACACAATGTCAGTCTAAGTGGGGGAGGCATACCCCAAAGACTGTCAGTGAAGATGGGATAACGGAGTTTACTCTGCACACAGAGTTCTGTACAGCAGCTTTGAAAGGGTGGGAGCACTGCAGTGGCAAACACTTTTTAATGAGGTGGGGACACCACTTCACTTGTGTTTTGTTTCCTAGCGTTAGAGAAAAATGGGTGATAAAGCGATAAGTTCAAAGTTTCACATTTATTCACAAGTAAGGTTAAGCATGATGAAGACATTCTTCTTTTGTCACACATGGTGATTAATTAAATTGTCATTTAACAAATATAGTAGTAGTGCATGAAAAATCCCAGAATTTTGTCTTTGCTAATAGATGAAATGAAGCACAGTCTACCGCGCGTTCCTTCACATACACGACACAAAAATTAATGTGTGTTTAGAAGTTGGATTTTGAAAATGGCGCCTACGCCACAATCATCAGGTATGCCTCCACGGTAATGGCTCTGTCAAACTAATTAACTTCTACAGTTTGAGTGAAGCTAACGAGATGCGTACAGGCATCAGAGGAAGGCCAGGCTCTACAGGTGATAACCCAATTTGGCAGTGACATTTTTTAGTGTAAAGTCACAGTGGCGGTGATGAGATCAAAGGCAGAGAGTCCCCCATTGGGTCCAATTAGAACTATAGCATTGTACAGGGAAGGGGTGGCAGGAGGAGAGAGGGGAGTGGGTGGTTGGGGGAGAGGGAGAAAAAAAAAAAACTGTTGAGTTATGATATTCATAATCTATGCAGAGGGGCCTTTCCAGTACAGGTCTTCTCCCCATAGCTGTGATCTTTTCAATTTACATCAAGGGAAGATGGTCGGGGATGAAAGCGGGGCATCCAAAGCGCACAGCCCACAGAGGGCAGACATGGGGCCTCATTAAGGCCCAGCCCAGCCAGGCCCAAACAGGGTTTGAAGTGCGTCACATAAAGAGCATGGGGTCAAAGGTCAGACATAGAACAGATCTCCATTTAACTCTCCAGCTGGAGATGGTAATTAGCAGGTGCAATGATGATCCCTGCCTGACTGTAAGGGAGGATACCACTGTAGGTGACACCCTGCATCTGTGCGAGTGTGTGTGTGTATGTGCCCGTGTATGTGCACATGCATGAGTACACACGCATGAAAACGATTCCTCAGCGTATTGATACAAACATCCCAACTTGTATCATACTCACATGCATTTGAAAACACGATAGGCAGGTACTGTATGTATAGTACATTTAAACCTACACCAGCTTTTGGAGAATTTCAAAATAAAATTACTCTGACTGTGAGCTTGACAAAAACACCTCTCACTGTCTTTGTAACAGCTATTGCTATACTCTAAAACTCAACCTGATAAAATAATCATGGTTTTATCACTTTATGCTTTGCATGACAGCAAGCTCTATTTCTATACAAAGAACCGATATAATCAGAAAGACCACAAAATAAATGTGAAACCTGGTCATTGATCTGGTTATTTATTAACTGTTGGACATTATCTTCCACAACAACAAAAAATGCAGGACAAAAGGTAATAGCCTGGCTGACAGTTTTTATATTTATTATTGAGTAAATTAAATAAAAAAGGGTATAGAAAAGTTACACACAAAACTCTGAATATATATTTAGAATTTTCCTCTAAATTTTCACTAAAGCATAAAAAACCCCTCCTAAATAACGACCCTGACACTTGTCTGTTGTTAAAAAAATAAATAAATAAAAAGTTGGGTTTTCTTCTCACAAAAAAAGAATGTTTTGTTTAAGATTCTGTCCAGGGAAAGAAAGCCATGGGGACGCAATTAAAGAACTACAAAGAAAAAAAATAGTTATGAAAATCTCCCACTTTCTTTTGATGTGCTGCAGTCTGAACTGTACACACACGTACACACAAACACACACACAAATCTGAACAAAGACACACGGAGAACCGGCATATACTCTCACAAATGCACACACATACATGTACACAATGAGCATGCAAGCTGGAATCTCCGAAATTCATTCATTCGTTCAATTTAAAACAAATAGTATTATGATTTCTTTTAAATTAACCTCTATTTTCAGTCTAACGGTAAAACGGCACAATAATGGGGATATTACTTAAGCTGATGGGGGAGTCAACTACAATCTCTCATAACTAACTGCATAAGATCATTAACTTCTAGTCTTTTCTAGCAAAATGAACTCTGGTGATTATTAAATTAGCAAAGTGATGTGATGAAATAAATATGTACAATTCAGAAAGACTAGAATATAGAAAAAACTATTAAGGCATGTACTAAGACACATAATTCTTAGTTTTTAAGTATGTTGATCTGCTGTTAAGCACATGCAATACAACACATCAGTCAAGCGAAATAAAAAAAGAGTGAGAAAGCAAGGGGGGAGAAAAAGTCTGGTCTGGGTGTGTGTGTGTGTGTGTGTGTGTGTGTGTTTTAATAGGGCTATCTCATTGCCATGAGACTCTCCCCGGTGTGGGGTTACTTTGTCAAGCTGACCTCTTATAGCAGCTGAGCGGCTGAGTTTTGCATACATAATTAACTACAGCTAAATGTCATCTCTCACTTCAATAACTAACGCAGTGGGTGATGCTGCTCTCCCTTTTTGACTTCTAATCCAGAGTGAACCGCCGGCAGAACGAGTATGTGAAAATCAAGTGCAGCTTTTAAACTCCACATGAGTAAATGAAGGGCTGCTAACACTGCAGAGAGAGTGTACGCACAGTTCAGCGCTATTTAAAACAATCATAACCTGTAAAATAATGTTTTAAATGAGCAGTTGGTAAAAGTACAGACACAAGAACAATAACCAAATCAAATACTTTGGAGATTGTTATTATATGTTGCAGACGCCGAGACTGTTTCTGGTAAAGTACAGTATGTAACTGAGGTGGAGCAACCACATTCCCAGCACTGAGCTACCATCTAGTTAGTACAGCATGTGAGGGGCTTTACTGTAGGTGGCTCCGCTAGGAAAGACAACAGTGAAATGAAAACACTTGGCTGTATCTAAACTGAAAAATGGGGGAATCTGGTGGACAAACCAAAAATCTGTGAGTAGCAGAAGTTTACTCCTGAACTAGATCTGAATGTCATTGATGAACATTCCTGGCCGACAACATGTAGATGTCTCCGTGTGTGTCTGTGCATCTGCATGTGTGAGTGTGTGCCTGCTGTCGGCTGTACTCTGTTGTAGACGATGATGTAGATGTTGTTTTCTGGGAGCATCGGAAACTGAACACCAAATTAAAGCCGCGATGTTTGATTAAGTGTGCCAGGTGATCTCAGGAGAGGCGCGCAGACACAACCGCAACCCCCTCATTCATTTGTAAACCTCCAAATGCAGGCTTGAAATACAGGAAGTAGGAGTGTACGCTGTAAATTTTCCCCTTTATTGGGAATACAAATGATCAAATGTATGAAGGCTAGGAATGTATGGGTACACGGTGTCAGCAAAGTAGCGAGAGGCAGAAAGGAGGAGAATAGAAGGAATTAGGCTGTGATGTGAGAGAGCATCTGAAAATAAAGATGTAAGCTGCATTGTAGCACCTCACCTTGAATATGTGGCACAAAAAGAATAATACATGAAAAAATCCTTCCGTCATTGGTTTGAGATCAATTGCCGGGATCAAATAAAAATCTGATTCAGTCACACACTGTTTGTTTTCAGAATTAACAGACTCCTAATTTGCTATTCTTGGATACTTTTAATGACTAGCGCGGTAAACAGCTCCACCAACCAAAAGCCAATTATAACTTTATCAGCACAATCTCTGTGTGGAAGGGGAACCATGGATCTCAGAAAAAGAAACAAAAATACCTTGATCTTCCAGGGAAAAACTACAGTGTTTTTATTGAGTATTTTTTTTTCACTGTGCTTGTCAACATATTGATTTTACTGACACAAGCACAGTCTCTCTGAGATTAGTATGACTTATTAATGTGTAAAAACTATTGAAACTTTTATTTCAGCTTAGGCAACCTCAAAATATGCAAAATCCTGCTAAAAATACACACGCAAAATTTAATATCTATTTTTCTAATAATATCTCAATGTTTATCTCAAACAGAAAACAAAAGAAAAGCACAAACTTAAAGAAAGAAACTTAATAGTTCCTTAAGCTGCATTATTTTTTATACAAAGATACCAAAATATACTAGTTAAAATAGGAAACGTTTAGATTGATTTTCATATATTATAATATAATAATATAAGAGCATGTTACAACTAAAAAGGAAAACAAAAAATTAAACAGACTTTACATTTATTTGCCATGTGCATTTAAAAATACAAATCCAGAACAAAAGTATAATTAATATTAGACTTTTGATTCATATGATGTTTCCAATTGAAAAAATGCCCAAAGTTATTCTCAAAAGATTGTTGCATCCTTTTTTGACCTGCTACCAATTACTCTCTTATTCAGATCTTTCCTTTTCTGCAAAACGGAACCGCTACTGGCATGGTAGCATTTGTAATAGTCAATAAATCTAAAATATTATGTGTGAAGTTGCGGGAAAAGACCATTAAGGGGCGGGCACTAGTGGAGCCGGTGTAGGGATCCTGTCTGAAAGAGGGCGGCTAATTCGGGACAACTGTGAACTCTGAACCTGCTAAAAGCACGGCCACTGGTCAGCCGAGCCACGTAATAAAGTCCACATGTGCTCACAGCCTGTATTGCCATAATTAGACGGATCTCTAAAGGTTTGCTTAAATCAACATCAGAGTGCTTTGTTTTCCCTCTTAGTTAGACTTAAAATACGCACAAAAATTGCCTGTGGCCTTTACTATTGAATCCATTTCATGCTTTATATCTTCATACAAAGTGATACTGGGCTTTTAAAGTGAGAATAATCATTACTTCATAGGTCTCAAGGCTTTGGTTTCACGCTGAATAAAGCCTGAGTGTTAAGTAGCCAGTGTTACAGTGAGAATTAGAGAGGAACGAAGAGTGGTTTTAATAGCTCAGAAACAACACACGGCAGCTCAGCCCAGGCAGAGAATCTCTCAGCATTAATCAAGATTTCAGGCCTCTGTTTGACAAACTGCACAATGCCTCAAACATCTCCTTGTGTGTAAACACAAACATCAAATGCCATGTGGCATGTCCTCATCACTAACAAGCAAACTAACAAGAGACCTGGAATTCCACTCAATTAGTACCTGCTCGCTTCCTTATTAATCTACTAGCCCCGGTGAAAAGATGAGAGGAGACAGGGAAAAAAAAAAATGAATGGGAATAAAAACAACAACAATTTGTTGCAATAAATATATTAATGCCAGTGAAGTTTCCGTTTCAGGTGGTGTAATTTGACATGATATGTGGGCTATGTTCTGTCATTAGTCAGGAAAAATGGTGAGTAGGGGATCAAAGCAAAAAGGCTCTGAGGCTGCCACTTAATTTATCACACGGCAAAGACAAAGGCTTTTCTCTCTGCTTCTGTCGCTTTTCAAAAGCCCTGACTCCTTTTTATGACAAACTCAGTTTGCAATTTAATTTAGGACTCGAGTCCCTGGGTGCAGAAAAGCAAGCAGGCAGGAAGTGAGAAGAAGGTACTGTAGCCAGACAGGCACACAGGCAAGAAGCATGAGAAGCAAACAGCGGGTGCAAGAAACGTCCAGGCTGGCGGTAAGTACTGCGAGGAGAGAGAGAGAGAGAGAGAGAGACAAGAAGGCAGACAGGTGTCATGAAACTCAAGCAGCCAGGCAGTAAGGCAGGCGATAAGGCAGACAGGCAAACAGGTTACAAAGTAGGCAGGTAATTGTATAAAATGTAGGAAAGATTGCACCACTGCAGGTAGTAAGGAGGCATTAATGCATGCTAGCAGTCGTAGTAGGCTGAGCAGTGCTAAATCAGGTGAACCAGAGAAATGTGAGAGTGTGAGAAGGTCTGGAGTCTGTTGGGCACTGGATTGAATTATATACTGCCGGTAGGGCAGGAGTCTGGTAGGCGGTGGAACCTGAGAATATACTGTTAGCAGTGTGGGTAATAGTGTGTCCGCCGCCTCAGTGGGACCTCAGTACCTCACAGAGGAGCTTTAATACACACACCCTGAAAAACAGCTAAACAAACAGATTCCTATTCGACAAAGACAGGGAAGACAATCACGTGTGTTGTTCTCTAGGTTTGTGTGTGAATATATAAGAGAGAGTGTGTGTGTGTGTGTGTGTATATGTGTGTGTGTCAGTGTGTGTAAATGTGCGAGTGACCCTGACGCTGTGGTGATGCTTCCTGTAGCACTGACCAGCGTCAGTGCTCCATTAATTAAAGAGACGATGCACTGGCAGGTGGCTTCACTGCCCACACTGGTAATTGGCCCCCTTCTTCCCACTCTCCCCCCCTAGAAAATCACCCATCTCTGCCTTTTCTTTTCTTTTCTCTGCCTTGTTCCCTCCTCCTATCTCTCGTTCTCAGAAACGTGCCAGTGGGCAGGCAGAAATGCAAGACTTTGTGAAATAATGATTAGAATGGATGGAGATGAAGGGAAGGGAGTTGCACATTTTCCCACAAGCCTCTGATGGTCGGGGAATGCTGTTTGCCTTCAAGCGTCATACGACGCGACGGGAGTTTACTTTAGACAGCCACAATCTGAGGAGCCAGTACTGCAGTCATTAATGATGTGGGGAGGGGACAGAGCTATACTTTGACAAGTTTCTGCATGTGTATGTGTCTGTGTGTGTTTTTCACGTGTGCACGTGGGCGTGAGTATCTAAGTATGACAGTACATTGGAGGACAAGAAAATGTGCATTTGTGCAAGTGAGACCTGATGAGAAAGAGGAAAAATGAACCTTCTGTGTGTCATCTGTAATGAGACAATAAAGTTCAGAAACTCTGGAAGGTGCGTGTGTGTATCTGTGTGTGTGTGTGTGTGAGTGTGTGAGTGTGTGTAGGTGTGTGTGTGGGTGTGTGTGTGTGTGTCTGTCTCACCACGTCACCGGGCAGGTTGTGCAGGTCGTCAAATGGACTCTCAAGGGTGTTGGTGTCCACATTCAGAATGACCACATCCTCCAGTGATCGACTGCGTACTCTCTAAAGGAGGAAATGTTCAGTGTTATTAGCTACTGCCACAGTAATAAAAAAAAAATTGATTCAAAATATTGATTAAATCCCCACCTATAAATATCATTAAAACATGTCAAGTTCTGCACGCAGGAGTTCTTGTAATATTAACAATTAAAAAAATATTTTCTTCTTTTACATAATGTAGCTGAAGCATTATTATTATTATTATACATATTAGTGTTTTGCTATCATATAGCAGAGAATTGTGTTTACTTTTGAAAGCTGGCCAGCTTTGGTAATCAGGTATTTTACATATTTTAAATAATAAAAGAGAATATAGCTAATTAAGTTAATGTTTGAAATTCTATGCGTGGGCCAGGTGTGTTTCCCAGCAGACAAAGTCATTTCAGTACTGAAGCCCCAGGAAGAAAAAAAAAACACAGCGGTCACATTTAAAACCACACTGTCATCACACTCCTTTACGATTAACGGTGAAAAATGGCGTGTAGGAAAAAATATATTAGAACATCTTTACTATAACACACAAACTCTCACAAAATGAAAAATGGCACTGAGAAGAACATTCGGATTGTGCAAAGATTTTCCAGAGCACCAAAACCTCATGCATCAACAACAACACAGTGATTCTGTGCTGTGCTGTGTGCATCCTGATGGCGACAAATTCAACAATTATTTCAGTGTGGTGCAGGATGCAGGCAGGTGTGGGGGGGAGGCAGCATAGTGTGTGAATTTCTAGTTTGTCACTTTTGTGACAGCCTGTGCAGTGGAGGCTCACATGCTGATCTGGACTAATTATGTAGTGGCGGAAAGGGGGTCTGTCACGGATGCAGAGTGTGATAAATACTGCCACTGCCGCAACTGTCAGACAAATATCACAAGCAAACACACACACAAACACACATGTGCATTACAACATATGCATTGGCACAATTACACACGCACACAGACAAACACTTACATACTAACACTTACACACAAGCGCAAATGTGCACGTGCTTGCAACATGTATTCACACACAACAGCAGTGCTGGTGACGGTTTGTCCCCCAACCAACACACAGGGTTTAACAATAAAGTAGAAAAGCTCTTTGTTTGCAGATACTTTTTCTGCCTTTCTCCCTCTGTCTTTTGTACTTCTGCTTAAGAATGCACACAAGCAAGACAGGGAGATAAAGAGGAAAAAACATTCTGTCAATTTTTTTGATTCAATGTCTTGAAGGTGCCAAAAGTTGCCTTACTGAAATTTCAAATACACCAAAATTGAGAGCACAATTCACCACACCAGGTGCGGCATTAGTTGACCATATACACAAAGAATTAAAACTAAGAATTGACTATATAAATTTACAGCATCATCCCTAAATGTAAGTTTATTATTCTTTTTGAGAAGATCCACTGACAAAGACCCTGAAATTCATTCAGTATATATCAGATGCAAATTAGGAATCATCAACATTTCACATTCGATATACATTACAGAATTTGCACATATATATACATCAATTTGCAGCAGCATGTATAATTATGCACATACAGTATAATGATTCATATGCATACAGAGATTAACTAACATACCTCCAGCAGACTAAGATGAACTCCCACAAAGTATGGCATGGGGGCACTGTGGATGGAGAGAGGAAAACAAAGCTGTGAGCAAAATCAATATAAGATGTTTACATGCAGTAACGAAATATATCTGGAGGCTACACTAGCACAGCACATTTTACACACCCATCTGAAAAAGTAAAAAAAAACTTCATGTTGAGAGTATTCTTTGATTAACCGATTATCAACATCTACAGAATCTACATTCAGTTACTATTTTGATATTTGATTCATCTTTAGTTATTTATCAAGCTACAACTAGCATAAATCACATCTTGTTTAATGTGAAGATTTGTTGCTTATTCTTAAATAATTGTAATCTGAATGCTATTTGGGTTTCTGACAGTTGGTCAGACTACAGCAATCTGTAGATAAGAGCTGATTGCAATATAACTTAATTAAACAATCAGAAATGCCATCACATCTTATAGAATAAATTATTAATTTGAAAAAACACAAATTCAACAGATCATTCAAAAATATGTAATAAATTCCCTAAATGATCAAATCTAAGACTAAAAGCATAGACTTTTTTTTAAAGTAAAAATCTTTTTCGTCAACTGCTAGAGTTTATGTGAAAACTACTGTAATGCAACAGATTGGCTGCATTGAAGCTTATGGGAAATGTATATTTTAATTCCCATGACATAACATAATTGTTACATAGGCAGCAAAACTGATTATCATCCATATGTTGTTTTTTAACCCAATCATATTACATGTAGGACACAGCCGCTGACTGAAAATCAGAGAAAATAAATTATTTCACCATCTCTCACAAAGGGAAACATTAGATTAACTGGTGTGTGTAGCAGGGCAGGTAAATTGATGTGGTGCTAGTGGACTGATTTTTAAAAAGTTACCAGGCATTCTGCCTCTGAGTTGTTTTAATTTTTAGTCAGCGACTTGTGGCTAAAAGATTTAAAATGTGATTTAAAGTTGTTTTGTACACCTTGTCTAATACTGCCACACTCTGGAAAATATTACAGACGAACACTGACAACACTAATGTGACAACTGTAATAATATTAAATTTTCCTATAACATGACAGTAGATTCAGAAAGTATATAAAGACTTGGAACACTTCCTAGAAAGCTAAAGGGTATAAGTGTCAAATGTTTTCTTTTTCCCTTACAAACATATGCTTTGCACGGTTATTATAATGCAGTCTTATTTTATGTGATATTTATCTTCATATTGAAAGTTAGTGGCAAGCAAAGGTTGAATCATAGAATAGGTTTCCCATCCACCAAGATGAACAGAATCAACAAAAACAGTCAAATAATAGAAACCATTTTTATGATGAGGTTTACAGAGGAAGCAATAATCGGATAGCTTTGGGTCAGTATATTCCTGGCCAGAATGATTCAGAAGCCACAGGCTTGTAATCGACTTAAAGCAACAGCAAAACAAACAGCAGGCCTGTAGCTCTGCACTTTAGCCACTGTCTTGTCCGTTTCATGAATATACAGCACTGACTGTCATCAACATTTACTCAGATACATGCACACAGAGCATCTCATATAACTTAGTTATCTAATCAGCGCATGGAGGACACCCCTGTGATTAGATAAGATAATGATGAGTCTTCACAGAGTGTTGAAAATCACATTTTACTGTCAGTGATGAATAGCTTTTTAAAGCTGATGTGTCCCTTATGGTAAAGCACTGTACTGTATGAGCTATCACAAATGATTCGGCAAGAAACAGCTCCTTTTACATAAGCTGACTCTCCCACTCTGCCGTTTTTTGTTTTTTTTATATGTTCAGATCTGAAGTTGACCTGAACGTGTGTAGATTTGTAGATGAGCTGTTACTTCTACTCTCCATTCAGTTTCAATCAAGTCCATTCAGATTTGTTGGATTTTGTTGGATGGGTGGTAATGAACCCCTGAGAGGGCTAACATGATGAGAGCGTGGTGCTAGCACTAGCATGAAATATGGAGCAAGGTGATCCGGGCCGTTCATTATGTTGAGGGGCCACACAGGAGAAGGCACGCCACGAGAGAAATCGTGAGAACAACTCGAAGAACGGGTGGGAGAAAGTGTGAACATGTGTGTCTGCACTTTTACACCGAGGTTTTAGCAGCGGAGCTCGGTGCGTGACCAGCACACATGGCGTGGTGTGTGTTTACGTGTCAGGTGTGTGTGACTGTGCGTGTGTTGGAAGGTGGCTGAAAAATGAGAGAAAGAGGGAGAGAAAAAGAGGGGGTGTAAACATTTATGATGATGATCCTGATGGTGTTCGTGTCTGTATGCGCGTTTCAGAGGTGGTCAGTCTTACCAGCAGTAGTCCAGAAGATGCGGGGGCAGCACAGGGATGAAGATGTGCTGCCAGTACATAGGAAAGAGCAGAGCAGCCGCACCGTGGACACATGCAGTTAACTACAGAGAGAGAAAGAAGCAAGAGGACAATCTCAACACAACTTTCCGAGGCAACACAAAATCTAAGTAAAGGAAAGACAAAAATACCCATTCATGCTGTATGTTTACTGGTAGTTTAAATTTTTTTTTTAACCAAAGGTTTGTGTGATTTCAGTCTCAAGAATTGCCCCAAAGAAAAAACTGTAAAGTCAAAAAACAGCAAAATAACTTTGAGCTAAATGTACAGCTTGTCTTTTTTTTTTCTTTACAATGTATTTCTACAACTTATTGAACTAAGTTTCTGCACTGCTAGAGTCTATAGAAGACGTCTAGAGAACCACAGCTCCATTTCCTTCAAAACAACATCCTGTTAATATCCTGTTTTTAAAATCTAGAAGTCTGATCAAGGTGGTGACACTTTGTGGTGATGTGTCAATGTACTGTATGTTTGATTTCATTGAGTTAGACTTTAATCTTGCTCACTTACAAAAGCCCTCAGAAAGAATATGGTACACTGACATGTCTAGTGTTGTTGTGATGAACACACGACCTGCAAGCTATCGTTGGAGGAAGAGAAGAACAGACAAGCTAGAGATCAACCACTTGTCTTAAACCCATGACAGAAACACAGCAGAGGAGATTGATGAGGAGGTGAAAAGAAAAGTACTGAAAAGACTGACATGAAGAAAGGCATATTGCTTTACACACAGAGAACATGAAACCAATGTTTCCTCCATTCTGATTCATTTGTGGTGGGTCATCGCTGCGGTGATATTGCTACTATTGCACATGGCGTTAAGAAATTTATATTAGAAAATAATTTAAAGCTTATATTCTAACCTGCTTTATACACAAATGAATGGTAAACCACAAGCCTAGTATTCATAATTAACTGCTTATCAACTCAATGTCAAAGTGAGAATTGTGCTGCGACCTGCACAAAAGCAACAAAAAGGAGCCCAAAACAGTGCTGACAGTAACCATAAAAATCAAAATTACACCAACTACTATGACCCAGAAATTAAAGAGAAAATAATCTCTTTTTTTAACAAATAATGAGAAGCAATCCCATGAAGATGACATTCTTTTTCAAAGGGGCTCTCTACATTGTCAAACCAGCATTACACATAAAATTAAAGTCATTGTCTCCCATTGTCTTAAAGCCAGCATCCCCCTCTTGACATCCCATCTCATGAAAATCCAGCTATAGTAATGACCTGCAACACACACACACACACCCACACACACAGACACGGCAGGAGAAAGAGGCGTTAGCTCATCCCCCAGATTAAAATAACATGATTAAATATGGAAAGAGAACAGAGGTCTGAGGGGCTCCTGCGGGACTTCATTAGGGCAAATTGCCAAAGAATGAAACATGAGTTAGCCAAGAGAGACTGCGGGCTAGGCCAATACCACCGGGACCCCGGAGCAGCAGCCGCTGTTATACTGCTGCAGCTTCACAGTCAATGTGTGAAGCGGACACACACTATCACACACACACGCGCAACTATCAGGAGACCCCCTGCTCACTGACACACACAGTGTCACAATTGACCGGCCAAAAGCGGGGGAGCTTGGCGGCTGAAAACCACCGCTGCCAGAGAAAGAAAAAGAGGGCCCCACCCTCCGAATCCACCCAAACATCAAGCCCGGACATTTGAAAAGCTTACAACAAAAAGTGTGTGTGTGTGTGTGTGTGTGTGTGTGTGTGTGTGTTTGCGTATGTCCATGTGCCTCCCTCCCCGCATGTTTGTTTTAACTGCATTCATTTTTCATATCTGCTGGAAAGAAGCAATGATCTTTTTTTATTGTCTCTGTGCAGTCTATCATACACACAGTCCCACAATAGTTAGGACTTAATCAACATTTAATTGGTGTCTTGCTCTGTGTATCTGCATATGCATATTTCCGCTGCCTGCCGTCTTCAAATAAAACACAACAATGCCACGCTCCTGTCAGGATTAATTCCCTGGCAAACAGTTTGTTTTTTTGTTAATTCTGAAAATAAATCGATGTTATGAATATTAATGAGTGAAAGTGAAGCACTTGGTGGAAGAGCTACTATCAAAATCATCACGCCCTTCTCTCTTTCTAAAACGATGACGGCAAGGGGCCATTAAATTGTGATGAAGAGAGGTCAGCAATCCGGCTGCGGATATACATACACACATAAGTGCATGTGTCACACACGCACACACGCACACACACTAAGTGGAGAGCCAACAGGCGAGTGTATTCCTCCTCTGGGAGAGCGAGACAAGCCCCAGCCATTCGCTGGTACCAGGAGGTAATGGCACAGAACACCTCGCTAACCAACTCCAATTATCTCCACCAGGCCTCAAGGTGAGCCCCCCAACTGGCATGATTTACTCTCAGGTTGAAAGGAAAAACAGGAGTCTCTCTCTCTGCTTCTCTTCTTCTCTGGCTGGGTGGCTGGCTTGGGGGAGTTGGCTGAGAGGGGAGAGGGGGTTACTGAAACTAAGATAATGATTTATAAAGCAAATCTAGATCTCTGTTTTCTTTTATTTGCTATCTCCAAAGCGATGGAGGTGGCAGTGTGCCTGAGATAAGGCAAATTGGAGGGAACTCCAGAGGAATAGTTCACATATTTGCTTCTCTAATTCAGCTGAACACAAATCCCTGTGTCCTTGTTCAGGTTTTAGAACGAATGAGGCAAAAAGTAAAAGGAAGATAAGTGGAAAAAAGAGAAATCGTACCACTCTCTCTCTCTCTTTTTTTTTTTTTTTAAACTTCATTTACGGGGGGGGCCTTCACATGAGAGTGGGTCATGAGAGGCTAAGGCTGATAAAATATTTGCCAGGCTGATAAATAATAGATGAGTGGAGCCAAATGGCTTACACGCTCCACAAAAGACCTGGGTGCTTAATATTCCATTCAATGGAGAATCACAGATACAGTCCCCAAGAACAAATACAGGATTAGGTGCTGGGTCCAGTCCTCAGGGACCAAGGCTCTGCCCGGTAATGAGGGGCTGCCTGCCTCACATACTGTGCGTGTGTGCATGTGTGTGTGTTGCCCCTTCCTCTGAGAGAAGCTAACCGATTATACAGCGACAGCCTGCTTCAAAAAGCAGTCAAGGTCTTTGGTTCTGCCCTGAGAGCTTTCTTAGTGCGCCGTAGCTGAGACAGAGAGTGTCCCACACTAACAGTGGTTTTCCCAGATCAATTCAATGGGACTTAAGGAAGCAGAGACAGAAAGAGAGAGACATAGACACATAAAGAGATGGAGAGGAGGAGGTGAAAGTGGGAGAAGAAGGCAGAGTGGAGTGAAGAGATAAAGTGAGATAAATTGCATTGCAACCTTGAGGTAGGTAGTAACAAACCTAAGCTAAGAGGTCACACACCAGTTTTGTCAATAATGGAGTCTGTGTCGCATTCTCATACTATATACTTCCAGTATACAGTAAGTACAACACACTAAATGTCTGCATACTGTTTTTGCAGTTAATATTCAAACATATTAACATAATAATTTTACACTAACAGGAGATTAAACGATGTTTGTGCCATTGATGTCAATCAAGCTGCAACTTTGGAATGTCACTGCCAATTAAACTTCATAAAATGTTTTTCAAAGATTTAATAGTTATTTTTTGTTTTCTGTTGTGTTCACAGAGCTTTTTTACCACCGTCTACAATTAGTTTTAATATTTTCCAGCTGTCAGCAGCTCCTCCATTTCCTTTGTGCATTGCGGGACAATAATGTCCATCAACAGCCCACTCAAAAAACAAGTGGGGTTTTGTTGTATGCACACTTGTTTGATATACTTAATTGTGTCCCTGTTAAACCTGCTTAGAATTAGTATGTAGTATGGAATAGGGATACAGCTAATATGTTTTTTTCTGCAGGAATTTAACCAGAATGTGGAATTATGACAGAGAGAATTACTCAGTAAACAAAAAATAAATGTTTTTTTTTGTTTTTGTTTTTTTACATTTGGGCAGTAACCTAAACTCTTCTGACGTCTCACAAGCCATCAAACATCTCTCCATATTCATACATCAACATATTCATATGAACTCTTCCCTCTATGTGCCTGAACAGCAGCGCAACCCTTGGACAGTGATGTTTCCTTAAAGAGCAGGACCCACCAGATCTTCTCAACACTGGAACTCAGACTCTGTCAGTAAGCAGTGTGTTTCCACCCACACCATTCCTCTTTACCTGAGAAATTGGACCCGTTGAAGTAAAACAGACAGAAAATGGAGACACTGCTACTGTGGGGGCCTACATGCAGTGCAGTGTGGGGCAGTGTAATGGAGAAATATCCATTTTACTGGCCTCATAACACTTATTCCCGCTTACATACTCTTAGATGAGGGAACCTATCGTACATGTTCAATTGCAGTGAGAGCGCAGTATGAGACAAATAGCTGCTGCTGCAGGCAATGTGATTCAATTTGACAGGAGGAATGGTATCAACAGAGTCGCTCTTGACCTCTTCACACCAGCCTCAAACACTCATTTCCCCTCCACTAGCCTTTCCTTCCAACTCTGTCCCTACGCACTCTCCAAATTCAATCCTCTCTTCTTCTTTCACCGCCTCATTTTCATCCCAATTCTTCATTTCTTATTCTGTTTTCCTCCTCTCCTCCTGCTGTTCTTCTGTCCATTGCCACCTCTCCCTCGTTTCTCCTGTTGGCTTATCGCTGTTTTAGCCTTTCCCTCCTCCCTCCCCTGCATAAAGTCACCAATTACCCGCGCTCCGCTTCTCCCTCTGTTGACAAACGCCGGTGTCAGTCCCGGCACAACGCAGGTGTGCCACAAACAAGTAGGTGGCACAGGGAGAGAGAGAGAGGGCACGCGGGACGACACAGGTAACAGCTAACGCCAGGCCTCCCACACATGCACACACAGTCACTGACTCTCTCACAGAAAGACATAAGACATAAGGTACAAACACCTGTGAGTGCAGAACACACACAAACAGATGCATGCAAAAGAGACACAAACACCCACAACATGCACATATGTGGTCACAGCGGCACAACACACACGTTAAGTCAGACACATGGCATGGGTCTGAGATAAGTCTATTGAGGGGAAGGAGGGGAAGGAAGGGGGAGGATGTCCCGATGTTCTGCAGATGCCTAACAACAGAGAGACGCATTAAGACACCCTGGAACAGGGAGGCAAAGTCAGAGAGAAAGAGAGGTGTAGACAGGGTGAGTGAGAGACAGATGGACAGAAAATAATGTCAGTGAAAAAGAATAACTAAGATAGAGAGAAAAGTAGAGAGACAGAGAGAAGTCAGGGAAAGAGAGAAGAACAACAGAAGAAAAGGCAGGAAACAGAGAGACAGCTGGCACTCTAGGGCATGGTGGATGGATAGCTCCTTGTTAGCATAGGCCTGACAGGCTGATGAGAGGGCTGCTGTCAGCCGGTGCTGGGGCCGGGCTGTGTGAGTTTGGGCGATAGGCAGGGCAGAGGCTGGGCTCGAGAGCTGGGGGGCCTCGGCAGATGAAAGACACGGAGGGTGGTGGGGCGATGGTGGTGGGGGTCCTCCCAACTGACTAGTTAGAGGAAGGGCCGATGCAGCCCTATTATACGGCCCTATGACAAGGCTGCACGCTCGGCTGGCTCCCGCCCCTGCGCCACCGCCGAACGGCCTTTTAAAACAGTGGTACCATTCACCTCCGGTCACGAAACAGCAATAAGTCAACTGACGCATTGTTGTAAGATCATGATTTATTCCTTTGCTGTTGGCTGCTTGCGAGACGCGCTGGCCATGTACCGGCAGACTGACACACTGGGTTCACCGGGGGCTTTAACACAGGCAGCACCTAGAGCAGGCAGAATAAATGTAGTATATATGTGTGTGTGTCTTTCTCTCTCTCTCTCCACTTTCTATTCCCTGTTTCTCTTTGCTTGGCTGAGAGGCTGGACAGGCGGAGGTGGTGAAAAGCAGCTGGATGGTACTAACGATGTTACTAACAATACCTTCTCTCATACATCGTCTATCTATGGCAAGCAGACTATAGAAATATTACCTGTCCATCCAGTGACTGCTAACACTCACTTAAACAAACGTTTTGACAAACTCTGACATTAATTATATATTTCCCATCCTTTAAGATATTTGATCACGAGACAGTGGTGTGGATAATGAGCTGGGCTCTTTGCAGTTAAGTATATACACGTAGATAGCTGGCTTCAAGAATCATGGCAGCCATTCCCACTTGAACTAGGAGGTCAAGCTACGCAACAGCAAAAAATAACGCATCACAGGAGCAGTAAAAACATCAGGCCAGCTAATCCCAGTGGAGATGTGAAAAATACCTTTGTACTACAGTGCCTGACATACATTGCAACCAAACCTCTCCCTGAGGAAGATGGATGGATAGATAGACAGATGAGTGGATGAAGGATTGCAGAGGATAAAAGTCTTACAGAGGTAAAGGTCTAATGTGGAGACTCTTAAAAAATTCTGTATGCATAAATTTGTTTTAAAAAAAAAACAAGCCAAGATTAGTCTCTAGGCTGCAGAAAACTATAAATCACAGACAAAAATCACCTTCACCCCCCTTTTCCTGCTAAAAAGAAAAACACCTTCACCCTTGAGTCTGATAATTTACATCGTGTAACTCTTGTGTCACAGCACCGTGTGCAGCCTAAACCCTGAGCGGAGGTGCTGCTGGTCTGAGGAGCTGAGGGGAGACAGGTGAAATTCTCTGAGGGCTGGGTAATTTTTACAGCTCTTCCTGATTATAGCTCCTATGGGAGACCTTGAGAACCATTCCCTCCAGCACCCATCACCACCACAGGCCCCTCCGGCTGTTCAGTGTTCTGCAGCCTTGTAGATACCAAGGCAGGACCAGCTACACTACAGATACAGATAGGACTTGGATGACATCACTTCCCTCTCCCATCTCATCTGTCATAAACATTTGGCACTGCCTCAGCAGCCACGAAGATAACGGGGGGGGGAGGATGGAATGAGGAACAGAGGGAGGAAGAGGGGGAGAAAGACACAGAGAGATTTCCTCCCTCATAAAGACAGACAGAGGGGACTTTAAATTATGTGAGAGAGTTACAACATGTAATAAGAGATAATTTAAGGCTCTTGGGCCATTAATATGCTGCAGTTATAAGACAAACAGTCAAATATAATCCAGCTTTAGTGTGGATTTCACAGCTTGTCAGAGCGTGGTGATAGTGCGGCTGTCTGACTGCAGGACGCCCGGGCAAAGAGGGGTGGGGGGGTTCAGAGAGATCAGTCCAACTCTCTCCGTACAAGTAGCGTAGCCATGTCAGATAAATATTCTCATCTCCCTATTTAGGGTTTGATATCCTGCTGGAATATTGATGAAGAGAATCATGTTCAATCTAAGAAACAGTCCTAATATTTGAGCTATATACTTTTTTAAGAAGGCAAATCTGTGTCTGAATTTGATATGAAGCCAAAAATAGCAACAGTAACTCTATGACTCTAAATTAAAGTAGCATTTTCTCAGATTATGATGTACTTTTTCGGATTAAAGTGAGATAGCCTACAAGAATCAAAGAATAGATAATACATTATCTAACATGACGTAATAAAACATAAAGCTTAACATTTACAACTAAAAGCTTCCCCTTAACTTGAAATATATATTTAGGAAACTCGTCCTTCAAGTGGTTGCAGTACTTCAACTGTTTTCTAACCTATTTTCCCCTTGTGTCTGACAGGGAAGAGCTGATAACTGACTGCAGCTGAGAGACTGACTTGGAGGGAATGGACTCACAGTGCTAAGCTTGCTTGAGGTAATGATGATGCGCCGCTCATGCAGCATACTGGCGTAGAGCTGGAGCATGTTGTTGACGTCCACAGCCACAAAGTACTCTGTCAGGTTCCTCTGGAGATAGACAGGAACAGAAGGATATGCAGGTACATAAAAAACTGTCCTTGCACAACTTGCTTACAGTAGAAAGTGTCAATGCTACAGACTGTGAGAGTGCCAGAGTGTGCCATGAAGAGAGACATGCAGTACAGGCTGAAAAATGACTTGGACTCCCCATCTCTGTGCATATTGTTTTGCAGCAAAAGTAAATTCATAAGAAATACAGATTCAAACGACATTTGTGCCTTTGATCCATCTGATGTAGTCATGTTTGTAAAATAGTTAACATATCAATTAATGCTGCTTAAATATGTCAGATTGATTACTGTTTTCATCCGATGTAGCATGCAATAGAGACTTGGGATGCTCTACTTGAGCTACAATTCGAATACAAAATCAACAAAGAACATGTGTTCAGTTTGAATCATCTAATACCCATGGCAATCACTGAAGCATTAAAAGTACAAGCACCACAGGAGATAAAACTAAAACAAGAGGATGATGCAATAATTTCAAAAGGTGACAAGTGTATCTGATTAAAAACGATTAGAGACAGACGTGTTTCCAGAAGAGAGGGATCTCTCTTTATCTCCTCATCTCTTTTCTTTTCTTTTTCCATGAATACTTACACTCTCAGGGATCGTTGGCAGTCCATTGATATCCGGGGCGATGAAGTAGGAGTGCTGCGAAAAACACAAACATGCAGGAGAAAGAAGAGAGAAGGTCACAAGTGAAGCATACCACTCACACAGAAGAGAATGAGGGGAAGAAGGGGGGGAAAGGCCGTTCACTTTGTTCTATGATTTATGGCTCATCTTCAGCTCTGTCTATATGAATTGCTGAGCTGGTGTCTGAACTGTGGCAATGCTTTTATCAGGCCTACAGAACAGAGAAAGCTCAGTAGCAGCTCAGCTCCCCATAGACACAGACTGGGGTGATGTCTCCGGTGGAAAACTGAGTCTTTATTTAAGCATTAAATAGGCCTGCAGAGCACCAACACACAGGCAAAAGTATACGTGCACATGAACGCATCCACACAGACACACAGACACACACAGACAGGTTGTTTAAAGGATCACAAGGCTGCCTGTCTCACTTTGGGAGAGCAGGGCAGGTTCAGTGTTCAGATCAAAGGGGCCTGAGAGAGGTGCTGTTTGGAGACAGGTAGACAAACCACCAACTGAAACACTACTGTCACACACACACACACA
>NW_023339674.1:8550001-8564716 GCF_004916995.1 Morone saxatilis | reverse complement strand
CCCTGTATCTTTAGTGCACCTTCATTTCTCTAGGCCTAACACAACCATCTGTTGCAGGTCTTCGCTTAAATTTACTGTGGCAGTAGATTCTCTCACACTGTGAACACAGTATTTAAAATAAAATATTAAAGTTTTAAGACTTCACAGTGTTTAAACATGACTGCTGTTTACATGTTTTACAAAATCATCTAACAAATAATGTCAGGCTACACAGTCAGTGTCAGAAATTATTGAATTTGTAGCGTCTGTGGCAGGAAGAATGACGTCCAGCACCTGAGAAATGCAATGCAATGCAAAGCATTCAAGACCTTTGATTAGGAAACAATCTGCATTTTGAAATGAGCTCTGAAAGGGAAAAAAAAATGAACAGAAAAAAGGTACCTGGAAAAGAATTCCTGAAATAGAAGACAACTTAACAGTAATATATTACATAACAAACAACACGATTTGAGAGTATGCCAACATTAGAGCAGCCATTCAAAATCAGCAACCCAGGCAAAAGTCACCACCAAGAAAGAAAAACGTCTCCAATTATAGAGACATGAGAAAACAACAGAAGAGAGAAAGCCCATCACAACCAGACACTAAAAATATTGCACAACAATGGAAAAAGATCAGCTTTATGTGTCATAAAGACTATTTGACTTCATTTTGTACCATTTTGAATGATGCTGGGTTAACCACTGGTTCAACATTGTCCAAAAACTACAAAATTTAGCTGTGAGCACATTTCACTACATAAAGTGCTGCTGGTCGTTACTGTTCTGGCGCCTGACACGAAAATTTCCCTAAATGTTATATTCATTGAGCAGTGGGAAATTTCTATCAACTGCTAAAAATTCCATTACCACCCGTAAAAAGACGGATGCTAATTAGTCTTAAGTGACAGCGTTTGAGCAAATAAAACATTAACAGACTGTAATGATGAAGACAAAGCAATGGCAACACAGATCCACTTCAGTTTTTTTTCCGTGGTTGACACTGGAACATTTAGTTTAATGTAAAACAAACTAAAATATTTCACTCCCTAAGTGCTTGTGTATTAACTGTGAAAAATGTGAAAACAATTGTCATGAGTAAACAATTGTCATATTCCCAGAGGAGGGTCATTGTTGTAGTCGAGCGAAGCTTAGAGGAGATGAATATACAGCACAACAAATAAACTGGAACCAACATCCAAGGCTTTGCCTTTTGTGCTTTTATTTTTTTTATGGGCAAAAGATACAGTATCTGAGCATTAGCAGACCATTAGTCAACTCCTACGCCCTCTTCTTTATGTTAAGTGAATTTGTTTTAGTGTTTAATGTTTGAATTACTACACCCATATTTTTATGCACATTTTGCATTACAGTAATTTACCATTACACCTTAAAGAGTATGTGGGGCACCCTGGTAGCTCACCTGGTAGAGCTGGCGCCCCAGGTACCAAGGCTGAGAGCTTGTACGTGTCATCCCCTCTTTCTCCCCCTTTTCGGACAATTTTGACTTGTCCTAACTAAGAAAAGCCATAACATGGCAGTTAAAGGTCTTTGCAATAAAGAAACTTTGTTATTTTGTTATAGAAGTAACTTTTATGTTAAAAATATAAGAAACCAGTTATTTTATTTACTGTGTGGTTTTTGCCAGTAAGTAAGAAAGAACAAAACTGCCTGGTTATACTGTCGCTGAGAAGCAGAGGTAGACTAGTTAGCATTACAGCTAATGGTTTACTGTGAAACAATTACTGCTGCTATACAAGTAATTACTAAAATCATCACACACCTCACTTATCTTTGTCTCTTTTGTGGAAAGGAGCCCTTTCCTAAAACTGAGCTACATATAAATAAAAATATAAAAATTCTGTTTCCACTGTATTTCTGACCTGTTGTGCCATTTTCTTATTACATTAAGCTTAATGCTAAATCGCCTCTCTCAGCTGCTGCGCAAGTGGATTTAAAAAATCTTTCCTCCTTAGTTATCTGTGCAAACAATACTGCATGTGCGAAGGGAAGCCTATTCATTGTCGTCTAAAAAGAAGAGTAGTTATAGAATAACTGAAACAAAATGAAGGCGCAATTGTAACTAAACAAATAAGTTGTAATCTAAGATCAGGTGCTTGAGGCAATACCTCGTAGGCACAGGACAACCCCCCATAACCACACATACATCAACTACAGTAGACTGCATATCTCTCTGTCTTTCTTTTCCTGTGCTCTGTGTGCTAAATAATGTTTCCCCGATGGTCTACAAATTCATGTCATTGTGATAATCACAAACCATGCTCCTCAACTCAACCCAGGCTTTCATTGGCTGTTTGCTTGCTTATCTGCTTTTTTCTTGTTCTTTCGAAGACATGTTTATATAAAAACATTGAAAGTGGGTTAACTGGAAAGGCATCAAGGAGATTTTTTGAGCACAATTGCCTTTGCTTTAAACATAGAGAGGGAAAACAAAACTTTTGATATTCAGAGAGAGAATATAGCAGTGTGGAATGGCATTAATCATTTACAAAGTTTGATTGTTTTCCAGAGGAGAAGAAACATACACCAAGGCCCAGGATAGTTTGTTTTTGTTATATTTAAAAAGATAGCGCAGCTTATTTGGCCAAATTGGAAAGCCGTGGCTCCCATGCGATTAGTTCAGCAGCGGTTTCATATTTCACAGCAGCCTCCTTCCCTCCTCCCGTTTCTGCCGTTCACTCATTCCCCTCCACTCACCGGCTCCGTGCTTCGCCGATCTCTCAGTACTTGCCCAGTGGCAATATACAACTGCTCATTCTTGCACAATGAGAGAGGGAGAGAGAACAAAACAGGGTTCACACATGAAAGGGGACAATGATCCTTCTTCTTGGCTGCCATGATAAAACAAAAACCACTCTTTTAGGGAATAATTCTGCTTCATCAATTAAATATCAAACTAGTGGCTTCTCCAGAAAAGAGATGAAGCTATCACCTCTGTTCTCCGGGGCTTCTTTTCCAATAAAGCTCTGAGGTTCAGATGAAAAGATTTTGTTCGGCTGGTGTTAATAAAAAAAAAACTCACACAAGAAAAAGTAAATCACAACAAATCTTAATTGACCTTGTTACCTTCATAGATATATATTGATTACTTCATATTAGTCTGGTTATAATTTAAATTCATCTGTATAATTAGATGTGTATCCTTCTGAGACCTATGCCGCAGAAAAGACCCAGAGTTGCTTGTTTAATTGGTCCAAAAAAAAGGACTCCTCAAGGACAAAGGCTGAAACTCTTTTGATCCCATTACGGTGTGGAGTCTAAACAACTCAAAAATAGAGATATTAGTGAACAAAACATTATCCCACTGAAAACCATTACATTCTGCTTATATCGGCCAGGCTTATGGGAGCAAAAACTGTTTAAGAGCAAGTGTCTTATGTAGGAGCTGGAAACACACAGGGAGAGATTGTGTCAGAGTTAACACAAACACAGGCCGACTTTGAGCGACCTGGGCTCGTTAAGCCATTTCAGTTTTTGATAAGCAGGAGACATGACGAGTTGTGAAAGGACCCTTCAAGTTTAAACATGTCCAGCTCTGGCTTATCACACATAAAACCTGTTAGCGCCACTTCTTGTCTCCAAACAGAGTGTCAGTCCACAGCCCTCTGTGTCTCTCTGTTCCTACCTAGTGTATCTTAACCTCCCTCTTGCTATCCGCTTTCAGTCGGCTCTGTCGTTCTCTCGTTTATCTCGTTCATTTCAACCTCTAGACTTTGTCGATCTCTCCCCGTTTCTGCCTGTCTGCCCTTTTTCTTTCTGTCTGTTTTTATGCCATCTTTGTCTACTCCCATTGCATTTGCGTCAATTTCAATTTAGTTCTCATTATTCCTCCCTCCATGTCTCCACTTCTTTCTATTATACATTTTGCCTTTAATGTGTCTCGCTTTACTTTTAACTGCTTGGTCCAACTCTCATCTTCTTTTCTGCAGTCTCCTTCCTGATGCAACACAGTACTACAGTAACCTACCTGTCCCTCTCTCCCTCTTTCTACCTCTACTCTCAGCTGTCTTGCCTCTGATAAGGGGGAATATGAGATCTATACCTACCACACTCAGGTTGACTGGCGTGAAGGGCTTTGGCACAGGCAGATCATAGAGAGAATTCAGCATGTCATTCAAGTCATTTTCCTGAGGGAGAGAAACAAACAACAAAAGAAGAAGACATAAAAAACATAGGACACATGAATTTTATTTACTAGTTTTGTTGATGTCACGAGTTATGTGTCAATCTTAACAACAGTGCTGGGACAGGCGCTGCTGCAGACCAGAGGGCAATCCTGCAGCGAGGCCTGAAGGGCTCCAAAACATCCGACTGACATATGTTTAACGAGCATTGGTGAGGTTAAAAGACGGCTGAGTGTAGGGCTGCAGACGCTTATTATCCTGCAGTGCTGATTTACGGCCGAGAGCGGGCTGTCAGTAATTAAGCAGGGGTCCCCGCTCCAAAGACAGGGGCTTTAAGAAGCCGTCGGAGAGCTAGCTCGACCACAGAACAGGCCCCGAGATTATTCTTCCAGCATTTATGAGCTCCAGGACAAGACTGCTATTTACACTTTCGGGCCTCTCGCTGGAGAACTGATGGGGACAACAGTTTGCAACTTGTTCTTATGTGAACTTATTTATGTGAACTGATGTGAACACAGAGGTTGGGTATTGGTGTTTGTTTTTTTCATTATTTTTCTACTCGCCCTCTCAAGGAACTTTGTTTTGGTTTTGGCCACGAGCCGTTGCTTGTTTGAGGAAATGTGCACGTGTGCGTGTATGCATGCGCAAGCCAGAGAGAAATAGAAACTCGAGAGGAATGGGCGGCAGTATACAGTAAGAGAAGGGGAAGGGGTGGGAGGGAGGGGTGTTAGGGTGTGTGCAATCGAACAGCCTCCTGTCATGAGAGGCTCAATGCTCACACGCATGGTCAGCAACAAGGCCTGGGGAAACAGTTCATTTACCCCTCGCCTTAAACCCTCATCGCTCTTCTGTCTTCCCTCGTCTGTCAACATCTCCCTCTCGCCTGGAACGGACAGCGGGGTAAATAGAAACCAAATCATGCACACTAACACTTCAGTCACCCAGGATTTCCAGCAATCTTTCTGTCTCTCTCTTCCTCACACTCAAAACTGTCCTATCTTACTTGTCTGCCTCTCTCTATATAAGACCATCCTGCTGAAATCCTTTCAAACACAGAAATGTGCGTGTGTGTGTGTATGTTGACTGTTTATGTGACGCGTTTGTAATTGTCTACTTTAAGCAAGGCTCTCTGTCCTGATCATTGCTCTCTAAGGGTCGTGGAAGGAGTAGTGATTACATGACAACTGAAAGCGGTCCCAAAGCTCTGCATCTCTCCCTTGCTGTGCCTTCCTCCCTCCTTCTTCCTCTCTCTTCAGTCAAAACATGGGAACATCACCTACACCCTCTGTGCTAGACGCTGCACATCTCCCCAGTTTTGTTGCATATTTTACATTTCCCTCCCTTTGCTAGTACAATGCAGTGAATAGTCAGGGGAAAAGACTTTTGTGAAGTGTGAACATTTGTGTGTATGTTTGGGTGTGTGTGTGTGTGTGTGTGGTTTCTTTTTTTTTTCTTAACGATTTGTTTTCCAGTAAATCATCAGGAATAACTTCCAGTGTCAGATCAGCGTTTGGTCTGTGAAATGTCAACATTGTTGCTGCTAACAACAGGAGCCAAGTCGAGCCCAAGACGGCGAACAAAACTTGCACACAAAAGACAACATGCAGCATGCACAAGAACAGAATGGAGGAAAATATCTCACCACAGTTACAGTTTCAAAAACACTAAACTGTGTGCTTGTTTCTCAGTCAAATCAAACCACCATGTCTTATTTTTCATGCAAAGTACTTATGTGCAAGGCACCTTATATCGTATACGTAAAAATCCGAAATAGCTGATACATCCAAAAGAGGTGATTACCTGTTGTTTCGTTAGGTAGTCTGCCAGAGTATTCAGCAACTTGTAGTAGATTTCAAACCATGGTAGATAACTGAAAGGGTAAGAGAGACAGTGTATTAATAGAC
Organism: Morone saxatilis; assembly: GCF_004916995.1. Classification (NCBI taxonomy): domain Eukaryota; kingdom Metazoa; phylum Chordata; class Actinopteri; family Moronidae; genus Morone; species Morone saxatilis. Next base: position 8,558,689 of record NW_023339674.1, on the reverse strand, counting down.
ATGTTTTAATTCATTTTATCATATTCTACAATAAACAAACAGGGTGTGCTGAATCAAAGCAGATCAGTATTTATCATCACAGGGTCTGCATTATTGCGGCATTTAAAAGAATGACAAATGTCAAGAAATTCAGTCTCCTGTAAAGTTTTTTATGTGATGTGACTCTGTCTTTGCCTGTCACAATGTCTATAAATAATTTCACCATCTGCTGGACCGTATAAATTTAAACAGCGCTGAGTTTCTTATGAATAGCCTTGCAGTATTATTGTGTGTGTTTTTGTGTACACAGGCTACTGCCAGTGACCTATTGCTTAAAGATCATATGCATACAGGACATTGATAACGGATTGTGTTCCTAGCTACAGCTACTCCAAAGCGCAGAGTCATTGTTGTACTGAAAAAGATAGTAAATGCTATCTAGTCCCTATTATGACATTCTTCGTACCCAGGGGCCTCCGCATGCTAAGAATTCCTGTCATGTCCGCTCTTTAATCCAATATGAGGGGAAGGTAGAAGAAGAAAAAAACTATGGATTTTAGATTCTTTAACAAAGAACCACCATAGCTTTCATGTGATGCGGAGGGATGCTATGGTTTACAAGCATGCTGCTCACAGATGCACAGGCTTAACAAAAATGCAGCCCAAGATGCCTCCTGGCTCCCCCCTTTATCCACCTCCTCCTTCTGCCCCTCTCTGTGCTTCTTTTTATGCCCTTCACATGTGAAAGAAAAAAAAATAAAAAATCTTTGCCTTATGCAATTACTGTAAAATAAATAAATTCATTAACAAGCTCACAATAATTTATACTGCAGTGTTTGTGTTAAAGCTAATCACTAAGTACACCCACCATAAGCTAAAAGCATCTGCAGCATGGCTTTCTTTACAAAGTTGACATTTTCTTGGCCAAGTCGACTTGCTTTCTAGGTGGAAGATGGCCAACATTTTCTTTTGGCATAAAAGCTGTGAGGACTCAGTTCATTTAATGTTATGCAATCAAATAATAAAAACATGGTGTCCTATCAAGGTATTGAATTTTTATTTAGTTTGCGGTTTTAACATGCAGTTTTGAACACTGCATGAATAATGATTCTAGATAAGGACTTCTTAGCATTGCAATGAAATAAACCGAACATCCCATTAATGCTTCATTAACTTGCCTGGACGCAGGGGTTGAAAAATAAATTAGTGGCCAAATGAGCAAATGAATCAAAAGTGGGTTCTTATTTGCTCACCAAATTCATGTTTTTAACAGGGTTAAATAGAAAACATTAAGATAATAGTCTAACTTAAATTAGAAATCTGACAAAGAGCTTGCAGATTTATAGTTACATAATAATAAATGAATGAATACATTTTCATATAGCTTTCATAGTGTGTGAGTTTATAAGGCAGTAAAGTCCTGCTCAGGCAGTTGGCTGGAGACTGAGGAGCTTCCAGGGCATGGGTCACTGGCTGCTCTGTAGACTGGAATTAACAGACAACAAGAAAACAATAAAGTGAACCTAATGCAAATTTTCATATCGCTAAATCCGCAAGGGGCCAATGACAGGCCGGCTTCCCGGAGAAGTGCAGCCAAGCGCACCAATCAGAGAGGTTGAGTGACCATTAGTCTGAAACAATCAGCTTCTTAACATGCCAATATTTTGACGTCTGTGTGAAGATTTACCGCAATCAGGTCACACTCGCAGGAGAAGCTAAATCAAACACGCATATGTTAATTCACATGCTGACCGGATATCAACCTGAAGACCTATTTCTGCCACGTCAAACAGCATACAACCCAAATATCTGCATATGGGGTCAGTTTACATTAAAGCATTATACAAAAAGTTCAGTCTGATATAATGGCTAAGGGGGAGAACAAAGCCCTTGTATTATCTGCCTCTTGTATGCCTCCTGTTTAAAAAGCCAGGCTTCTGGACATTAATCCTTCATTTTTCACAGTTGAAGGGGATGTAAATAGGAGTCTCACTGTCAGAGCAGCCGTCAGGCCTCACAGATCTCACAGTCATTACACTCCTACAACAAGGTGCTGTAAATCCTTTGTTTAAGAGGAAAACGCATGATCACTGGCAAAGGCAGCCAACCACAAATGATCAATATTCTTCTAACATCTTCCAACAATAGTTAATGGTTTTTATGCTTTATTCAAATGCAATAGAATGAATATAACTTAAAGATGTATTGTTTTGTTCTACTTATCGCCCTCCCCCCCCGCCACTCTGCTCTCTCTGTTGATGTAAAGTTAAAGTTTGGAAAGCTTAGAGAGATACTCCTACTCGTCACAGTTCATTGCTCAGATCTGTTTGTGCTTCGCAAATCCTCCGATAGAGAGAGAGGCATCCATCACCAGAGTGCTCAGTGCGTGGGGGCCTCCGCAATCTCTCCTGCCATTTTAAACACATGTCTTCTCAAAGTGCCATGTACTCAAAGAATGAACTAGTTAATCTGCGGCCCACTCACAGCTCGTCGTGCTCTCCATCCCAGGCTCAGACCACCTCACAGAACGGAAATATGTAACAGAAGACAGGGCCATGGAAGTGCCTCTGGAACTTGCAATTATGCTATTATGGATAGGATCACAGACGAAAACAAATGTGGCTGAAATATCAAGAAAAAAATCTAGAGTGAAATAAAACAAACCCTTTCCAAAATCTGCAAATATCGTGGACTCATACTCCTACATTTTATCTATGCACCTCAGGGGTGAAGGTGTGTGGAGCACTTATATCAGCCCTTTTTTGCTGCCATAAACTACCTGTTGGGTGCAAAGCATGACACTTATTCCTGTTTCGTAGATGAGTCTTAAATCTCCTTTAATGCACAGGCACCTGTAATCGTAAGTCATCTTACACTTTGTAGACGGCTCAGTGGAAGATTTCATTACACCTTTACTTTCTCAGGTTAAGGGTTAAGTACAGGGAAGGAAGTGTCCTCCGGCGACCCACTAAGTGACCACTAACTGGAGCAATGCAGTCCCTAAAATGTATCCCTAAGCCGCAGCCATTAAATGAAACTGAGGAAATCCACGTTTTTCATCTCCAAGTTACTCACATGTTCAACTGAAAATCCTTTAAATGTGAGAGACAAAGAACGTGAGAAGACGGGGAATAACAGTATAAAATAGATCAGGTTATATTTTTCTTTTTTTGTGTTGTTTTTTTTTCTCTCTCTCTTGAGGTTATGCCTGAATGGAGCATTGCCCTTTCGGCCACGGCTTTAGCAATGAGACTACAAAGGGCTGTCCACATAAAACTGTCCTGCTCATTATGGCACTTCCTCCTGTAAGCAGAGGTGACAATTTTACGGTCCCAGCACTTCAACAATCACAGACGCAAACTGTTTTAATTACTTTTATTTTATATCCATTGGAAATTATAGATTAAACAAAAATAAACTAGTGCTGCTCCTGCTTTAGATTTTAACAAGACACATTTGAACTAATAATTATTTAAAATAAAACTACCATTATCTGTATTTTTCCGGTTTTCTTTGGTTATCTTTTTTTTTTTTAACATAGCAATCTGCTGTCATGTCCTTAATACTGTCTTGCATATATAACTAATATAGTAGAATGAAAAACAGTTTAAAGAATAATAAACAAAGAAAACTTGACCAAGGACCTTGAACGCAGGAACTTAATTAGGACAATTCTTCGATGAAATATCAAAACTGTTTTTATGTTTTAGAATGTTTTTACTTATCCGATCTTGAGAAGACGAAAAAGATAAAAAATAAATAAAGAACATCATAACTGGGGAGCACACAAACAATTTCAAATTAACAAAAAAAAAACTTTCTATACATTATTTTATTATAAATGAAGCAAGCCATGCAAACTACTCAGAATGCATAATGAATTTTATACATCATATGTCAAATGAATTAGCATGTCTAACTCAGCGAGAGGGACAGGGGAACCTCTGCTAATTGGCAGTGAAGCTTCATGCATAATTATGGGCCAAGCGTCTTTGCTGTCGCACTGTGGCAGTAGCCGAATAACGAGGAGAAAAGAGAGAGAAAGAGAGAGAGAGGGAGAGAGGGAGAAAGAGAGCGAGAGAGAGAGAGAGTGAGAGAGGGAGAGAGAAAGGGGGAGACAGAGAGAAAAGAAAAACAAAGGCCATGGAAGCTGGCCGGGAAGGGTGGGTGGTGTGGGGAGGAGGGACACTGTTCTTCACAGCAGCTCATCAGGGCAGCGACAAACCCACGACTGTCCATCAACAGACACACACGCATTACACACACACACGTACAGAGGCGAGAGTAGCACTTACAGGAGCTCTGCTTCACACTAACAGAGAAAAAGAAAAGCCTTTGTGCTTCTTTTCCAGTTTGTTGTTTGTTAAACTGCTTAATACATTAATTAAAAATGGATTTATTTAGTACATTTTCCTCAGTTTATTCTAAAGTGCATAAGCTTGTCCACTGAGATTAGTACTGGAGTGCTCCGTCTTTGTAATGGTAAGGTAATTACATCTGTAAAAACATTGTGTCAACATGCAATTACATGGGAATTAAATGATAATAGCCTTTGTTGGAGAGTAATTATGCGAAGAAAATGCAATTTTCTTGAGTTTGGTGTCCTCATTTATGTACGCGGTGATAGGATAAATCCACCTATGAAATATCAAAAACTGCTAAACTTTTGGATAATTATAGGCACATCACTAACATATTTGTGTGGGCAGATGAGAATATAAATTTGTTATTCTGGCATAGTGCAGTTCAGTGTGAAGTGTGAGAATGAATGGAAATGCTGTCTCAAAAATCTGTGTTCACTTCTAAGATCTGGTAAATTAATTTTTTTCATCACACTTGAGAAATAAATTCAGATATAAAAAAAAAAAACAGTTCTGAGACTGATCCATAGATAATTTGAAAAAGGGCAGAACAGATCAAATCTTGCCTATTTGAACAAGTCTTGTGAAAGGCTGACTTTTATATGTTTGAATTTGTGAAGTGCAGCATAACTTTTAGCACATGTCTCTTTTTTGACATTTGTTTAATTTATGAAGGTTGGATATGTTTATTCTTTTAGAAAATTACAAAGTGTATGATACCCAGTGTTAAAGACTGCAGTAAGATTCAGTTCATTAGAACAACATGATTTTAAATGAAGAATACAAAAGAAATATACGTACCTCACAGTATTCGTTTAACAAAAAAGCACAATAACATTTAGTAAGCTGTGTGTGTGTGTGTGCGCGTCTGTGTGTGCGCATGTGTGTGTGTTACCTGAGCAGACATATGCAGACCCGGCAGCCTTGAGTGAGTCGACAGAACCCAAACCTCTGTTTGCTGTCAATGTCCGTCAGCACAAAGGTGAAATTCTGCCCCACCTGACTCTGTGAAACCCTGGGGTCGGACACAAGGGACACACGCTCACAAATGGCCGAAAACCACATAACAACTTAACAATCTACTGAATACAACAGGGTGCAGTAAATCTATACATTCTCGGAAATAGAATAAAAATACAGTGTAACAAAACACTATTTGGTCTAGCTGGACCAGAAACAAGCCAATTTTCAGACAAAATCTCACCATGAGCTAAATCTCCAGTCAAGGTCCAAATCTGATCTCATATATTTCCACTATGGCGGCTTGAAAAACTGTAAAAAGCTTTTCTAACCCCAAGGTAAATTTCAGAAACATCCCTACACCACTAGATGGCAGCAGCTCAGCTTCAGTAAAACACTGTACAACCCCCACCCCCCCTTCATCTTCACTCTCTCTCTATGTCTTTACAATGGGAATTTTAACATGTCATTTTCCATGCTGAAAATAAGAAACCAGTACTTTTCAGAGAGCTGCTGCCCTGATCGGACCTATATATTATGTAGAATAATATACAACACTTTCTTAGTCTCGGTACTCTTTCACACACATGCACTCATAAAGATGTGCACTGTGCACGACACATCAAGTGGGCACGTCACGGATGACCTCATCAGCATCATCCTTAATGGAAGTTGTTGTTTTCATTATCATCATCATTATCGTGTGTCCTCACCATCACAGCATTTACATTTTTGGGAATATTTTGCAGCCGTGTTCTTTGCAGGTACAGTCAGTACAGATTGTATGCAGGAAAATGTCAGATTTATTGGGGTTTTATACCAGGGCGGCTACTTGCAATCACACCCACAAATACACTCATCATTACACTCTGACAGTTAGCAAGTCATCATGTGACATTACCTAGGAATGATGGTAATTTCACCAACTGTGTAATGCACAAAATGCACATCATCTCATTTCCTTTTTTTAAATACGTGTGTCTCTGTAGGTGAAAGTGTATCTATTTATTTGTGTGTATGCGTGTGTGTGCGTGCATGCATGTGTTATGTGAGGAGGTGAAAGTGAGTTGCAATGCTAAAAAACAGGGAAGCAGAGAGGGAGAGGAATCGTACCTTTCCACGTCAAAGGGAAAGCAGAACTTTGGTATCGTCTGAAGGACCTCCTGAGAAACCAGAACAGAGAGAGACACACACCCTTTTAGAGAAACACACATCACAGGGAAAACAAATACGAACTGTGTATTTCAATATAAAAATCTCTTGGGCTTCCACTAAGTGGGTGCTATCAACTGGCTGAACAAAATGAGGATTAATGTTAAATGCTGCTGATAGCAATCTGACAGAGTCTTCACATCCCAAACAGTGCAGCCTAAATGCACTTAATCCAAATGAATGGGCAATATAAACCACTTCATTTGGCAGAACAGAGTGGAAAGGTTCCCTTTTTTTCCAAGGATGGGGAGGGATCCTCGATCCACAGCTTGAATAATTAGCAGTTAATAAGTTCATCGATTATTGGGTGCCAAAGGGAGATGAAAAGATGAAGGAAGAGAGAGAAAGAAAAGGAGAGAAAGAGAGAGAAGGAGAGAGGGGACACACAACACCAAGGCTATGGTGGCAGATTGTAGTGACAATGGGCTAAGCAGCTCTGAGGGGTTAAGAGGTAGGAGGGGGGTACAAGCCTTCAGGGCTTTACCTCCCAACACCTCCCTTGTGGGTTGGGGGAGTGTGGGGAGGGTGAGGGTCTGCATGCTCTTGAAGCGAGGTGGGAGGGGAAAGGGAGGTGGGGGGCACCTTTCCACCAGCAGCATATGGATTTAGACAGGGAGCAGGAACAGAGCGGAGCACCATATGGGTGAGCCACTCCAGACCAGCCACACAGCCACTGAGTACCAGGTCCCCGCTCTGTCTGTCGCTCTGTCTCCTCGTCTCTCTGGCTGCTAACCTGGTCCAAAGTAGGCGCCAGGCACCGGGTCTTTTTTGCCGTCTGTCTTTCAGCTACCTCGCTCTCAATTTTGGTCAGGCTCTGCCAACCTCAAAGACTAATCCTGGGGACTGGGTGGCTGTCTGCTCTGCTCTGGCCTCTCTCTCACTGTCTCTCCCTTTCTCTTGCTTTGCCTGCCAAGCTTGGCCACTGATCCCAAGGTCTGTCTCTTCTTTCTGATTGGAGATGTCCGATCTGAGAGTGATGCTGTCGCTCCCCTCTCTCTCTCTCTCTCTGCTCCCCCCCCCGAGCCTGATCCCGACGACAGGTTGGGTGTCTTCTGCTGCTGCTGCCTACTGTTGCTAAGACCTCGCCGCAGGGAGCCATCACTGATGCCCCCGCCCCTCCTTATCAAAACTTAAAGCTGCCACCCCTGCACAACACAACCATCGCCACAGACAAGCAAGCAACAGCAACAATGAGTTATGACAGAAGGGGGAATGAGGATGTGTGTGTGTGTGATGTGTATTTGTGCATTTGAGTGTATGATGTATGTGAGTGCCTGCTTCAAGGACTTTGTGCATTCAATGTGAGAGGGTGGTTAAGCATGTACATTTGTATGTGTTTGTGTGTGTAAGTGTGTGTGGGTGGGTGGCCGAGTTTGACTCGGCTATATGTTTATGTGTGTGTGCGTGTGCCCACATATGGAGCATACAGGAGGGGTGGGGAAGGCGAGGTGGGGTGGGTGGGAAGTGGTTGTTTTAACTTATCAGGATCTGTGATAAAATTGAGAACTCAACAAAGACAGAGGGCTCGGTGGCAGAGGAGGTCTCTGTCTCTACTATGGGTGTGTGTGTTTGTGTTTGTTTGTTTGTGTGTGTGTGTGTGTGTGTGTGTGTGGTGGTGTGTGTGTGTGTGTGTGTGTGTGTTGTGTGTGTGTGTATAGGTGTGTGTGTGTGGTGTCTCTGTGGTGTGCGTGCCGTTTGTTATACGTTGTGGCAGTTGTCTTGGCGTGTGCGGCCTGTAAACTTGTCACACACATCAGAGCTGCCATTTCGCCTGTATTCGTTTTGCTACTGATTATTAACCACTATGTTGCGCACACCAATATGTTCCAGAAGAGCCCTCCCCCGTGGCGCTACTGCTATATGGCCACAACAAACCCTCAACAGACGACACACATGCGTGCACACACACACATACAAGCACTTGCTTTGCCTGCAAATAAAAACATTTGACTTGCCAGATTTGATAGTTGTCACAGCCCCGCCCACATCAGTTGTCTGTGTTTGAGTGACAGTGAAGGGGCTGTAGAGACTCTAATCTCATACAGGACCAGTGGGAAGTGATGTGTTTGTATGTGTGTATAATGTGACATAGAAAGAGCAGACATGTCCTATATATAAATATATATATACATCCTAAGAACCATATATACATATCAGTATATTTACCTCAGGTATA
>NW_023339674.1:8543967-8549945 GCF_004916995.1 Morone saxatilis | reverse complement strand
AGCCATTAAATTGCCTTCAATTGAGGTGTCGGCTGTTTCAGTTTCTGAAATCAGACAAGATCTACTGTCTTCTTTATGTACCAATTTATAGCAACATATTTTAGAGATGCAAGTTATCAAATATATTTAGAACAATATATTTTAGGGCTGCAACTTATTAAATATATTTATAGCTCTATATTTTAGGGATGCAACTCATCTTTTCGCCACTGTAAATGAGGATACCACCTCAATGGTTAATCAGTTTGTTTTTGAGTTTACAAAATGTCAAAAAATTGTAAAAAAAATTAATAAAAAATACATCACAATTCCTCAGAATGCAATGCGAGGTCTTAAAATTGTTTAGTATAAAACCTACATACATTTACAATCATATAAATCAGTGAGAAGCAGTACATTTGGGATACGTTCGGCACATTTGCTAAAAAGATGTCAAAAGTTTAGTAACTTTCTGTCAATAGTTTAATTGGTTTCACCTCTAATGCTTACATCACTATGACATAAACTCTTCTTTTCTGACGATGGGGCGGAGCCTGGTTAACAAATCACTAAATCTAATCTTGCTTGTATATAGAAAATCAATACAATAAAGAATCATTACCAGCAAATACTTCAGCTGAAACTTTTGGTACACCTTTCTGCCTCCACCCCAATACAATGAGGTCTAACAGAATATGGTTTGTGGTGTTCACAGAATTGAAAAAAAATTATTTTATTCACAGTGTGTCTTTTTGGAATCAGTGTCTCCATTGCTCTGGATAATATACAGACTGCAAAGAGATGTGAAAATCTCAGAGACGAATATCTAAAAAACATAAAAATACATGTATCCCAAAACCTGGGGAAAAAAACACAAAAACTATCTCCATGGCTACACAGAACTACAAGTGAGAAAATATGTTTTTTGGTCATGAATCAACCCTTTATACTTAGCTCAACGTGTTCCTGTTCCAACAGACCTTTCATTTCTAACCAAACAGACTGCTTGTATGAGATATGCGACTCATAATCTTTCTTTTCCGTGTCTGTCAGTCATTCTCTGTTTCCTACATCATACCTGTATTACTGATAACTGTTCTTCGCATCTATAGCTCTCATTCCACCTCCCTCCCTCCATGAATGGGCCCTATACCATGGGGATATCTAAACAGGAATGGCACAAAGGGGGGTTTTCTTCCAGTTTCTTAGTACAGTAAGCCCCCCACACACATACACACACACCCAAAGGCACACATACACACATTCCCCCTGCTTGCGATTTTCCCAAGACAAAAGAAAAAGAGGCAGCTAATATATTTGCAGCTTTGCGAGAGGGGTGGGGTGGAGTGGGGAGGAATCTGCTGCTAGGCTGGGCTTGGCAGACAGTGGTGTATGTGTGTGCGCTGTTTATTGTGAGTGGAGACAGGGGTATCACTCAGTGAGACAGAATACTCTGGGTTCCCCCAGCGGACGATCCTGCTATCACCGCACCACAACACTACAACAGCACACAGCAGCACTGTGCAGCTTTGCACCGTACCCCTGCTGAATAGCACGGTACAGCAGGGAAGAGCAACAAACTTTGCAGCACAGGGCGACAATCTTGCGTTTCTACTCTTAAAAAATAGGCCTAAACTTCACTTTTATTCCTGCTCTAGCCTGATTCTTTTAGAAATAATTGTGGTGGGTTAAGTTATATATGGTTGAGGCATACAGCAGGTACTGGGGGGATTTGACACGTGACAGATCGTACTATGTGGGCTAGGCTTGACTGTCTCTAGCACATACATGCATGCACCTCCCTCTTGGCCACTCACCATCAGTAAAAAGGGGAAAACCAGCTTTTAAGATCACAGCAAGTGGACAGAATGATGTTAACCAGTTTTTTTTTTTTAAAGCGTCTTTTATAAAAGGATTAAATGCTAAACTCAGCATCAGCCATGGTGTTTCATTTTGGGTGTGAACTTCATGAGCAATATTCATTTTCCCATATGCTTGCAAAAGGATGCAAGTGGAGGGGGGGGGGGGGGGGGAGGAGGGAAAGAGCAAAATGCTGAAAATAAGAAACTATGAGACAAAAAACAATAGAGAATGTGAGAAAAAGGTAGACAGAGAGACTGACCAGAGTGAAGGAAGGAGAGATGGAAAAGGTATTCGATGGACGGACACAACAGCAGAAGGAGGGAGGAAGAAAGGGGAGGGAGGGAGGGAGAGAGAAGCAGCTCAGTTCATGCCCCTCTCCCCATGCAGCGAGGACTCATCCCTGGGGGGACTCAGACTTTAAGCCCCTGCCCTGCTTTATATTCCCCTGGCTACTGCAGCCAGATCAATCTAGCTAGCTACCCGGTGTAACTCAACCCAGTTCAGTGCAGCCTGGCCCCCAGAGCCCTCTACACAGGGTGTAGTTTTAGAAGGAATGGAGGCTGGTGGCAGGCAAATTTGTAAATGTACCACTGGTATACCCATATTAGAAGCAGACTTTAAAAGGACTATATCAGTGTTTTTGCATGTGTTTGCCCATTACTACAATTCACATGTACTTTACATTACTGTCAGCTGGTTTCAAAGCATGTCATACTGTTTTAAGATTTCTGAATGTGTTTTTTTACTGTATAATACATCACAGTGCACATTGTGCCAGCTTTTATTTTTTTGTCAAAGTTAATTTATTATTTCCTGGTAATGCAATTTGTAAGTGCAGACTGATTTGAAAAGCCTGCACTGCATTACCACACAAAAATAACATAACTCAAAATAATGCAGACAAGATGTTCACTGTGATGGATTACCTAACTCAAGTTAAGTTTTTGCAAGATGAGTTTTCATACCAGATGGAAATCAATTAAAGCTGGGAAGGTAGTAAAACAAATTCAAACACCAACAACAGCATGGTATGCTGTACATCTGCAGTGAACTGTGCTCAGCTCTGGAGCCATGTGTCACATGTAAATTATTTTGTTTTTTCAACACAGAAACAACACCTCTCCTGCCATGTAAATCGCTTTAACTGACTGTTTGTGTACTGGCATCATTAATGTCACTGTATAAAATATTATAAGCATAAGGCCAGAGCATTGCACATTTAATCATGATTCAAAGTGGTGACCTTTAAGCTAAAGTTTGGTGAACCATTGCTGGTCAAATGAATCTGGTTTAAAAAAAAGGTTTAACTACTATCAAGAAGGTTTATGTTTACTACTGCGACACAGCAAAACACAGCAACACAGCAAAACCTATTAAAATACATCACTTGGCCTCCATATTGCAGTTGTAGCGCTGTGGACTAGATGATTGACATAACATAAATATTTCACATTAATAAGGTCACGCCTCTCAGGACATTTTATTTTCAATTAGACTATATCTAACTGATGCCTGCTCTGTTGGAATCAAAAGTATGCTTTAAGACTTCGAGGTAAAAGTTGAGAGAGACCAGTTCCTATTTGAATGTGTTTAATAACTGCAAGAAAACTGGTTTGTGCAAAGCTATCTTTTCCATATGTGTCAAACATGCAGTATAATGGAGTTTTAAGGCTACAGTGGTTTGCAGCAGGCAGGGACCCTGGTTATCCAGCCAGCACTTCAACAGTATAATGACATAGTCAGCAGGGCTACTAACACATCAGCGCTGGAAACCACAGTGTCTCCACTCACCCTTCCTTCACCTCTTCCTCCTGCATGCTCTTGTGCCCTCTTCATCACCTTCTCTCTTCCTTCCCTTCTCTCTCTTTCCCTCCATCCCCCACTCTCCATCCTCTTTCACCTCCCTTCTAAACCCCCTGTCGTCATCTTGGATTCCCCCCTTCCTGCATACCCCACCTTTTCCTCGCCCTTACCAACACCCCTCGTCCCCCCTCTCGCCCCCCTTTTCCCAATTAGTCTGTCTGTGTGCAGCTACCCAGCCGATCTCTGCCCATCCTGCCGGTGCTGGTTCGCTCACCCAGCCCCTCTGGCGAACATGACAAAGAGAGATTCTCAGTATTCAAACAGACACACTGCTTTCAAATGCCGAATGGCAGGGTCGACCTGGGTGCAGCTTTAAGCGAAATATTCAAATTCTCAGCCTTTCTTTTTTAAGAATTTGCATGGATATGCATTCATTTGCAATGTGTAAAGGCACAAGGACAGCTGAGCCTGGTTTTAGACAGAGGGGGAAAAAATAAATAATGCAGAATAAAAATGTATAATGGTATGAAACCTTGATTGGAGTAGACTGGCGGATTAAAACTCATTCAAAACTAATAAAAACATAAAGTCACAAACAAATGACTCGTAGATTTTTGGCACCAATTAACTGATGAACTGATGACTGTCATCAGTACTTTTACTAGAAAAGGGGAGTGAGCTAGTCTGTGATCTAATATACTGTAAACAACAAACTTCCTGAACAACTTCCTGTTTCTTCAGTGATCTTGAAACTGCACCAGATACCGAAAGGTTACTGGATATGATACTATAATGAGAAAGAAAGACAGAGACAGGGACTGAGAGAAACACAGAAGCAAAGATATTAAGACAGAGAGAAAAACAGAAGGAAAGACAAAAAAGCATGAGGGTAAGAGAGAGAACAGATAAACAGGAGAAATTTAAATGTTTAATGCCTGAATAGAGCTTTTGAAAACATTTAAAAACAAAATATTAACATTGTGAATCCTGAAGAAAATGTAGCATTGGTTATGATATAATGAGCTGTTTTTGTTCTTGGTAAACAAAAGGAGGGGCTAAATCATATTTATCTTTTTTTTATTTTCACACCTCCCATTGTAGCACCATTTCACATTCAAAAATGTCTTTAAATCAATATAATTTAACCAATAAATATGGAAAAGGCACAAAAGATTAATCTACTGTCATGTTATAGACTGCAGTATATTAATCTAATGCTTTACAAGTATCAAACAATCTATATGAGCAATTTATTCCAATAACGTTTACCAGCCCACTACATCTTCCTGTACAATACCATTATTTTCTAAACCCAAGAAATATTGCAGGTATGTTGGTTGTGGGAAAGTGCTGCATGAGTTATATTATAGTTATAAAACAGCTTGACCACAGAAAGGAATGTATACCAATACAAACCACACTTTGACAATGCAAATTTGTTTTCAGTGTGCATGCCAGAAATGACAAAGCTACATGTTCATTTTCCTGTAATAACTACTTCTGCTGGAAATTCACAACGCAGGTGCCAAGCAGAGTTTCTACAGTTCACAAGGACACGATATTTAGAGAGTGGGAACCAGGATTGGACTTCTTTAGGTGACCCTGACTACTGGCCTTCCTGCCAAAAGGGCATAAATGAAGACAATTCTCCGTTAGGGATCAATGTGATGTGAATAAATTCATTTTCATCAATTAATATCAGAGTAATATCCTCTATAGATGATTAGGAGATTGTCAACTGGGCGCATATGTTAAAAAAGAAAGTGAACATATCTATTTGTAGGGCCTCATGGTAAAATCTCTGCCACTGTAGTATGTTTAACAACATGCAATAGCAACAGTAGTCAGAAGAGACATTTAAGCCTTGTCTTATTTATATGAGCCCATAGCTCATTTTTTGGAGGCCAGCTGAACAATTTATACAACATTGAACATTTATAGGAGTGAACATAATCTGATGCAGATGCAGGTAGACTGAAACTTAAAGATGCAGAGTAAGAGAGAGGGAACAAGACAAAGTAAAAGACAGAAAATGACAAAGACTGTGACATCTGCCATCTCTGGCAGAGAAGCCGGATTTAGAGATAGAGATAGAGACACTATATTGTAGGAATAAAACCTACAGAATAGTGAGGAGAGGAGCAGAAGAACAATGGGCAGAGACACAGCCTCCTCTGGCCGCTGCAGACCTCAGACCCTGCAGAGATTTCTTTCATTAGGCTTTAATAGTATGCTGCCGGCTTGCCATTCTGACCTGCGCTCTGTGCCAGTAATAAGAACGGCCTTCAAAGCCGGACCAAAGCAACAGAGCTGCTTGAGATGGGGGGGTGGAA
>NW_023339674.1:8542631-8543867 GCF_004916995.1 Morone saxatilis | reverse complement strand
GGGGATGGAGAGAGGTGGAGGGGCATATGAGCCGATGAGGTGCACTTTCAAATTGACACGGGGGCGTTACATTTTCACATTCTTGCTAACTCTGCCCAGGCTGATAGGAGAGGGAGATAGGGGAAAAGGGAGTTTTGCCTTTCTGGATTTTTTTTAATCCCCTCCACAAGTTTCTGTTCCCAGTGACCCCTCTGCTTCAGAGTGTCTGTGTTAGGGGAGGTTATTTTGGTTAACAATGGTCCCGTGTTACCAGAGCTCTTCTCCAGGAGGTGTTGAAGGTGGCAGATTGATCTTCTGGCCTCTTGAAGCACTTGCCAACACCTGACAGGTATATGTGCCGTTGTATTCATATGTGTATGTGTCACCTCTATAGCAAGAAGAAACCCTGTTTGCTGAAAATATTTGTCATTTTCAAATCTGCACTTCCAGGCCCTTAAGGACGTCACAGATGCCTAAACCAAGGACAAAACTCTCCTGTGAACCGCAACGGCACGTCTTTACATTGGCCTCAACACCTTACACCAGCCTATTAAATAGAAACGTCACAGGAAAATTAGCATCCTAGAAGACATTGCATTTATCCTTAGAGTTGTCCTTGCTCAAGTTTAATAATGATAGGTAAAATGCTGCTTGGATGGTTTTTTTCCCCCTCTTTAGGCAATAATGCATATGTAGGATGTATTCAATCATTTGCGTTAACAACAGGGATAACATCCCTTTAACCCCCCACTGTCCAGCCCCAAACTCATTTCCCGTCTATCAGCTTTTAATGAGTCACCTCCAATATAACAACATTCCACTGGGTAGTATACATGCCATCCATTGTATTGCACTCATTTATTTCCTGATTTTGCCACAATGGCTGTATTTATGTTATGGGGTGAGGGGGCATATTGCTTGGAGAATAAGTATGTGGCATCAACAATAACAGTGTGCATTATTCCAGTGCTAATAACCTGTCCTGCTGATGTCCTTTCTAGGTATCACAGATGGGCTCAGACAGGGGAGAGCGGCAGTATTATGCTTCTGCAGAGATCTTCTACTGAATATATTACCATGTGATAGGGGGAGATGTCTCACTTCCTAATATACACACACACACACACACACACACACACACACACATACACACACACTTGTAGTGTTGGGCCAAGAGAGCTGCATATGCCCCAAACATACAAGCAGGGCTTCATTAATGACGTGCCAGGAGGAGAGGGATAGAGAGAGAGAGAGAGA
>NW_023339674.1:8534720-8542605 GCF_004916995.1 Morone saxatilis | reverse complement strand
GTGTATATACCAAGCAGCCAGGGGGGATTTCCTTCTTTAAGCTTTCAGCTCCCACTGGGCTTAGCTCGACTGTATGAACCCTGATGTGGGCCTGCCTCTACCACATGGCGTCACACACTCGCACACATATACACCCTCACACACACACACACATACACACAAAGAATGTATACACTGAAGCTCAGCAGGGGAGCAGCAGTGCAACACTGGCTCCTAAACATTTGGCTGTGGACGTCTCATTGACAGATGTACATGGAATCTAGCAGAGGGGGTCAGGTCATCACTGCACCCTCCTCTTCCTCCTTCTCCTTCTCCTCCCTCTCTCTCTCTATCCTTTACTCTCCCTTCACACAGCATGCTATTTGTTCTGCTATTGCTTCTATCTCTGTCTCTGGCTGGTGGCTGGTGGTTGTGCCATGTATCAGGGAGCGCAGTTTAGGAAAAATGCACACCAATTAAGCCACATCGTTATATGTGTGATAGCTCTGTTGGCAACAGCAGCATGTGGTTAGGGTAAGTCTGGCATCTTATACCGTAAATATGAGGTTCCTGGTTGACAGGGACAACCTGTTTCCAAGTGTAGATGCACTTTTTCTTCCACTGTGAATGCAGCCATAATACTGAGGCAGTTTGGCAGCATTTAAACATGATATACTGTACATGTTAAACCTAGCAAGAAAGCCCGGACAAATGGATGTAGAATTCAAGATTTCATTATGAAACACAACAAGGTGGAACCATGTTCGACCACATGACATAACAATCTCCCTGTTCCGTATTCTAGAATCTCTGTTCTCTTACTGTAGCCACGAGTGCAAAAATGGTTTCAAAACAGACCACAACAGTAGTTACATATTTGTATTCTTCAAATCTCAGATATAGAAGAAGTGCTTTGAATAAAGCCAGATTATGCTTTTAAAAGTGTCATCTCATCCCAACACACACTACTACAACTTGAACACAACACAGTGTTCTTCAGGATCAGCTACAGCTTTACATCTCTAATGCCTATCCCAATAGTCGCTTTTTTAAATTGCCTCTTCTCATATTGCACTTATCTAATGAGCTGACCACACAGGAGCTAGTTTAGCACACTTTCACCATCCATTTTCTTTATATTGCATAAGACCCGTAGGATAGATACATCTGTGGCTGAATCCACTACTGTCCACCTGCAGCGGCAGCTTGGGAAACACAAGCAGCCAGCAGCTCTTTACTCCACTGCCAAAACACACTACTGCTTTCTTTTCACCAGTCACTGGACGATGCTGGAGAGATGTGAGCAGTGGGGCGTAAAAACACTTCCCCTGCTCTCTTCTTCCCTCTCCACCACCCTGCTTCTCCCAGGAAGCCAGCCCAGAGGTCAGCGCAATCAGGACCCATGAGCAACAAAAGGGCCCTAGTTAGGCGTCCAGCTCAGTGCCCGAGCCAAAGGCCAGCTTAGTGGGGCGAGACTGTCCATTAGGCAAGACCCTGGAACACCCGAGGGATCTGAGGTGAAAAGGGTTGGAAAGAAGAATAAAAACACTATCAACCCAGACACATACACACACATATTCTCAAAGACATACACAGATCATATGAGGCCTTGTTTGACACTGCTGTCAGGGTGCAGTGAAGGGGAAAGACGAGACCCTGTGACACACTGAGACATCACACACATACATGTGCACAAATGCATGCACACACACACACACACACTTATTCATATGCCTCTCCACACAACCACAAAAAAGGTATGAATTTCCATCTTTTTCATTTTTCTGTTTCCCATGCATTGCTCCTTGCTGGCTGTACACAAAACGGGCTGTAGCAGCACCCAAAGAGCTGACAAAATATGCTTATTCTCAACAGCTCGCCACAAAACATCACTACTTTTCTGTCTCCTATCCTTTTTGAGGATGGGAAGTTAGTTTTGTCCTTGCGAAAACACTATGGTCTAACAGAGCTGCTGTACTTTTCTCTCCAGCGTCATCTCCTTCACTGCTATAAAACATCCAACACATTCCTCTGTCACCCGCATACTGAGGATATCACTTACTATATTACTTATTGGTGGCGTATCACATTTAAGCTTGTCCATTTCTCAGTCACTGTGGAAACGACCTTATCGTTAGAGCAAGGATAGCATTTTGTTTATGTTCAATCTCTTTCACTTCACGCCTCTCACCTTGCCTTCACCCTATTCCACCAACCTCATGACTTCTTCACCTCCTTCCAACTTTCCCTGTTACCCTTGTCCTATATGACGGTTGCTTTTCTATATTCCTCCCTCCGTTGGGTGCTATACAAGGTCCCTACTGAGGGCCACATATCATTGTCTTCAAGTTAGCATCTCTGGCCCCTTGCTACTGAACCTCCGCACACCCACCTTGACTCCTCCACCATCGCTCTCACCCACTATCTCCTCCTCTCCTCAGGGTCAACCCTCAGCTCCCTCAAGGCTGGAGCCACCAATCATATCCACCAGCTCCTTTTCCTTTACCTCAATCCCTCAGACCACTGCCGCCTCACCCATCCAATCGACCTCTCTTCCAAAGAACCCCCTTCCTGCTTCCCCCACTCAGGGCTGGTCTAGAGCTGTGGCCACCAATCACAGCATGTCAGGCAGATTGTCCTGATGGAGCACGGTGTCAGAGCAACACTCAGAGTTGCCGAGGTTGAAGCCTCAAGAGAGCCTCCGCCTCACTTCTTCTCTTTCTCTTTGTCTGTCCCTCCCTCTCTCCTTGTCTGGCTGATGACACAGTGAGCTTTTGAGCATAGATGGATGTACTGGACAACGTGAACAGAAAATAAGTCAAGTGTAGCCTGAAGTCATGGCATCCCAAAAAACTTTACAGTGATTAAAACTAAACAAGCACAAAGAGAGGGACTTTTGAATAACCTATCAATAAAAGATACACAAGAATTCCAGAAACTATTTAAACCACAGCTACAGGTGGAATGATTGGGATATTTTGAATACTGTTCACTGCCTTGTTCCCATGTCTGATTTGCCAAAAGCAGATGACTTGGCATTAAGTTATGACATTCTTCGTTCTTTAGTGAAGTGTGATACAAGGAAATATTTTTCTAGAACACCAGCTGTAAACATCAGGTATTGCGTCAGTCCAAATTAACCGAAGGGAAAGAGGTTTTTTCTAGGCTCCTAGTTTTGCACCAAATTGTAACAATTACAGAAGGAATCTCAATCTTCAAAGAAACAAAGATATCACTTACTCCACCTAAGCTAATTAGCCCAAAATACAATGTACCATCAATACATAATATGTTTTAAATAAGGTCTGTGACTCAGTTTTTCTCAACTGGGGAAACTCTTACTTTGCTACAGCAGTTGCTCTCTTCACCACCTACATGTCCCAAATGCAACAAGCTCATAAAGTAGGCCCACTAGGAAATGTAGAAAGTCACAAGAAAATTACTCATGTAGAAGGGGAAAAGTACATTACAACATTTCTCACAGCACAAGTCCTAGAATGCAATAAATATTACAAACCGATTATACATAGCAATATATATGTTCATATCAAAGTGTAGATATTTCCTTTTAGGATCAAATCACACCTACTGTAGCCTTGGCATAAATGAAAAACAGCATGTTATATTATCAACTATGTGCAGTATGCAGCAGGAAGATCAAAGGTTCCCTATTAAAATGTGTGGAATGGCCATAGAGAGTTAACATCAAGTTTAGTTTGCAGCTGAGAGAAGTCCTTGCAGTAAAATCTATTCATAATTCAATATTGCCTTTATTTCTCTCTGGATATTATGGTGCAACTAGTCTGGTGGAGAAAAAAAGTGGTTTATGTGTAATTTGCAATTTCCCGCAACATCGTCTTTTGAGGGGAAATACGAGACGAGGTGTTTGGAAACGAGAAGGTTGATGAACCGGCAGGAAGCAAGAGATACAAAAGGGACAGAAGTGATGGAGGGATACGCCAACAAAAAAGAAAGATAGACACAAAGAGATTTATGAAGGTGGATAGACAGGACTAGAGACAGAGGGTAAAAAATAAGGAAAAGATTAAAAGGAGCACCGAGAGGTTGAACCAGAATGACGCATAACGCTGATATGCCAAGAAAGCAAACACAAAATTATCTCTCTGTGTGTGCATGTGTGTGTGCATGTACGAGTATGATATGCAAGTAAACTGGGGGTGAGAAAGCGGCAGAATGTGGAGTAATCAGTGTGTATTTCCTGAGAATAACAATCCCATTTAATCCCATTGGGGGGTTCTCTAAAGCCAGCATTTGGAAATTGTTTTTTTTACTAGCACCCATAATATCTTCAGGAGGTAGATATCACTTAGATATATCTCCAAAATATGTAGAGAGAAACACTCCATCAGTACTTAAACCTACTTTCTCTCAAAAAATAGTAAAAAAAGGACAGACAATACTAACACGTGTGTGGCCATGTTCGACCAGCATTGATCCAAAATCCCTCCAGCAGGAGTACTGAGTGCCAGTTAATATGGATTTATGCTTAGGAGTTATAAAAACAGACAGAAGAAAATCAGATTTTTCCTACACATATCTCTCCAGGTAAGAGAATATTAGTAGTAGCACACTGAGTTTCCCAGGCTTGTAGCCACACCCCCTCTGGTATTTCAATTCTTTACTATTTTTTCCTCTGACAATGCTGTATATAACTTGTTCAATAAGGTGATACTCTTGTATATTTTGCCTGAAACCCCTTTGCTACTTTCACCACCATAAGGATCTGTGGATTTCTGACAAAAATGGCTGACCTATAGGTAACAGAGTTCAAATGACAAGGCACAAATTCTGAAACGTATCAGATTTCTAGTAGATGCATTCTCACCGAGGGAGGTAACGCCAAATTGGGTCAAATATGTACTGGAACAGGTGAGAGTGAGACCTAATTTACAGCACCTTCATCCTTGAGGGTTTGACTACATCGCTTATGATTTACATTAGATCTTAGATCTGTTTGCTAAAACCATTTAATTCCACGGTGGGCTAACAGCTGTGAGAGCTAAATGCATGACAATGACATTATGACAGATACAAGTTTATTACAAAATAAAAGATAATCATCCACATAATTAAGAAAATCCTAGTGTTGGAGTGTTTGCATGTAGTGCTGGCCAAGGAAGTTCTGCAGTTTGCAGAGGGGTGTATCTGTGTGAGTAACTTAACATTTTTTAAATACTGCGGAGTTGCTCACAGTCTCTATAAGATTTCAAATGGTCGTCTGTTTATCCTCTGTTCTCTACAGAGTGGGCCTTCTATACACCACACTGTGGTTAGCTAGAATTAACTGGCAAACCCATTTTCTGTATGTGTGTGTGCGTTTTTTTGTGTGTGACAGAGCGTGTGTGTGTGTGTGTGTCTGCTGTGTTTTTTCCACAACTTTGGGAAGAGATCTGAGAGGAAACGGACAGATTTCCATCTGTCTGCTTCATTTGCAAAAAAAAAGCCCTTCTTGCGATTCAAATATATGCTTTAGCCACCTCTCTCTTGCCCTCCCTCTCCCTCTCTCTCTTTTCCATCTTTCCATCTCTCCCTCTCTATCCAAGTGGCATCTGCGGATGACCAGGGCATCAAGAGTCTCAGGGGCTGAGGGAGGAATAGGGGGAGCAGGAGGGAAAAAGAAAAAGAGAGAAAAGAGAGAGAAAGAGAAAGAGGGAGCAAGCGCCTCTCACTTCACATTTCCCCAGCACCACCCCGGCGTGCCAGCCAGCCTGCAGTCTGTTCTCCTTTGAGCTTTCTATTCTACCACAGCACAGAAAAAAAAATCAATTCATATTTCCATAATCCACACTCCTGTCTGTCTACATGTCTTTGCCTCTCCCCCTCCTTCCATCCCTCTCCATCTCTCTTGCTGTCTCCCTTTCTCTCCCCCTCTCCCCTGGGGTAGACTAACCCCTCCACCCCGATCCTACGGCCTACAAATGTCATTACGTTGAGCAACAATAACGGCCTAAACAAAAGGAGGCCTTGCTCTGAGCTCTGAGCCCCTCTGTGGAGACTGTTGGCTGCTGCTGCCATATGCTGGCCAGCTCGGGCCACAGAAAGAGACAGAGACTGTGGCTAGAGAGGACTCCAGCCTTCAGCCCCACAAAGGAGTAAAGGAGCCCTAATCCTGGTAATGAGGCACGTGAATACAGCCTTTATGTATATAGGGGAAAGGGCCAATCCCTCTGTACACAGCACGCTAACTAGCCATCTTAAGGGCCATCTTATCCACACAAACGATCTGGTTGACAACAGAATGAAAGAAAAGTAAGGTTGTGGGGGGGCTAAAAAGAGAGACTTGTTGGAAAGAAGGGATGAGACAGGCCTATGTCAACACATACACTATGTTTACTCAAACTATGTTTTTTTTTTTTTTTATATGATCCCTCTCGGATTCTGCTGCTCTTTTGACTCCTTTTCACTGACTTCCATTTCCTGTGCCTACCTCTGCAAGTCAGTAATTTCTTGCTCACACTCTCGTTCCCTAACTCCCTCTACCTCTTACTCTGATAGCACGCTCTGGTTCTTGTGGGGCAGGCAGACATCGCCTGAAGCATCTTTCTTCAAGCCCGTTTATTCCTCAAAGTGGATCAGAGAGGCAGGAGAGATGTTTAAACTTGCTGGCTGGGCTGCTGAGTTGAGAGATATTTAGCCTTATGTACATATTGTTGTCTTTTTCTCTGGTATTTTATTTATTTTATTTTTTAAGTTGTCCATTTTTCCTCCTTCCGTCCACTGATGGGCTGCTGCAGTCATCTGTCCAATGATATGCTCCAGGACCTGTTTTGTGCTGTGGCCACTTTTAAAACAGAAACAATATGTTGCATGTCTTGTTTTTTTCCCCATCTTAAATCACTGGCTTCTGTCATTCTTAGACTAACTAACTGTCAGTACAAATCATCACACAAACACACACACTGCCTGAGAAGCCACAGTAGCACGGAGCAGGAGTCATGGAGTCATCCCATGTTGGAGCAGTTGATTATGTGCACAAAATAGAGATTTTTTTAGCATTAGTGTGTGCATGGTGTCCCCCTGAGACAGCTGATAAGATGTGTGATTGACTGAAAGGATCATTTGGGTTTATGATGTAGAAACATTGTACTCACCAAGTTAATTGCATTGACATCACTAAAAAGTCAGATGGGGTAATACACTTTCAATAAGCATTTAGACAACAGACTGCTTGAACAAACCCCTGGGTTAGCCAAATTTAATTGGAGGAGAAAACCACGGATGCACCGATCTAACTTTTTAGGCTTTCAACCAATACCAGGTACTGACCCGATACCAGTGCTCTCTTTTTCCTAAAGTTAAAATCTGTATAGGCCTACCTCAAAGAGTTAAACCTATTGGGATCATTTTTTTGCAAGGAAACATGACCCACCGTAACGAAATGAATGTAAGTGATAGATGAAACACTGCAACATACTTATCTCGTTAACAAAGACATTTTAGGGCTAATATCTTATCTGCTTAATAATGTCAGTATTAGCCTTGATACCAGTCTGCCAATTGAATCAGTGCATCCCTATAGAAAACAAAGGAGAATTATTACGTTACGCAAATAAGTAAGTTGTAAACATTCATGACAGGTTATGGGCAGAGAGTTTTTGGAATCATCCTTTAAACCATGTTCATCAAACCTGTAATTGTTCAACAATACAGGCTAGTGTGAGATACTGAGGTGTATAGAACCCTGCAATACTTACTCTCACTAGTTAAGGAAGAAAATGGTGTGCAAAACAGCGGCAGAATTTGCTTTCAAACTGAAAATGAACCCAATAAGTGTATGAATGTGAGACAATAGGAAGCAGACACAGAAGCACAATGAGCGAGAAAGCAAGAGATACAAACAGAGAGAGAGAGAGAGAGAGAGAGAGAGAGAGAAAACAAACACAAA
>NW_023339674.1:8531232-8534620 GCF_004916995.1 Morone saxatilis | reverse complement strand
TTGAAGTTTTACACTACTATAAACTTTTTTATGATCTCACTTTTACTGTGTGTGTGTGTGTGTGAGTGTGTGAGAGAGAGAGAGAGAGATTTAGAGAGAGAGAGGAAGAGAGTGAGAGAAGAATGAAAAAGCAGAGTGTGTTCCAACCTGGTCTGTGTGGTCCTGGGGGAAGCTCCACAGCACGGTTGGATCTAGAGGTAATTGACAGACAGCATTAATCAGCGGGTGAGAAACACACCGTCTTCGCTAGCTGCCTCAGAACACATACATATTAATGAGAGGGGTGGGGGCAAGGGTGGCTGCTGCGAGTCTGTGCACGCGCACACACACACACACACACACACACGTAACAGTTATACACTCACTTACACACACAGACATATGCACACACACACACACACACACACACACAGAGACAGAGCAGCGCACAGTGAAAGACAAGAGAGAGTGTCTAGGCTGTATGTGCTGTAAATATGCTAATCTATATTCTCAGTGTAGATATGATAGCTTATATTATACACCAAATCATGCACGTTTAAGAAAGTCATTTCAACACATACTCTAGTTCATTTGCTTAATTATTCCTACATTGATACAAGCCCAGTTGTTTGCTGGGAAGATGTAAAACTTAAGCTAAAAGGTTTATCATTATAACAGCGGCTCGCCTTTTTTTTTTTCTCCAGGAAATAACATAATAACCAAGCTGATTAATCGATTTTGAGATTTAGCCAAGTCTGATATTATTATCAGTTAACATTTAAGTCAGTTATTGAGAGTACATTAGCTGGGTTCAAAAGCTTCAAAAATGCCATTATAAATAGAATACTTTGGGGGTTTAGGCTAATGATCAGACTAAATAAGAAATCTTAAGATACAACATATTGCTTTGATAAGCTGTGATGGGCATTTCTCATTCTTTTTTGACATTTTATAGTCTACATACTAATTGATTAATCAAAAAAAGAATTAATTAACAGTATCAAATCATTAGTTGCAGTTCTAGAGGACCTAGGATGCTCATTCTTGTTTAAGGAGTGTGCTTCAAAGACATTCATAATTTAAATAAATAATACAAGTACAACAAATAATAATAATTCTCTTAGTACTGATAGTTTGATATTAGAGTAGGGAAGAGGGGCATTGTCATGGGGTTGACAAATTGACACAGGAAAAATATACCAAACTGCATAAAATAACCATTTAATTAGCCTTACTAATCTGCAACTACTACCACTAGTGTTGCTTGTGTCACTCTTAACTCTCTTAAAGCTAGTTTCCGAACTAAAAACGTGAGCCTCGCCTCTCACATGCTTATACCATGTGGTTGAAAGAAAGCAGCCACCGAGCCATAGCCTGAACACAGGGGTCTCTGGTAAACATGGCTTCCACAGCTCCAAGGTCACCCTGTGACCTCGGCAGGAACAGCAAGGATTTGAAGAGACGAGCTCTCACATGCCAGGTTCACTGTCGCGGACATACAAAAGGCCTACAGGCTCATGAACACACCCCCACCTCTGCCTTAACTAAGCCCGCTGAGAGAAAGTCAATGGAAGCATCAAACCTTTTGATAGCATAGAAAAACAATAACAGTGAGTTCAACAGGTATAAAACTATAAGATCGATTAAGTCCCTGAATTGACAGATGTATTATAATGTATCTATCTATTTTTGGGTATGCTCCTGCCCACGAAGATTAATGTAGACATTTATGAAGCCAGAGGAGAGGGGCATTACATGCACACATTGTGTGGAGTAGCTTCGTGGCTAACACACCAGGCTGCCTGAGAAAGAGAGGCACACAATGGACAAACGGATGGCAGGACGCAGCAGAATCCATCATGCCTTACATAATCCTGTTGGATAATTTCATGGGCCCCATCTTGAAAAGAGTGGCACAGAAAAAAAAAAAAAAAAAACAGCAGAGCTCAAAGCTTTACACTCCAACTCCGACCCCCCCGCCCCCCATGATCTGCCACAGTTAGGGCTATTTTATGCTGATTTACTGGGTGAGAGGATGGGAACTGCTGCTGGAGTGTGATACAGGACAGAGGAAAAGGCACCGGAGTTGCTGAAGAGAAGGGGGGTAGGGGGTCGAATGTTTGGCAGCTCTGCCTACCTTCCGCAGTGATCGGCCAGGTGTGCATAGGTATGAAAATAGGGGACTTGCCAGTGTCCATGTTCACAGCTGAATAAATTGGCTCAATGTGTCGACAGTACACTCAGAAGAGCGTGTGACTGAATTCAAGATCAAGTTCAGATCTGGCTGCAACACAATACACCCTTTTCGCAGTTTTGACTTGTCATGCAGGAAAAGCACAAGTGAAACGTCATCATCGATGGCTTAACTTAACAGGTGCCCCAGTAAGCATGCTGAAATGATTAGTTGAAAAATTGATTAGGTGAACAATAGAAAAATAATGGATGGAAATCTTATAATCCTTTATCCCAAAAGCTTTGAATCAATATTTGTTGGTTAAACAGGATTTGCTGCTATACCATGTTTCAACTTTCTCTAAATTGAAAACTTTTAAATGTTGGTAAAATTAAATAACTTGACTTCTGGCTGAGATAACTTTTTATAGTCCTTCTTTAGGGCTTGTATGCCATGTATGAAAGCTCTAGGAATAGTCTGATATAACGTCATATCAAATGACTAAATTAACTTCAAATGTTCAATCCGGTATGGAGTCACACAGAGGGAGTGTTGGAGCGCCAGAGAGGCATGAAGACAGACAGCAGAAGGCAGAAAACAGTGAGCTGTAACAACACACAGAAATATTTTTCTCATGCAGCTGAGGACATGTGAAAAACTTCAGAGCACTACCAAACACCTTCCTTTATCATTCATATCTCCTCTTTCCGCTGCATCCGGTGTGCGCTTTCCTTTCTATCCTACAGGCTCTTATTCTTTCTGTTCTGCTCCACCTCCACATTTCTCTGCCAATCATTTTGCCTCTTGCTTCTCTTCTCCACTGTCATTTCTTTTACATATTCCACTTGTTTTTTCGCCCATTTCTGCCTCATTTCCAGCCCCTTCTTCTCGCCTCTCTGTTTAGCATGCCTGCCTAATTTTTTTTCTATTTCTACCACATCATTTCTTTCTCTTTATCCCGCCCTCCCCTGTAGCTCTCTGTCCTCTTCACTTCTGCACCCCCCCTACCCCCTATTTTTCTCACTCTCTTGCGTTCGTATACCCCTCCCGTCGGACGTGCTGGGCGTGTGGTGGACGCAAGAGGGGGCCTGAAGGGGGTTAAGGCTGAAAGTTGAAGGTTACAGAGGTGAAAAGGACCCCTGCTGCTCCGCCAGGGGACACAAATGTCACCATGACAGATCCTGCACCGCTTAATCCACCCTCCCCTTCTTAAAAAAAATCTCTCTCACACACACA
>NW_023339674.1:8525935-8531199 GCF_004916995.1 Morone saxatilis | reverse complement strand
CACACACACACACACACAAGAGCTCAAAGATACTGACCAAAAAAATACAACAATTCATTTCTGAATACTGCAATTCCAATGTCAACTGTAAAATAAGCACAATAAACCCTGAACCATTTCATTTTCAGCACATAAAACATATTTGAGGTGCAAATGACATGCTCATATTTTTCTGTATTTAAATGTCATCCATTTTTTCTGGACAGCCATGAGTCCACAGTAACTACATGTCTGTCTGCAGCCTCTGTGGATCTGGACATTCTGGGATCTTGTATTTTTAAAACACTAGGCTCTGGATTTTACAAGTTCATTGTATAAATGTTTTGGCTTGCTCACAAGGTCATAAAACCTTTTCTGCATGCAACAGACAATGGTAGCTGTCAGTTACAATACACAACAACAAAGTTAGAGACACAGGGGTTCTGGAGGACACCAGAAGCGGCATATGCAAGCATGAGTGCATGAACACACACACACACACACACACACACACAGAGCTAATAATAATGTAACACCTACACATCTGTATCACTACGAAAGGTTGAAGTGCAGTGCCCTATTCATAAGCACTTAAGTCAGGTAACAATTTGACAAATGGGAATTTAAAATAACTGCATTGTAACTTTTGCCATCTGACTCACTACTGACTAATCAACCACTTCCTGTTCTTTCATACACCTGCCTATAATGCTTCAGTGTTGGATTTATTATTAAAAATGTTTGTACAAAACCACATTGATGGTAAACCGCAAAACCAGGGGGGATACGTTGCTTTTTCACCGCCACAAAAACAGAAATCCATACCGTAACAGCCCTAACTACTACCTGTTTGTCCATGCATCTGCCTTTCAAACCATCCTCTGTTAGGCCTGCCTGCATAATGCATTGATGTGTCAGCCTCTCCATCACCTATCTCCATCAAAGCCAAAAATGCAAAGGATTCAAAATGTGTTTATTGTATTTTCTGCAGTTGACAAAATCTACAAAGAGCTGTTGCAAACAGTATAAAAACAGTCCATTTTATGTGACACCAGTGGCAGCAAGAGTGACAAGGGGAAAACAACCTATAGCATATTTCACCCTGGTGAAGCGTAAACAGATCCAGTGGGTGAGAATTGAATTGAAATCACCTATCTGGAGTTAGATTCCTCCATTCACACCCCAGGAAATGGAGGTGGGCAAATGTGACAACAAGCTCAAGGAGTGACCATTGGTCTCTGTCTGCAACGTGCATGTGTCTGTGTGCAAATTGTGTACGGTACAAGTACATGCGTGTTTACAGATCGCGAGAAAGCTCAGGAGTGAATATTTATTGTACAGTAGCGTGTCCATTGATCTCTGAGGGGCTTCAAGCATGGCTGATCTCCAGCAGTCACGATGGGGGTAACATGCAGGAAGCCCCAGAGCCATGACACAGATACTGGGGAGAGGGGGAGGTGGTGGTAGAGATGGTCAAAAATCAATGTTTTGGCTATTCCTGAGACGCCTGTCTTTAAAAGTCGGAGGAGGAGAGTGAGCGAGGAGAAAGAGGGGTTAATGGGTGAAGGGTGCTGGGAACTGAGAGCGGGGCAACAGGGAAGGAGTGGGAGGAGGAAGGATGAGGTGAGGGAAGTAACGGATGGATTGCCTGAGAGTGGGGGGTAGATCTTGGCCTCTCTCAACTGACACCACTTTCTTCCTACCTCCTCAGGTGGATCATTAAACATGATGGGATTAAACAGAATAAATTAGCAATACATACGTGCACAAACATGAGAGAAACGAGAAGTAAGCCTACCCCTTCATCTCTTATTTCTTCTATTCTCTGCATAAATCTATGTCTACTGGCACTTCCAAGTAGGCTAAAAATGAAAAATGCGGGCATCTTCATCTTGGCATACATCTATGCTTCTTGGGATTTCCAAAGAGGCTAAAAAGAAGCTGTTGGCAGAGGATGTCATTCCTAATGCTGCCCTAATGCTGCTGGCTGGAAGAAAAAGTTGGCGCTTAACACCAGTGTGTCAGAAACCTCGCACTGCCCAGCGCTGCACAGCAAGTTATTCAACTTTAACCATTTTGTCACTTAAATAAAAAAAAAAAGGTGAAAACCAACTAACTTACTTGAATGACATAAAGCTTTATAAAAATAGCCTCTGCAAACAACCAAAGCATATTATAAACATGAAATACACCCACAGCACAGAGGCCTACATTTGTGTTTCTATAGGATCACCTTAGCAGCTCAATAACAGTGGCCTGAATGCATGGTTTTGGCTTTAAGACAGAGAAATTCCAGTAAAACACAAAAAGACCTAACCCTAAATCCAGTGTGAATACACATTTAGATGAAAGCCTCTAGTTTATAATTCTCTATACTATGTGAATAAAACACAGACTTCGAGCCCTCATGGCCATCCAATGTTCTAAAGGCATAAAAAATTCACTTTTTTCACCTTATTCCATGAACGACTGAATGTGTGTTGTGCGTGAATAGGGGGCCTGTTTGTTAAGAGAGGCCAAATCCCATATGGTGAACAGCAGCTCCTCTGGTGAGAAGAGAGGCTGTGAAAGCCACCGGCAGCCCCTCTCCTCCATCCGTGCTCCGGAGATGAAGGGATGTAGCGCCTGCCTCTCCTTGTTCCTTCTTTCTCTCGCTCCCTTTGCCTCCTCTCCTCCCTCTTTCTTGGCCAGGGGTTAAACTGCTGCACTCTAACCTCCTTGGCAATGATTTCATTCACTCTGTTTCTCTCGCTCACTCTCTCATCTTTGAGAGAGATTTATTTCACAGTATGTAGTGGATTAGGCCCCCCTTGTATGCCCTTGGACAAAAGCATTGTTTTAGCACTAGCCTGTTCGCTGTAACGGGAGGAAGCTACCGCTACTAAGCATCCACAATACAGCCATTGTGGACACAGGGCTGGAAGGACCCTGCCTCAGAGGCCGTCTAGACTTTGAGCCTGGGCCGATTGCAGAAATAGAGGGAGAAAATCCCATCAGGCAGTGGAGTGAAAGTTAACTAAGGTAACCTGCTGTGAACCTGATGAAGATGTCAAGCCAACATATGGCAAAAAATGTCTATTGTCAGAACAAGGAGCTTTCTTCCCTCAGAGGGAGGGTATGGTGGAGGAGGAGGAGGAGACGAGGGGTGGTTAAAGAAGACTAGGGGGGTTGCACAACCTAAAGGAAGGAATAACTGTGGTGGTCATCGTTTTACTTCTGGATCAGTAGCCTTATTCTGGCCGGGAGGAGGCCCAACCCCTACACTCACAATTAAAGGAGTAAGCAGATTAACTGGCATCTTTCAAAAGCCAGGAGAAAGAAAAACACACTCACAGACGTTTAAAACACTTTTTTCCCCCCTTTTGCCTATCAAGTATCAGACTGCACACTGCAAATGGCATTACATTTCATGCTGATTTAGTGAGCAGAGGTTTTCAGCAAAGAGAAACTTCTTAAACGATGATATGGTCCTTAAGTTTACTAGTACTGATTGGTCACACTATGTTGTTACACATGGGCCCTGGGGACTGACTGAAAGAGCGGAATCCCGAGGTTATTAAAAAACCTACCTGGATTCAATTGGAACAGATTTGTTTGATATGAAATTGTA
Organism: Morone saxatilis; assembly: GCF_004916995.1. Lineage (NCBI taxonomy): Eukaryota > Metazoa > Chordata > Actinopteri > Moronidae > Morone > Morone saxatilis. The sequence continues at coordinate 8,527,610 of NW_023339674.1, read as the reverse complement.
ATCTAGAACTAAACTTTACTAAACTAAACTCTGATATATTATTTTTTACAAAAGGCACTAGCAAAGCATAATCACATTGGTCTAGAAATGGGTCTATATTCGCAAAGGAGAGATGCATTTTAATTCCAATGCTTGAAATCTTCAATAAAACAAAAAGAAAACAACCTCTAAGGTAGAGCCTGCTTTACCAGCCAAAAACGTCAACTGGCAGGCTTCACATGTAAGAGATGCTGGCCTGAGGGATTTCTAAGCCGTTTCTACAGCTTCATCTGAGAAAGATAAACAACAGCCTCAGCCACTGGAAGAAGAAGAAAGAAAGATCTGCATGCAGATTATGTGACCCTATTAATGCCACATTAGTTGTTCCGTCTTCCCAGAAAAATGCTTCAGTGGGACAGTGGGATGGGTTGAGAGAGGCGGAGAGAGAGAGAGAGGAGGTGGAGTGAGAGAGAGAGAAAGAGAGAAGTGAAAGCGATACTGTCTCCAGGCTAGTTGGGATGCAACCCAATTTCACAGCTTCACGAATGAGTGGCACAGCATATGGATGCAACCTTTGTGACAGCCTCTGTGTATCACCACATATCAGCGTTGATATTCCCAGTCAGATTCCATACTGGTCCAACATTATGTCAAACACCGGCTCCGCATGACTGCATTTTCAACACAACACACCGACAGCATGTTTGGGGGGGGGGGGGGGCCGCGTGTTAGCCTCCTAAGCTAAGAAAAACAAACCAGTATCTCTCCAACTCTCTTTCTACACTGTATGATGCTGCTTCACAATAATAAAATCCAAGTTCTTATATTAAAGCAGTAACATGCCCTAAAATCTGACATATAACCTGAAATCTTAAATCTGAGATATGACCCAGATATTTATTTTCCAAAGAGAGAGAGAGTTTTTATTGCAACAGGACAAGTTAATTGTGATGAATCCATCTCTGTTTTGTTTTTGTTTTGTCTTTTTGTCTGGTTGGCTTAAAAACCAACATTTCTCACATTATCACATACTTCTCTCCATATGGTCCAACCATCTGCCTTGGTCAAAAAACACAACATCTATATAACCACACCAAATCACTAACTCTATTATTAAGCTAATGAGCATAAGAAGACATGCAAGTAACCTGTACCAAGAATGTAACTTACTTTAAAAAGTAAGTTAGTTTAAAAAATGGCACAAACTACGTGTCGTTTTTGGACGTACAACTTATAAAGCTTAAGAACGCTGGCGATCAGGTCATTGTCACTCAATTACACATGCTTAGGGGAGAGTTCCTTTTCTCGTCTTTGAGGTGGTGGTTGCAGCATCAGAGAAAACACAGTGTAGCACAGCAGCTCCTTGAGGTGGGGAGAGGATCGATCTCAGTTAATGTCACATGGCACAGCACCCAGAGGCAGCTGTGTGGTGCTGATGACAGTGTAAAGCCTTGCCTTTGGCGGCTACATGCTTGGTACTGCCGAGCTGTGATTTGAAGTTCACATGCAAAGGCTGACAGACAGACAGCTCTCAGTCAGGCAGTCAGTCAGCCAATGTTTCCACAGGGATGACAATACATGTGTATCTGTTAAAAGCGTACAATAGTGCCTAATCTTAAACCCATTCACAGGGGTCTGAATGCTCTGCAGGACTGAGAATGAAATACTGACAGAAAAATACTGGGCAAACCACTGA
>NW_023339674.1:8517976-8525917 GCF_004916995.1 Morone saxatilis | reverse complement strand
ATATAAACATACACACACACACACACACACACACACACACTTCCCCAAAATGTAACTGTGGAGGATTTAAGGTTTTGGAGAACCATAACTTCAAAAGAAGGTTGTCTGGTTTGGCCATTTGGAGAAAAAAAAAAGCCTTTTGCAGTCCAGAAAGGTCCTTTGTAAAACACCTTTGTAATTCCCAGTTTTATCTTTAAAGGGAGTCAGGGTTGGAAGTTGTTAGACAAATTGACCAAAATCTATACAACATTTTCACTGCATACTAAGAACAAGGAGAAACAAGCTTGCTGCAATTGCGGATTAAAGCTAACACAGTGAACAAACCATGTCAATAAGCACATATTCTTGATTGAAGTTGTCAGTCTTGACAATTGATGAGAAGAAGGCCATTGAAGTTTGCATCACTAGTACTCACAATGCAGATCACTTGGCTTCATCAACACGCATTCTCTGAATCACACAGGAATTGGAAAAGTGGGCTTAGTCAACAAGTGATTCAGCAGACAGGACTAGGCTAAGACATGTCAACAAGACTACACCCACTTTCAACACACACCAACCAGTGTCTGATGTGGGTTAATATACACACACACACACACACACACACACACACAGACACACACACATTGGACTCATTAATATCAGACTGTTGTCACAGCTTTATTTCGCCGTCATCCACATTCACACAGGACCCGGATCTACTGTAGTTCCACAGCGAACACACCCTAAATTACAATAGACCTAATTAGAGCAGTTTATATTGTATACATTATCAAAAAACATTGAAAACTGCCCATTATAATCTTCAAATGGTTTGTTTTACACAAACAACGGCCTAGAAAAAAAGCATAGTTAGTCAGTTTACAATGAAGAAATTTAAGAGAAAAGCAGCAAATCTGGAGCTGATCAATGAATCAAGAACCATTTTTTGGTCAAAAAACTTCAAATAAGTAACAATAACAATAGTTCCACACTAGACCTAATATAAACTGTATATCTTTCACTGTTGTTTGTGGAGTTGTTGAAATTCCGTTCATTGAAAGCGGTTGTTGCTGCGTTTATCTGGAGATTCAAGTGGATTTAGAAGAGCAGAATGTATGGTTGAAAGCTATTTGTTGACACCAATATCTAAAGCTGAATGTAATCCTTCAGTATTTCCTTTTCTTTTCACAGAAGCACATGATTGAGTGTCCTGCTGCGGAGACTGTAAAGCCCCCTGAGGCAAATTTGGACTTTTAGGGCTACATAAACAAAATCGACTTGATTTGAGCGCCTGACCAGTTCAACCCTGGTCAGAAGCAGGTCCTGAGGACGTTGTTTGGAAAAAATCTGAAATGGGTGTAAGATGTTTATACAACTCCTAGCCTCAACATAACCAGTTCCAATGGAGCAAGATCATCAGAAATTATTCCACATTCATGAAATACACTCAACAATACAAGCCAGCATAAAGGACTGGAAGGTAGATGAACTATTTTAAGGTGAGGGAAGCATACACTTGTGTGTGTCTGTGTGTGTAATGTGCGTGCATGCGTGTGTGTCCGTCTATATGAAAACAAAGACCTTGTGGATGAATTACATGATTTGCAATGATAAATGGTCTCAGACATACACAAAGCCAAGATTGACCTATATTTTCTGTCTTGAAAAATAGGCCAGAACCCAAATTAAGGGCCAGTAGGGCTACGCGCATGTAAACGGCATCATCTTCACAGTAATTGCGTGGTGTTGGGCAACAGAGGAGCAGCCTTGAATGGAGAGACGTAGCCTGAGGGCATAGCTGTTGACATGTAAATAGTGGGGATAGAAACTGAAATGACAGCACAGACAGTAGGCTTGTACTACTAGTTCTGCTTGACTTGGGTTTGGTCTTGACCACAAAATTAAGGTCTAAAGGACAACAGTCTAGATGTCAGGATACCAGTACTCATATCATGTCAATAAGTAGGTTGATTTCCTTAATTGCCGGGGAAAATACATTTCTGTCTTTTCATCATTCATCTTATAGATCACTTGAAATCAGTCTACATGTCAGCACCCCAGTCAGACCAGAACACAGACTGAGACTCCATCCTTTGTAACAATCTCTGCCTTTATCTGCTTTGTTCTAAAAGTGGGGTTTGCAGAATGCTGGAGCTCCTTCAGACTCCCCTTCAAAATAAATACTCATATATCATATATCATATATATTATTCACTAACAATAAAATACAAATAAGACATACTTATGACAGCCAGGAAGACAATCAAAGTATGCGTATAGGCACCAAATCAAAAACACTCACAAGGTAACGGTGTATGTAAGGAAAATCTTGTTTTGTTTAATATAGTTAGAATCCTTGATGGGAAAAAGCTTCATAAGCTTTATGGCTAGCATTCCCACTGGACATGACGAAAAGTGGGCCACTGGATGTAGAAGTTTGTTTGTTTATTTAGATCCCCATTTGCTATTGTTTAGTGACAGTAACAGTGAGCCACCCCAAATCCTGTTAAAATCCTGCCTGCTCAACATGACAGTCTCGAAAGTCAACATATTTTTGAGCACAGCTTTTTTTTTATGAAATCCAATTTGCCAGACTAGGACAGATTAACATCACCAAAGCTACATCGAAGCAGGAGCTGCACTAATCCTGTTCATTTGTGGGCTAAACTAGGCCACATTGGTATTACATGCATAAGAACCAGCCAATCATTGTTCCTTGACTCACAATAATTGGTTGTGCGTGTTTGTGCGGGCGTGCTTTTATGTGTGTTTGGTTGTACATGCGTGCGACATCTGCCGTGCTTAACATACATGCTCCTCGTCATCCTTTGACATGATACATGTGAAGAAGAGCTTAACTTCGAGATGACGCCAGCAGTTTTGGGATGGCAAATTCAGCTGGACATTATTCTAGCCTTTGCTTCATGGGTGTTATTTTTAAAACACATAAAATTCCCACAGCTCTCTGGAGTATAACTTAAGAGTGGTCACAAGGGAATAAATTCATCACACAAAGATGCATACCACATGCACACGCAAACAAAAAACACGCCACCGACAACAATGCTGTGAAGGCTGCTGTGTGAGGGTGATGTGATGAAACTCTTCTGCATTCATCAAAATCATCTCATTTTAAATCATTGATCAGGTCCCTACTTTTCCCCATTTTTTCGCTGTGGAAAGGGGAAGTCTAAAAATAGCCTGTAAGCGTCAGTGCCTAGAAGTCTTTCCATGTTCTCTCAGTCTGGCAGCATTAGTGAATTCAGATGAGCCTCCTGCAGCTCTTGCTGCTTCTGTGTCTTTTTCTCATGCACAGACACACATCCGTGCAGCCGTGCACACGCATTCACATATATGCACAACACACACTATACACTTAAACATGTACCTGCTATCACACACACACACACACACACGGTTTGCCCCTGGAGTTTCAATACTGTGTCAGTGAGTGGGAAAGCTCATCCAGCAACCCCCACAGTATCTCACCTCACAGACTATCCACGACCCCTTCATTCTCTCCCCCCCCTTCTTCTCCCTCCCTCGTCTCATTTTGCCCCAGTTCTTCTTGCTTTGGCCAATAATACTGTGAGCTCTGAAGAAACAACAGAAGTCTTCTTACAGCTGTCCTGATGGTGGGAGATGTATGCGTTTGCCAAAACATGTGTAGCAAGGTCACGGGGCACTACCTGAAATGTCCCAGTAACCTGTTCCCATTCTCCCACTCTCCCTGTAGGGCCTGTGTGTCCCTGTCATAACGAGTGATAATCAGAAAAGGGGCGCGAGAAGCTTTGCGCCTTGTTTGCGACTGTGCACACAATGTGTGATGGCAAAGAAAAAGTTGATATGCAAGAACAGGTAGAGACAGGAGATAAGAGATGCGAGTAAAACATGGATGTGTGAAAAAAGGCAGCTGTTCCAGGACGAAGTGAATGAATGAACAGGGAACAGCACTGACAGGGAGTTTTGTGTCCACACAAACAGCGCTCTCCTTCAAACTGTGCTGCCAGACAAACAAAACCAGATTAATGAGTGCACATTCATTTGCATTACTTTCTGCAGGCAATGTTGAACTCTCCTGAATTAAAAGTGGAGGAAATCATAAAAATGCTTTGTAATATTGTATCATTATTGCCAGAGACATAAAGACAAAATATACAGCCTTCACCTAGGTAACAATCCAATGACATGTGTCTGCGTCAACCAATGCTGAAAGTTAAGTATTTTTAGCTTGAGCTTCACCATATAATCTGAAACAAAACAGGCAAGAGTGAAATGTGAAGACAACACTTGCTTCCATCTCTTTTGAATAAGAAAAGAGCTGGAACTAAAGCCAGTAAGCAGCAGGCCACTACACGGTTACTGAATGGATGAGTGACTGCAAGTGGGGAGCTACAAATGACTGCAGACACCAACAAAAGAGGAGGGCTGTAGAGCACTGAGAAAAGAAGTCACACTAGCTGGCCAACTTTGTCATCTGGATAACCAAAACGGAAATACACACCAGTCAAGCTGAGATGAAAATGTGATGAACAACACAGTATTAAAAAGGGAGAATCCACCATGGAAACTGAACTCACATTGCTAATCAACACTTCACATGTAACTATTCCACAAAAGTCAACCAAATTTCAAATATATTGTCAGTGACACAGATCCAAGCTTTGGCTCTCCATGACACACTATCCTTTTCTCTCAGGAACATCATCCATACATACATATTAAAGTTGTTTATTAGGCTACTAAAAGTTGAACTTAGGGTCGGACATGATCTTACGGTTACTCAGAGGACATAGAGTGGGAGGAGATTTCACAAAGTTCATTCACACTGTGGCCACTACCAGTAGCAGGGAAGTTAAGAGACTTCCTCAATTCGCTTCAGAGGAAACAGATATAAGACAACAAAGAGTTGGGTGATATCTTATTCTGCGTAAAAGAGCCAATTTAGCAAAGTCATATGGGTGAGACAAAAGAGAAAGGCAGAAGGGTAGTGTGATAAACAAAGTGTGAGACCCTGGGGTCCTCTCAGGAGTGTGAGTGGAGGAGTGTGGCCTCTCTAATGACCAATCAACACCCTCCTTGCTGCCATGGCATCTGTTAGTACTCCAATGGCCTCCCGTCTGAGTGTGAGCCCACCGTGAACTCAACGCGCAGCCGGAATCCAATCAGACGGCAGAACCGGCAAAGCTTGGGTCAAGGAGCAATTCTGACATTTTGCAGAATGTCAACGTTCAACCTTTTCTAAAAGTTCTACTACACAGGAGTTTTGCTCTACAATGCGAAGGGTGGAAATGGGAAGGGGTGAAAGCCATAGAGAAAAAAAAAAAAAAAGGAACATCACAGTGCTGCTTGAGGGGGGCTATAGCAGAGAAGGAGGCAGATTGATAACTAACTAGCGAACAGTTGGTGACACTGTACAACCTCCGGGTTTCAGCGAAAATGTTCTTAGGATGCAGAACAAAAGTAACTTTTCATAGTTGGACAAAGTGAAGCTATAAGGCCACATGAATCAAAGGGCAAAATGTGTCTACTCTATACTTTTGCTTTCTGATTTTCCTTTACGCAGATGAGAAGGAGGAGTCCCAAAAACTAGGCAAGTGCACTTATATTTTAACAGTTAAACCTCCTGCTGCGTATTCTAAAGCTTGTAAGAAGCTATCGTGAGATACCGAAGCAGCCGATAAACCCGTCACTTATCTCAGACAAAAGAGACACGAGCTCAGTGCTACACAACTGACAGGCACAGGCACGAACATGAGATGGAAACAAGATAACAGCAAGTGCTTTCATCCATCCACAGAGGCTAGAGGGTTTCATATGTTGTTGTACAAATTGTAAAGAATCTACCATAAGGCATGGAAAAACAAAAACATTCATTCATACAATTTAGGACTCTCGATTCCCCTGACCTGCATGTATGAACTGACGCAGAAAGAGCATGCATAGCAAACCACACACAGAAGAACTAGGCCCGGGTTTCAAACCCACAACCATATCTTGTGACGCATCAGTGCAAACCAAGTTGCGCTCGTTGAGGTTTTTTTCTTTTTAAACATTAAATCGTTCCCCTAATTGCAGCACGAATGTTGCTATAAAACTGATATGCTGATCTATTAAGTTTATTGCTTTGTTACTGGGAACAATCTGGCTGGAGGGAGCGGGCGAGGACAGGTAGCATCTGTCCCCACCTACTGCCTTGGCAGCGTTAGCGTCATCTGCTAGCTTTGGCAGCATCTTGGAAGCACATCAATATGGCTTTATGTAGCCAGGGCCGCTAGTAGCTAGCATGCCAGTCACGCTCTCAGGCAACACTCACTCACAGCCTGAGCATCCACAGAGCACTGAGCCAACAGAGCTAAGCGGAACTGAGCTCAGGCTGAACAGGGAGGCCAGGTCTCTGTGGACCTGCATGAGGAAAAAGGGCCAGTGTCTGTCATCTATCCACACATCCATGGTTAGAAGTGTGGGGCCAAGTCCAGATATGAACACTGCCACCATTGTAGCTGTGAGCTTTATTTTCTTGTTTTTCTCCCCAACAACACTTCTGTCGTGGAATGCCGAGGCTCTCGTGAAATCTCAATTATTGCTGTATTATAGTCAAATCTGTAAGGTGACAGACGTTTCTGTTCATACGTGCACCACTGATGTTATTCTGTTACCACAAGTGTTTGCCAAAAGACAGGAAGAATCAAACCTACCCATGGGAGTAATAACTGGGACTTCATCCAATGGGAACAAACTACATTTTTTAAATCTAAATGACATGCTTTTAGCTACACACTAACAAATTGTATTCTCCTGGACCACAGTAAGACAAAAACTTAATCTGGATGACTTGAATCAGACTTGATGTTAGGGCTAAAATGTCATACATCAATAGCAGCAAAGCCTGTGTCATTCAGAGTAGCTAAATGACACGTTGGCTGAACATCACAGATCTCCAGGAATCTAACGAGAACTTCCTAACAGCAACGTCAAATCTGTACAGTGTGAGCACTGCACAAACGAAGTACAAATACAGTTTATCTTACAGGAATTGATTTCATTTATTACAGGAACAGGTAACAGAATGTGCTGAATAGGCAACTGCATCTTTGAGCAACTTCCTTAAAAGTTTCCTGTAGAGTTTTCTTTCTTTCTTTAGATTCACTGTTATTCATCAAAATGCATAGTATGTATCCTTGAGGTCTAACAAACTTGTTGAATGCATTACCTTCCTCATAAAACATATGCCTAATTTTTAAGTTTGGCTTTAAATTTGCAAAGCCAAAACTTCAAATTTCATAATTGTTTACATTTATGTTTAAGAGCTTGCAGTCTTTGCAGGCACTTTGCAACATATCTCGGCCGTGATATCGCAGCCTGTGGAATAACGCGATTGGGAGGACTGTGTATTGCATTGAGATCAACAAAACCACTCATAGATAAACAGCTCTGTGGCGCTCCAGTAGCTCTCCTAGTAAAGCATGCACACCTAGTACTAGGCTAGTACCTTACTGCTTAAAATAAGAGTAATGATATCTTTCCCGCTGCACAACTAGCGTTCTGGAGGACAAATATTACACTATTTGAAGGGCACTTAAACCAGGCAAATAGGCAAATACCTGTATAAAACAGAAATGTGTTTTTTTTTATTTTAAAATTTGTACATGGCCAGAGAAGGGTTGTGTGCAGCTTTGTGTAACTCAACTTGCAAAAAATATTTAAAAAGGGAAAGTAAAAAGGAGGATACAGCCACAGTGATCTGGTGAGACAAAAAGCTGCTGGTGTTTACTTCAGTTTAGGTCAAACAACACCTTTTACCGTGCAGTTCCCGTTCGTCTCATAATGCCTGTATCACTGCTGCAGATGACGGTTCCTAATGGCCCACACGGTGCCATTATTCCAGCTGTACGGAAAGTCAGCTCCGATCATAGAAACCGCCTTCACAGATGAAACCAATTTCCTGCACTAATTTTG
>NW_023339674.1:8514899-8517951 GCF_004916995.1 Morone saxatilis | reverse complement strand
GCTCCTTCTCAAAATCATATATTTTTTTAGTGTAAATCTCCACAGTGCTTAATTACTTATTCATTTATTATTAACATTAGTATTAATGACGTGTGTGTGCAGGCTTAAGAGAGCCAAACTAACAGAAATAACAAATTGTGGACAAATGTTAACTTTATAATGAGTGAGCAATCTATTCTGAGACCACTGGTTTAAAAGGTCATCATGAAACAACTTAATAAAAAAAAAAAAAAAAACAGGCGTATTGCAGGCCTGTCTGCAAACATGTGGGTGTAGTCTGCACACATTGTCTTGACTACAGGAGGTGTGAAACCCAGTTAACACAGGAAGTTGGGGGATAGGTGTGCTGACCATCTATAGAGGGCCATGCTATTTCTGTCCGACTACATTAAAAGGTTTCTCTACATGATGACTGACTACTATTAACAAAGGGAACTACCCTCTAACACTACAATGGTGTCATGGCATGCTGTCTGCTGCTGGATCTAGTTCCAGACCTGCAGGACCAGGATGTGGTGAGGACGGCAAAACAGCAGTGCAGCATCAGCAAAACCTTGCACACACCAAGCTTTCCAGTCACTCAAAGAGGACACCCTTTCAGTCACTTTAAAGCCTGGTATTGCAAACTAGATTGCTGATGGAGGGTGTACACAACAACTGAAGCGCAGCCAAAATCAATCTAAAATTAAACTCGTATTCCCTAAACTGTGAGGAGGAGATATGAGAAATATGAGCAAACTGAAACCTTCCACCACTTATCCAAATCCTCAAATGTTCTACACCATGTTGCTATGACAATTTAATTATAGTCTATCATGGTTGCACTATTGTTTGTTTGCCTCTGTGAGGCAGTGGGAAGATAATGTGTGAATGTGAAGTGGTGCTTTTTGGCCAAGCACCTAATGTTTGGCTGTAGGAGAAACAGCTCTAGTGGTGAGTGACTGTGGAGGTTTCATAGCTGGCCAAAACCGTTCTGTTATGACTCATAGCATTAACCCTTTCAGCTCATAATACAAGCAAGCACCATATGATTAAGACAAATGCATACACTGTGATAAGACAGGTCAAATTCAAGGTGTTAACACATATACATACATATATAATACAATAGATCCATTCAGGCCTAATACAATGATAACAGCCCATTCAGCACAGTTTTAGCATTTCATTTCATACAGACGGCGGCTGAAGCCAAGTCACAGAAAAGGAAATTGATCAGATTCAGAGAGAAGTGATTCATTCCTCATATGGTTATCTGAAACAACTCTTTTAAAAAACAATCCACCACAACTGTAAGTATACATCTACAGTATAACAACGTCCTCAACAGGGACATTGTCATATCCAATCAGGACTCAGCACAGGGCGGAGAGAGCACTTCAGTCAAATGACTGAGCAGAATGTGTATGTTCCACTTGACCTGAGGGGTGTGCAAACATTTCTCTGTAGCTGTGCTCCAGGGACCAGGAGTCCGGATATGAGTCTGACCCTGGATCATACGTGGGGGAAGTCAGTTATTACAGCGCAGGCCGGTGGTTTATGAGTTTGGTTTAAAATCCAATATCAGAACTACATCCAAGGACAACTTTCAGTCTACTCTGGTCAGCTCAGCAGCTGCGCAAGTGAACCGTCCACATAACACCTCCTTAACGTCAAAACTCAGTGGGCAAAATAAGACAGATGGTGTAATGTGCAGTGAAAATGTTTTTACATGATATTTGACTTATGGGCGACACTGGATATTGATGTGAAATATAGATTACTTTATTTCCCATATTCATAAAAAGGTAGAATATGGTGTTGTTCTTCACTGGCCACAGATATTTCCTGGGCTAGTCTGAACACTTTTTGTCCTGGCCACCACTGCTGGAATGTTTGACCACTGCAAACAGCAGAAAGAGCTAATGCAGCGTGCTGACCCAAGCGTGATCTTTCTAAAACAATCTTTGTGGGGTCACAGTTACAAGATAAATGAAATGCACGCACTGGTTAACCTGTGGTCAGGCTTAATAAAAGAATAGCACAGACTGTAAAATCAGTTAAATTAAGACAATAAACAAAGATAATAACAAAGCTCTAAGCAGCTGTAATCTCAGCTGAACTCTGCTGACCTTCTCTAGTCCTTGGGATCTCAACAGAGCACACATAATGACCCCACAGACATAATGATTGCTCTCTTTGTGCAAGACTGATCTCAGTCATGCAGTGTAGTTCTGTGACGCTCACTGTCCGACTTAAAAAGCTGTGCATTTGGTAAACACTGCTGCCAACGTTACATGACATCCTGGCTGTGCAGCCTTGCAATTACTGTAATTACACTACAAACAGTAATTTTTACAAACACATGGCATACAAAAAGACACAACTGTGAAACACACCTACAAATCTTTACAAGGATGCACACTCGGGCTACAGCTAACAGTTATTTTCATTGTCAAATATCCTGTCACCTATTATTTTTATTTTCATTAACCAATGAACTGTTTGATCTATAAAAAATGTCAGAAACTGTACAACGAGGGACTTCTCAGAGCATAGGGGGACTTCTTCATGTCGTGTTTCGCTTACCCAACAGCCAAAACCAAAAGATATAAAAAGGTAAAGAGATATGAAACGGAGATATGAAACTCAAAAAACTTGAGCCGCCGAAACCAGGATTGTTTGGTAAATGACTTAATGACTGAATAACCATTGCTGACGATTCATTTTACGCCAACCAACTAGTCATTTCAGCATTGATAAATGTAACAACCATTTAAAAAAGTATTGTCTGTTTTCATTATTAATTAATCGGCTACGTACTCTCTCAATTCATCTTTTGGTCTATAAAATATCAGAAAAATTGTGAAAAATGCCCATCACGCTTTCCTAGAGCCCAAGCTGACAAACATTTGCAATGACACAAAGACAGAATCGGTTAATGTCGGGCAAGTTTGTCCAAAAAATAAAAAATAAACTTTGGTGACTAAATGATTCTAAAAATAATCAACTAAATAAGGTTCATGAAACGTTTTGTTTTACTTGTCTACACCATTCAGACCACATCATTAGC
>NW_023339674.1:8514338-8514754 GCF_004916995.1 Morone saxatilis | reverse complement strand
TGTGTGTGTGTGTGTGCAGGGGATGGGGGGGATATGGCACAGCTGTTATTACACACACAAACATGATCAACAAGTGTGTATTCCGCATTATCACACACAAAAACTGTTGAATTCCATCACATGTACTTTGATATAATATCCCCAATCCTACAGTGAACCTGCCCTACTTCAGCCATTTAACAGTGTCAACAACAGCATGTTAGCCGGAGCTGAATGTGCTTTATAAGAGAACTTTTTTCCCCCTTTTTTTTGACAACATCTCCGGACAAACTCTGTCCACATGTAACCTATTTTAAAGCTCGGCTAGCGGAGCAGCTAATTGGTGGTCAGCTAGCAGACAGGGCAACAGACTGACCCAAATGCTGTCGAGCCAGCTGGCCTGGCTGTTAAATCCACTGCTGGGAGAGAGAGAGAGA
>NW_023339674.1:8513726-8514317 GCF_004916995.1 Morone saxatilis | reverse complement strand
GAGAGAGACAGAGAGAGAGATGGCTCAAATTACGCTCAAACATTCCTCCGCGCTGCACATTTCCTCCAGCTCCCCGTAGTTTTAACGTTAACGCGCCTCGACCGACACTTTAGCACATAGCCTCGACGGTGTCTGTGTCGGAGGATAAAGTGGTGGTTTAACACACACACACACACGGTACAGAAAATACAGAAACTCGGGAGGTCTTACTTTATTCTGCTGTCCATGGTTTAGCTACAACATCGCGACAACTCCGTGCTGTCTGCTCTGCTGTGTGTCCGAGGATTCACCCCCTCCTTCACGTCGTCCTCCCTCAGTCTCAGTCGTCTCTTCTATCTATCCGATCTGATACATGCTTCTTGGAGGGGTTTTTTTTTTTTTTTTGGGGATGGTGTGGTAGTTCGTCCCTTCTGCCGTTAATGAAGCCTGGATCGACCCCGCCACCTCTCTCCTCCTCCCCCTCGTCTAGTTCAGCACCACGGCGCTTTATTTCCCACAACAAACCCCACTCCAGGAAGTGCTGTCAAAAGATTTGGTGACGTCAACGCGTCAGGAACGCGCACCTTGCTCGCTGCTTCTGCTTCTGCGTCT
>NW_023339674.1:8496580-8513579 GCF_004916995.1 Morone saxatilis | reverse complement strand
CAGCGGTAGCCTTCAGCAGTGGCTCCCCAAAGTGGGATCCTGGAACAATCAGGGGTCCTTTGTGAGGGCTTCCAAAATTAGATGGTAACCTACTTTAAACCAGTCTTGAAGGATTGTTTTTTTTATGGGGGGGGGCTTAATCTTGCGGGCTTAACATTAAATAACAAGACATAAAATCACCTTATAAAGTTGCTATGGTGAACATGATGGTAAACAGTTGCCTGTTCATGCATCCAGAACATACAGTTTAACATTCTGGGCTATTGCGAAGGCACCACAGATGAATACTAGTGCCTTTCAGTGGGATTGACATGCACTGAGTTTTGATCATGCACAAACATGACACATTTTGACACAGAGGATAATGTGGATGAGTGACATGCTGCATACGAAATGTGTAAAAAGACCAGAGTTTTATGAGTGTGATACTTAAATACATACTTACACATACTTAAAATGGGTATTTTGTCAGTGCAAATTATTACTGCACCAGAACATTTATTTAAGTTTATAAACATTTAAAGTGTATTTTGTAGGCCTTAGATTGACCAGAGCCATTTAATTTTGATGCCGCATTTCTTAATGGAGACCACTGACCATACCTGCTATAGTTACATATGACTTATTACTGGATTCGACACAGTCAGACCTTTCTAGCAAGCCCTGGTTGGTGTTTGTGGAACAATCTCAGTCAAAGCTACCTTAAAGTAAATGAGTACATATATCATAGATCCTAAAATTTGATATTTCCGTTATTACTTCTGTGTTTCTACTACTGTATTTTCTTAAATGCACAAAGATATTAATATTTTGTTTATTTTCAGACATGTAGAGGAACCCTATGCCCACTTCCACACCAAATCTGGAATCAATCAGAGCTTGAGTTCAGGTGTATCATCTCCCGTTCGGCATGGCTTTATTTTTCACTTATTTTATTTATGGGATGTGTCACAATATCTGTCAGTTAAACCACCTTTGCAGTAAAATATTGTTATACAAGAATCCCTTTCATATATGGGAGACCTTGGAGAATATAAATAACATTGTTGGGCTTTTTTCTACCTCCGGTAGGGGTATCTTCCCTCTAGCCTGTTCCTTTGCAGTCATGTTTGGACAGCTGACAAATGTAAGCTCAATATTCACTCACTTTTTAGCGCTGTGTTGATCTCCAAAAACGTGTATAGGTAATATCTGACTCTTCACCAGCTGTTCACCAGTTAGTTACTAACTGCGTCTGTCTGCTGTTTGTCGCTGGGCAGGTAGTGTTTATCAGCTGCCTGCTGCATCTGTGAACAAAGCTGATGACAGAGGTGAGAGAGAACCAAAACAGTAGTTTTAGGCCATTATAACCATGAGAAGAGCTGAACAGAGCAAAAACTGTCTGTAGGCCTGGAACTGCAGAGTTGGGTAATAATTCTCACCTCTCACACAAAACATAGGCCTAGTTACTTGATCCACTGTTAGTATAAAAATATTGATTAGAACGCTCACTGGTATTTTCTTCCACAGGACTGAGTACTTGAGTGAAAACATTTGTGACAATATATAATATACGCCAATGTCCTCTGATCCCAGACACCCAGGCTTGAACTCCCATTTAATATTGTGTTGTCCTGTGTAATGTTGGCAGTTGTGTGCTGTGTGCACTTACACGTAGGGCAGTATTTGGGTTTGTGGGGGTCAATAGGAGCCCAACAACAAATACATTTTTGGCCTTAACAGGTTAAGACAGTCATTACTCAGCTTTTCAAACGTGGGTCACTCATTTAAAATACAAGCATAGAGCTTGTGGAGACAGGCTTTTGACCAGAGAGGTGGTTAAAAACAAAAAAGGATTCAGATATTGATATAAATGCTCTCATATTTCTTAACCAGCATCAAGTCGCACTTGAGCAAGGCACTTCAACTCCAACTGGGTCGAGAAGTGAGCATCTGAGAAGAAGGTTGTCAGCTTAAACTGTGAAAGTGAAGCAGCACTTACCCCTCACTGATTACCACTACTGAAGTGCCTTTGAGCAAGATCCCAACTACTTTAGTGGAGCTGCTCAGCTCAACAGATCAGACTTTGGTGGACAGTAGAAGACTGGCACGATTACTTGACTTATACTCTGCATAATTATAGGGTGTCATATATAAATGCTACTTACCATAACCATGTAGACGACAGTCCGTGCATTAAATAAATGCTGAAATTGCAATAACCCTGTTGCATAAGCTTTTAGATTATGGAAAACATTGTGTCATATACACCAACCATGTATAGAATGAGCACACTGCATCTGACTTCTAAAATCTGCTTCAGCACTCTACATTAAATACATTGCTCATGAATCAGCTGAGTCATCGGCTCCTAAAAGTGGAAATCCACCCTAAAATTATTTCTATATATTTGTACTTCAAACGAGACAGCTCCTTGTTTCATGTGTACAGCTATAAATCGTCATTAGATTCAAACTTAGGAGATATATCTCAACCAGAGATTGTGTGAGTCCACAGTCTGTAACAAATTATCGGTGGACCAGGTCCCTAAAGTGACACCTGATTATTTAATATCATGATGCTCTTTATCTCCTTTTAAAGAGAAATATTTATATATTCAGTGCAATGTAAATTCTGTTTTAGGATGGGCTTTCCTTTTATTGTTTGCATGTTTAAGCAATATTTGTCCCATGGTAAATTGAAACCAATGGCTTAGATGTACTTCTCTCTCCTCTCCAGAGAGTCTGCTGGATCAGAGCCAGATTTCTTCAGGCTGACTGGAAGGTAATTAAGTGGCAGCAGACTGGGGCATGCTGTTTCAGGCATCCGTATGAAATGATAATGGCAGGGCTGCTGCCTTAACATAAAAAAAGCAATATGACACACATACACACACAAAGAGACACATGCATAAAGCTCTCATGAGTCTTGGGCACTGGAAACCAGTGAGGTTTCACATTTCTGAGAACTGTAAACAGTAAACAGTCCCAGATCATATTCATTTAAGGGAAGCTAACACGGAAAAAAAAGAACAATACAGTGTCCCATTGTCTTTCTGGGGCCCTATTTTGAGAATGGCTTCAAACATTTGACTTAGCTGAGGTGCACGTGATTTATCTTGCTGAATTAAAATGTCACTCACAAGAAAATATACAGCAGGGGCTCCCTGTGTGTTTTCAGTTGGCGAGCATGCAGCCTAGCCAAGATGTAGCCAGCAGTGTAGTTAATACAAGATCTTACATTGCTCCCCTGGGTCTATCCGCATTATCTTACATTATCAGGTTTATTTTTGCAGTATGTTTGTGTGCACAGTGTTTCTCACAATAAGCACACATATATTTTTACCAGTGATGTGTAATTTGTCTGTGGGTAAATTGACCCCACAATGTCAGTCAAAAGACACTTGTCAGGTTTCATTACCCAGAATCCTGTAGTAGACACATCATCAGAGGTGGCTTACAGCAGTGGATAACCTTGAAAGGACTCATTAATGTCCACTCATCAACGTTGCACTGCTTTGTCCAAGTTACTGTATTACTTTAATATTGTGGGAAGGTGTCTTTGTTTGCACTGCAGTGCCAAGGAGAGCAAAGCTAGGCATTTATAAGGATGATGTTCTGCCGCATTTACAATTAGAGAATTAAATGAGTGTCAAAATGGCATGTTACACACATACTGTAATCAAATTGGATTTAACTTTATTATCCAAAAGAGGACATTTATTTGGTTATAGGTGCATTTAGCAGAAAAATACAATAGAAAAAGATAACATTACAGAAAATACATAGTAAGTAAAACAATAAACAATCCATTTAAGCAGAGCTATATGTCCCAGCACTGTACATGTTATTACTACATATATGTCACAATAAAGGGTAACAGAACAATTAAAACCAACACTATCTGCATAGTGGTATGGCTTGATAACCCATACTAGTAGGAAAAAGTGAGCTATGTTTTTCATTTTGAGTAAACTTCCCCTTTAATTAGCCTTTAAGTATGGATTTTTGTCTCTATTTTTAGTTAATTGATGTTTGCTGATCAATAACTAGTGGTCTGTATTTCATTGATATCACTTTAGTAGCACAGTAAAATAATAATAAATAATAAAGTCATTATGAATCTAATATTATATTTATTTATATATATTTATTTTGGCTGTGCATTCTTCTGCAAGTTATCCTCCTATCACCAGGGCCTCCATGGTGGCTGCTGTGAAACAGCAGGGGCGCTGTCTGTGTGCGCCGGTGGATCAGCGTTACGAGGTGGTCACATGTCACCAATGTGACGAGGCAAAGCAGGAAGTACAACACATTTCTGTACAGGCAAAACTGAGAGGAGAAGGCAAAAAGTAAACATGCAACACAGAGTGTCTTTAATAGGAACTAATGATAGAATGAGTCGTCAGTGTATTTAAATAAGAGATGGTCTGTTTTCCTGCAACCTTGTCTCTGTTTGCACACACTTGCAAGACGAGAAGCACTTTGAAAGTAGCTCAACTTTCTGCACTGTTTGTAAAGCAGACCCAGGGAAGTTTAACAGGAGCATGTTTCAGCACCCGCGCAAAGCATTTGTCTGCAGATTGATTCTTCTCCATGTTCAGTTTAATAAGCGGCTCGTAACAATGTCACTACCGAAGCTCTCAGAAGAAAAGTCCCAGCCGCCGAGAAGCAGAAGCCGGTTACAGATCAATGCAAAGAGAAGTGACGCGGTGACAGGCAGCATGGGGGGTGACAGCAACGAGCAGGCTGGGGGAAAGTTCACAGAGGAAGAGATGGCCATCCACAGAGTCCACAGAGAGGCATGTGAGGTGAGATGAATCACTTCTAAAACTTTGAATCCAATGATTTTTGTTCAGGCATTTTGCACTGAATTGCATAACTGCAGTGATGGAGAAGGGAGGCTGCACAGATCATTTCATTTGTACCACAATATAGAAATACTCCAGGTACAAGGCTTTTATTCTACTGAGGTAATAATACAGTATTACCAGCCAAATGTATCTTAAAAAGTAACATTACTCATGCAGAAGGAATGCTGCTTACTGAGGTTTATTCTACTGCTGGATTATTCATTTCAACAGTTGATTAGCATGTAAGCAGCATTTTAATGTTGTAGCATGTTATGTTGAGCTGATGTTTTATTTACTGTTACTGGGTAGTATGATCTATAACAATTGATTATATTAAAATCTACAAAGAGCTGCTGTATAATGTCACTGGTATCCCAAAACTGCACGATAGTACAGTACTTGAGTAAATGTACTTTATATTAGGGTACAGTTGAGCACAATTAAACCATATTAACAAAAATTATACTGATGCATTCTGTCATTAGTGGACAAAATTACCAAAGAACCGTACTGCTACGATGATGAAATTATAATTCAGGTCTTTTAACAAGCTGAATCTGTTGTAATCATTTTTACAGTATTGTCTGTTAATGCATGATTTTTGAGGATTTTAATACAAAACAGGATAGTCATGTCAGGAATCACATGCTTTTAAAGAGCATTTCCATTTCTAGCCAGCGACATGCTCCTTTGAAAAAACAAACCCAATGTTAATTCCTTAATAGGCCAAATATCATCCATACAAATAATACCGGACCAATAGAAATATTGTTTATTTAAGCTGATATCAATCGTAGTGTGATTATACGCCAGCTGTGGTGCATCTCCAGAGCCCATCTGTCTGTCCCCAGGGCAGGGTTCCCTGTGGGTCCTTGGCACAGTGAAATCTTACTCTCATTTCTAAAAGTGAGTAGCACGGTGGAAGATTTTTACTTTGATACATGGTTTCACTCTTTCCATTCTTACCTCCCTAACTCTAATATTCATTATTTTCTGAATCATTTATCAAGGAAATTGTGGGTAGATTATGCATATGTGGTGCAAAAACCCTGTCGAACTGCAGCCTGAAGATATTCTGGGGAGATTTTAGTTATAATTTTACTTCAAAGCATACCTACCCAGTGCTTTAGACACAGTACATGTCATATATGTAATGATGACCATTGTTTTTGTCACATCCATCACATTCACCAAATCTTACTTGCTCTTCCATCAAACAGAGCCAGTGAGCTCCGTGCTGATGACAGTAGTGAATAGGTGTCATCTGCATGCCTTTAGGCGTATCTGTTGTAAATATTGTGCTTCTGAGTGTGGATGAAATTGAGGCAAGTTGGCCGCGACCTGAGGAGAGTGCTAGGGCCTGGGTGGGAAAAGCACAATACAGAGGGGGCCCAGCTATGCCAGCTTCACTATGTGCCCCTGCAATTCCATGTGAAATGACAGGCCGTGTCACCAAAAGGCCTGGGGCCTTTTTCCCTTTGTGGCCTGTCAAAGCTCACCAACTAGTGGGCTCTCAGTTTGAAACAGACTGAGAGATGACATTTTCTAACTTCCTAAGGGATGGCAGAGGAGTTCAGTGTTTTTCACGTACAGAAGGTGTTTGTGTGTCTACACAGGATGAAGGATCAGTCAAAATAAAGGAATGATTGTGTCTAAAATATGTTTTTTAAGCATCTCACAAATCTGCTGTGAATATAAAACCTATTACAGAGCTACCAGTTGATTACTCATTGCAGATTCTCACCTACTGAATTGCACACAAAAGGACAGCACTAATTAATTAGTAATATCATAAGTGTTAGACTGTCTTACATCTGTTTCTATGCATAGAGGTCATCCTTTCCCTCTTCTCCTCGACCCAAAGCAATCTGTCTCTATGTATATGTTCATATTCAGTCTTATTCTAGCATGTGCCGTTGTGTTTGAGTGTGTATATGTACTGTATATGGTTATGTATGTGGGGGTCACACACCAGCATATGCGTTTTTATGTCATGCTAATTAAATAATAATATCTTCATTATGTTCAGGCAAAGAAGCAGATGTATTTCGACCCTTCCAGTGGGTACAAGGTGTTCACTGAGTATGCCCACCTTCAGAGAGGGAAATGCTGTGGCAGCGCATGCAGACATGTAAGCTCTTTGTTTTCTCTTCGTTTATCAGGTTGCGTGTTTCTCCGCGTTGCGTTTGGTTCACTGCAGGGTTTTTCTCTTCATCTGGCCTCGGCTGTGTAGTTTTGTCCTGTCACATCATCAATTTGTTTTCAAATTTTCTTTCAGTTCTAGGCTCTGTTTCCCAATGATAACTTACCTTAGATGTTAAGACTGTGTTTTATAAAAACGTTTCAACAAATGTTCTTGTTCTTTATGTGGTGAAACATCACATAAAAACAAGTTTATGTGCATTGTTGTTAAAAGAAAAAATGTATGTTGATGTCCAATCAGTGCTAATGTTAAATGTAATCAGTTGAAGCAATAAATTCCTCAGTGTGTACTATATTGACTGAGAACGTACGGTGATGAAGTTGGTGTCAAGGAAGAACTACAGCATATTTCAGCTTGGAGCTGGAAGGTAACAATATAGCTAAGTCTGAAAAAGAAATGGTCACCCTGCAGGAATCACTTTACTTGGCAACGCTCTGTAATTCGCACCCAGCAGCTAACGTAGCTTGCTCAGTGGCCGTGGGCATCAGAAGCTTGCGCACAGTGCATCCTGGTACATTTAGGCACTGTCTGCACGCCTCTTTGAGCAGGAGAACTCGGCTCTCTCGGTCAATCTAGCATGCACTGACGAAGTTATTGCTTCGTTTGACTAGATTTACCATTAATGCTGAATCGACATCCACATAAGATGTGGCAAATGTTCCCTTTGAGAGCGTCTCAATATCAGCTGTCCATGGTGCTGAAAGGGATGATGAATTCAGTTAAGTAACAGGGCTAATTTCATTTTATTGTTTAGTCAACACTCTTGAGCTTCCAGCCTGCTTCATTCTGTATGATACATGTAACTCGGTTGAGCTACGTTCAAGAAAGTAACCTTACTTATGATTTTAGAGGTTCCTCAGTTAAGAACAGTATCACCTATCCATGCAGGTGATGTCATTCAAATGAACCTTCCTGTATTAGAACCTCTTTTAACAAAGTTGTTAATTTTATAACAAATTCTCTAACAGAGCAACGCAACTAGCACAGATTAAAAAAATCAGCAATATGGAAGGAATCAGTGGTAGATGAAGGAAAAATAAAAAGGGAAATTCCCCTCGATGATAAAGTCCAGTATAGACAACTATCATTACATCATTGCTGCCTTGGCAATGACACCCTTGAGAGAAGAAGGAGGAAAACAAAACCTCTTCTCCTCTTCCTTTTCTGATATTACTGATCTAACCTATAAAGGGCCGAAATACTAATCTGTTTAGTATTAAGTCTGGGCTGTTTTATGAGCATGACTTATTTTGAACCAAACACCACATTGGCTTGAAGATCAATGAAAAACAGTTTCAAATGAAACACATAGTTCACAGTTAATCCTACAGGTGTTCAGACTTTGCACGGTGCTTCTAACCTTTTACTCGCTGAAGGAAATCGATGTCTAGTTTTTATATCTTTAGTTAAAACTGTTTTTGTAAACACCTTTTAAATGGAGGTGGATATAGACACCTGGGATGGGTTTCATGACCACATTAGCCTCGAGATACTTTGGGAAACAGGGCCCCATTCTGCTCACTTCACTCCTGTTGTGTCCTGGTGACATTTGTTCTAGTCTGTCTAGTCCACATCCTGTCCCATCCCTCCCTGTCCTATACCATCCCGTCTTATCCAGTCTTGTCTTATCTTCTGGCCCGCCGTGCCCGATCCCCGTCCCATTCTGTTTCCCCCCGCTCTGTCCTCTCTTGTGTGGTGCAGTCCTGGTTTGATTCTGCCTCATACTGTTCTCCTTTTGTTTTACGCTTTGCTCCTCTGGCGTGCTTTGCTCTGTACACGTCTGTGTCTTGTTCTCTGTGTGACTGAAGTTCTACTCCACATGCAGCCATTTAACAGCATTTAATTATTTGATTTTCTCCTCTAGTGTCCATATGGCCAAGTCAACGTGAAGGACCCCGCAATGAAGAAACAGTTTAATTCTCTATTTTATGTGTAGGCCTATACACGACGAAGGTAAAATGGGTGTGTGTAGAATGGAACGCCCTCACATGTTGCTTATCTTCTGCCTGTCGTTATTTGGACTACTTGAGAGTCATTTTTTAGCAGTGTACTAAATGATGAAATATGGGTAGTGTCTGTGCAATACCTCCTATGAATCACAACTATGCTTGGGATTGTTTTAATTCTTATAAGACAGGCAAGTAAGAGAAAGGATTTGTTCACTAGAACCTCATGTAAAATAGTATTTTTATCACGTTTTGGTTTCGCTGTATTTTTGTGATATTTTTCTCGAGTGTCCAATGAAATGCCTTGAGCCTCATCTTTCGGTGCTCTTTAAGAGTATTTAATATTTTGTGGTATTCCGCTCCTCTGATGCATTTACAAGGGTTGTGGGAGTATGGAGATGAAAACTGAAAGAGCATTTTAGATCTTCGCCCTCCAGATAAAGGGCATATAAGCGAAAGTAACCGTAGATAGTCAGATGGAGTCTTGTGCTCTTTTGCTTTGCATCTCTTGTTATTTTTTCTCCCAAATGTACCACTGCATGAATATTAGCATCATTTACACTCCACAAGTGCTCGACTGAACTGTCTACCTTTGACTGAAACACTGTGTTGTTAAAAATAGGCAGGGGCCAAGGGTCAGCCCTTACACTTGGCTGCTCTGCTTTTACACCACTTGATGGAATCAGGCTGTTAACAAACATGCCATGGACATCAACAGCAGCCCTCCCCACCGGACTCGCAGCTCAGCCTCCTGGCTAACACTTGGCTACAGCGCAGCTCCCTGCGGCTGCTCTCCTGAGCTGCAGCCTAATGAACTCCTGGGCCCTCTTATCCCAGCACTGCAATAGATCAGCCCATGCTTAGACGCACACATGCATAGGCAGGCTTACTCCATCAGAACACCCTGTGGCTCCTAATAGGCCAATATAGAATAAAGGTTGCACTTAACACCGCACTTTGTAACCCACAGTAATCGTACAAGGTAAGGTCAAGCACTCATGCAGCACTACCTGTGCGTGCAAGAGATGTTGAGGAAAGATGTGCCACTTGATTTGTGATTTGTGAGTGCATGTGGGTAGGCAGCGCGATGCCTTCAGGCGCTGGCTGTGAACCTGCCACACACACTCGCTTGTCTCCGCCTGATTGGGCAAACAGCGTCAGGATGAGAGGATGTGTCTGCCGCGGAATTCTGTTGCAGCCGCCTACTGGCGCGGCCACAATTTTCCTCGGCAGGTGGGTCCCAAAGGCAAGTGCTTAGTGATCGGAGCAAAGCCCTGTGAGCGGCTACAAGGAGATTCATGATCCCAACAGTGCTGGGGAGGACAGGTTCTCGGGGACGCGTCGTCAGGCGGGATGAGAGGCGAATTTATTTGGTGTTATTCTAAACCGAGGCAGCGAAGCGTGCGGCAGCAACATTTCTACAG
Organism: Morone saxatilis; assembly: GCF_004916995.1. Classification (NCBI taxonomy): domain Eukaryota; kingdom Metazoa; phylum Chordata; class Actinopteri; family Moronidae; genus Morone; species Morone saxatilis. The sequence continues at coordinate 8,503,175 of NW_023339674.1, read as the reverse complement.
CGGGACGGTGAAGGTGTCACACTCATCAAGTACCTGGGCCCGCTTGCCTGCCGCGGCTCTGCGGGTTTTGCCTAGGGACTTGTCTGTCACATTAAAGTAGATGCATTGCCATTCAGGGCCTCGGCGGTCCCGCAGCCTGACCATGAAATAGGCCAACTTTCATGTCTGCCTCATCCCTCCACGTCTTCCCAATCCAGTGATGGCACAGTTTGAAATGTTTTTTTTTTTTTAAATCATGTTCAACCTAGCAGTTGGTGACTGAGACACAAACAGCACAGCAATCCCTTGGACAGATTTATGGAGAGATTTACTTGAAAATCGACCCCCAAACTGGTCAATTGTCATATTAAAGTGTGTTTAGGAACAGTAAGCCTTGTCTAAGTGCATTTTCTTCAGTTGTGCCCTTGTGTTTGTCTTATACTTCCACAATGAGAGAGCATTTAACTAAAAGTCTGATCATCCATGTTTTTCCTGTTTCTTGTCCTGCGGATACCTAGCCTTTAATTATTTCTAGCTAATTTGATTTTATTTGACAAGTTTGACATTACTCAGAAAATGCCTTAATCGACTATATTCATGAATTAATTCATTTAGTTGAATTTGGCTGTATTATGCAATACCAGTAGAATGATGAAAAATGAAGAAATTTTAAAACTTTTATTTCTCAATATAAGCACACACACACACACACACACACACACACGGTTATATTCCCTCCGTGCAGATGTGCTCCCAGGTTACAACAGCCAACCAGACATGTGAGGTGTTTATTTCAGGCATTTTGGACTGAACATCTCTGACCTTCAGCTGGAGCATATGCTGTGCTGGAGTGGCAGCTATATACCGTGTGCCTTTCTACAGGACGATGGCACTAGCCGCAGAGAAAGAGAGAGCTGTCCAGTTTGGAACTGTGACCAGACAGGCTCTAGTCACAACCAGTTGACAGGCCAAGCCGCCCCTCCTCCCTCAGACACCCCCCCCAATCTCAAACAGGCACAGCAGCCCTGCGGCCAATGGCCCCAACCACAGTCAGTTACAGTGTCTCCATCACTGTTGGCCAGACCAGCCAGGAACTGACATAGGGTTGGCGGGGAAAAAAAACAACTTGAGTGTCAGCCGTATGATGGCTGAAAGGAACATCAGTCTCAGCAATTGGCCAGCCGCTGCTTTGTACGTTTGTGTGTGTGTGTGTGTGGGTGCACATGTGGATACGTGCACATGTGTCTTGATATTCAAGCAGCATTTGAGCAGCCCCTACATCAACGTCTGGTCGTTCTACACAGACAATGTCAGCTCGCCTCGGGGCAGCAGCCTCCACAGTGGTCATATGGACAACCAGATCCCTGTGGTAGAATTAGTGATAAAAAACACACATGGCCACTGAGTGACAGTCAGCGCACCAGATTCCTTTGGACAGACAGGGCTGCAAATAGCACAGAGGAGCAGTTTCTCCCTCAGACCGCAACTGGTGGTCAGGCTCATGCCAGGCCAAGTCGTGGTCGCCAGATGAGCCCAGATAAAAGGAGAGTCAGGAGCAGTCATATGCACCTAAGTGCCCAAGGAGCACTTTGGCCTGTTTATTTCCCTCCTGATTTTACATCAACGCAGTCACATATGTGATTTCTTGTCTACACTTGAAAGACAAGTCCCTTTTTTTTAGCTTTTACACTATTTAACCTCAAACTTATTTTTTATGTTCTCTTCTGTCTTCAATTAATGGTTGAAGTAAGAAGAAAGAGAGTGTTTGACGACATAACAGCCTATACAAGCATCCCCTAAACCAGTGTGTCTCCTCCGAAAAGCTGCTTTGCCCCATAAGGTTATATAGCGATAAAGAACATCCATCTATTATGTTTCCATGTCCTTTCTAGTGTGGCCAGATATGGACTAATACGCGCACCATTCCCCAGGAGGATACTTTGTCCCCAGAGGAGATGGAGGGGGGTGGAGGGTGGAGGTGGCGATGTGCTGTTGGAGCCGTTCTGGAGGCAGGGAGGGGAGGCAGGCAGCAGTTGGTGTGCAGAGAGCAGAGGCTCAGGCTGGCTAGTTAAGAGCTTCTCTCTCCTATCCTCCATCTGCCAGGGACCGGGGTTGTGATTTGAGCTCCAGCAGAGCAGAGCAGGGAGGAGATCGAAGGAGGGGTGGAGGGAGGTAGGGGATGGGGATGGGGTTGGAGAGGGGGTGGTGGTGAGAGGTAGTGAGGGGGGTTGCGGGGAGGGGGAGCGTTGGTTGGAAGAGACAGAAAAAGAGAAAGTGGAAGACGCAGGGAGTTGGAGGAGGAGAGGGGAAAAAGTGAGGGGGAAAGACCTGGAGAGAGAAAATAAGGATGGAAATGAAAAACAGGATACATGGGGTTTGAGACGCCTCAAATATCTATTTATAGGCTTATTCTTTTCTATCATTATTTTTCTAAATCACTGTTCGACATTTTAATTCTAGGTATCGGCTATAAAAACGGTGCTTTGGTCATATTTCACCACTGCTTATGCATTCTGATATTTCCTTTCCTTCAGTAATTATGAATCCATGTCCACTGTGTGTTTGTAAATATTTCCAGGATGTCTCACCATCCTCTCACCCACCCACCCTGGCTCATGTGACTGGGATACATGTGACTGGGACACAGCTTTACAGTGCTTCACTCCTCCCTCTGTTTCCCCTCCTCCTCCTCCTCCTCAAACCCCCCTCTCCCTTCCCTTCCCTTCCCACTCCTCTCCTTCATTCTGTCAGTGTTTAGCCTGTGGTTCCCTGCACCACAGTGGATCCTGGGAGAGCCTTCCCGCCTCTCCTCCTTTTGCCTCCCTTTTGCCTCCCCTCTGCTCCTTTTCTGGACGTGCTTTTGGGAGTGACTGAGCGCTCCCTCTGCGAGACTGAGTGTCACTTGAGGTGACCCAGAAATGATAACTCCAGATGAACCCTGGATGTGTGGTAATCTAACCACCATGCCCTAGGAGCCAGGCAGCCAGGCAGACAGGCAGGCAGGCAGGCAGGCAGGCAGACAGACAGACAGGCAGACAGGCAGACAGGCATCCTGGGCTGATGCTGTATCTGTGGTTTCACTGTTGAACCGAGCATGCTGCAGAGCCTGTCTGGGTATCATGCTCGGAGAATGCTGTGTTCACGGTACGTGTTGTGGTACACAGTGAAATGGATCTCAGTGCTGTTGCATTATTGATGAGATACATTGTGATGTCAGCCCAGGCGGAAGGAGCAGAGCAAAATGACTGTTAGCAGTATGGCACGTGATCATTTATGCAACCACTACAGAGGTGTAATTAATTGTCACCCTTTGCTCTCATCCCCAGTGCTCACTCACACAATATTACGTTCACTTGGTGTCAGCTGAAATCCATCTATACCTCAGTGTTGGCCAGCGTGGTTCGGTTTAGGACACCCTGTCTACTGGATGACCTCACAGTAAATATAAAATTCAAGTGGCGGCACCATGCACTTTAATCTTTTTTATATTCTGTTATCACTCCTATTATTATTTAACGGCTTGCAGTCATGTTGTTTGGCCTGTCAGGTGAATAATAATCCAGTAATGTACGAGGAAATTACACCAATAAAAATAAAAAAGAGAACATTATATAATAAAGTAATGAATATTTGTTTTACCACCTTAAATTAAAGAAATACAGCCTAATTAGAGGCCAGGCACAATCAAGCCACCTTCAAAGCATAAACAATATTAATATTTACTAAAAAACATGACATTATTAAATAGTGGTACATTTTTCATCAACCAAATTTCTTTATTCATTAGATGTTGCAACATGAAGCCAAGTGTGTGCTGAATGGTTCCTAGCTAAACACAGTCAACGTTGCATTGAATTTATATGAAGTTTGTCAGCTGTATTCTTCAGGTGAGACAGATGGAGAGACATACATCAGAGTTCAGAGGAAATGAAATATGAACCCAAGGATGAAATTATTTTGATAGTGTTGCTATATTTGGAGGATTCATTCAATATAACCAGTGGAAAAACAGAAAAACAGAACAGAGATAGGGCATGCTTATAAGAATTACCTTTGAATTATTCTTACATATAGCACTTTTTAACGTCTGTGCTGTTTTGATGGCGTTTAATTTGAAGATAAAATCTATGGTTTTAACTATTTGCCGATTGGTTTGGATTATTAAGCTCAAATGATTAAAAACGCATAAAATTCCAAAATCATTTAGCACTTTTATTTCGAAAATGATTTCGATTTATTATCAATATCAAATCGTTTTCTCAGGAGGCTCTGTGTCTCTGTACTACACGTATTTGTCAGACTGATTGATCTAGTTTGACTATAGACCTACCTACCTCTGAACCTCTGCTCTCACAGCAGTGAAATTACAGCTGTGAGCGCACTCAGTTGACTTGAATCTCATGCTGTCTCAACTCATGCATTTGCGTTAAGTGACTGTGCATTTTGTGATTGTCATTTTAAGAGCTATATGTTGCTTTAACCCACCGATAACTGTAACGGTCAGCTCGTCTTTTGGGGGTTCAAATATAACTTTTAAGTTCTGAATTCACATACAAGGCAAATGAAGACGTGGCGTTTAAAGAGGGGGGAAACAAATGAGATTTTACTGAAATATTCCTAATGGTTGTTGTTTGCCATTTGGCGACCACCGACTCCAGATTATGTAGTTTATCCTTCTTTAATTTACGACTACATCACACATCCTACATGCTGAGTAGGCCATTGGCTCATGGCTGCCCATTTTCTGTGCGTTGTGTGTGTGTGAGTGTGTGCTGTGCTGTGCTTGTGTTGAGGGCTTGCCTGTGTGCATACGGGAGAGGAATATTTAAATGTCTTGTGTTTTAATTGACGCTCGAACTGGAACTGTAAGCTCAGAAACGAGGAACAGCCCCCATCTACCGGCAGCGTCTCCTCTGTCTCCTCACTGCGCGCAGTCCGGAGCTCCTCAGCCTGCGCGCTGCACAGGGATCTCACACACAGCACTGCCTCAGGTAAGACCTCTTCCACACGCCTTCTCTGGAAAATTATCATTTAAGGCTGGCTTTTCTTTTTTCTTTTTTTATTATTAAACAAACAAACAAAAAAATTAAAAAAAGAAGAAGACTGAGGAGCGCATGTGAAGCAATGCGCGACAGATCTGATGCATGATAAATACATAATATTCTCCGGGATGTGGTGGAAGGTGAAACCATCTAAACTCTCTCTACATATATTTTTATTAACGGAATGTTGTAAATAAATCTCATTTCCCAGACAATCTTAATTATGTAAATAGGCCTATATATAACAGGCAAAGTAAGTTAATGCCAGTTGAGCGGTGCTGGGCAAATATATGACGCTTTTCTTAAAATGTATTTTTGTTTTGTAGTCTATTGGAGGTCGATTTAGGAGATTTTAGTTTCTTTATTTATGTGACAAAAGTCGGTGGCCCACTCAGCCACCCTAGGTTTAAAACGCCATTTTAAACATGGTTGTTATTTAATGTTTAAAAAACGCGTCAAAGGTTTAAAAATTTAGCTCAACACAGTGCATGCATAAGGAGCGTCTATTGTGTGTTTTTAAAAGCCTTCATTTGGTCAAACCAGATCGCTAATCTTAAATTAGGGCAAATCATTCTCATGCAACTAAACGAAAAATGACACAGAATCGCCAACATTAATCTTCTTCAATTTATTTCAAGCCAGCAATGAAATATGATAGGTAGCATACACAACTACATTGCATAATTAATATGATGTAAAAAAACAAAAACAAAAGAGGACTGCCCGCAGTACATATTGTCACATTTTTTAAGTTTCTTTTTTTTTTCTATGCGCTATTTCTTGAATTGGCTTTGGTTTATCTCTACAGATATTTATCCAAATGGCACTGTGGTGCAAGATAGTAACATTTAAAAAAAAACCGGGTCATTAATATATAGATTTAGTTGCAGGTAATACTCTAATTAGATCCGAAGAAAAGGAAACGAAACAAAACAAAACGACAACACAAAAGACATTATTCCCTCAGCACCTTGGTGCTCACTGACACATTGTTAAACCCTCTTCAGTCAAATGAAATGTCACTGCTGGAGGCAACGGGTCAAAACACTACTCTTCATCGACATTACCGACACGATAGATGCACATATAGTCATTTATATTATTACTAAATACGTCCTTTTTTTTTAGATCAGAAGTAGCCTCTTTTTTTTAATTTTCGGGGAGGAGGGAGAGAAAAAAAAACCCAGCAGCCAGATTAAATATCACACAGAGCTGAGTTGATCACTCCTCTCAGGGTGTCTTTGTCCAGGTGAAATGAAATCCGTGTGTCCTTTTTTTTTTTTTTGAGTCTCTTTTGGCCGCTCTGTGTGCCGGTGCTGCTGAGACACTGACAGAGCGCAAATGAACGTTACGCTGTTTCAGAACAGCTGCAGGTCCAGTCCGTCCAGGAGGGTTCAAGCCTCGTCTTATAGCGCTGTTATCAAGGGGCCTCCAATTAAAGTCAAACCAACTTCATGGTGGGGTGGGGGTGATGGTGGGGGTGGAGGGGTTGGGAGGCGGAGTGGGGTGGGTGCACATGATAATATAACACGTCTTGAGATGAAGCATCCACACCTGCAAACCCCCCCCCCCCC
>NW_023339674.1:8496157-8496480 GCF_004916995.1 Morone saxatilis | reverse complement strand
AGTAAATCTATTAATGGGACCAAATCCGAGTCACAGATTCAGGCAGTATATATCTGTTGTTTTATGGAGAAATGTTTCCAGAGACCATGGCTTGTTATCCGGATCTCAGCTGTAAAGGCCTGTGTTGTGTTAGTCAAAATACAGACCTTTAGCTGCCTCGTTTTGGTTTGTTGTCACCATATTTGGCCTGTGTACTGGACGGTAAAGCCATACAGTCTGCCTTTTAACAGAGTTTTCACACCCTTTAAAACTGACACAAATCTTTATTGTAGCTTCACAGTGGCCTCAGTAACACAGCTATTTAAGTTAAGTATATGGAATTT
>NW_023339674.1:8481411-8496077 GCF_004916995.1 Morone saxatilis | reverse complement strand
TTTTGTTATTTTGTTATTTTTTTTAACTACCTCCATATCACTCCTTGCTGCCCATATGATGAATGAAATGTGCTTATGGTTGCGATCCTGTGTCTGCTATCATCAAGTCAGCTCTCCTGCAGGTAAACAAGATTTTGGCCTAATTCGAGGCAGAGAAAAGACGAGGGGCCGCGTTAATGAATGCTCGGCTGTGAGTGATCCCTGTTTCAAATGAGCGTTTTAATGAAGAGGAAATTGACCCTGCACTGAAAAGAGTAGTCTATATTTAGGTATATTAAAAGTCCATTATCTAAAGAGAATCGATATGCTCAGAAAAAGAACAAACTCCCATTGTCTCCTATGAGTAAAGAGGCTGAAATGGCGTTTTATTTTTAACCCAAATGTCATTCATTTGTGTTTAAAAATTCCTTGTCTTTCAAATTGTTTAATTCAATCTGTCCCCGCCCTCTAGCCTATCACTGATCACTGCCCCGCCCCAAACAATACATTTATACCACACACACACACACACACACACACACACACACAGAGTTATTGTGTTATTCTGGGACACCAACGTGATAAAGAACGAATTAAAACCCCAACTCTGAAGTTTTAAAAATGAAAAAATCTCCAAATTAAAGTGGCTTAACCAGACAAAAACACGCCATGTAGGAGAATGAGTTATCCCTATTTCTGAGCCCTTTTAATAAAACTAAAGGATTTTTATGGTACTTCAGATGCATATTATTTGTTTAAGACATGTTAAATAAATAAAATATTTACACTCAATTTATTCTAAGCCCATTTCAGTTTATGCGTCTTATGACTACACTCCGGCATCCTCTCCTGTAAATGGGGGGAATAAAAGTAATGAAAATGTCAATACCATAAAATAGTGGTCCTTCGCGCAGCCAGAATCGGGAGTTTTTGAGGGAAGAGTGACAGCTCTTTGTTGGTGAATAGAAATCAGTGGCGGCGGAGAGAGAGAGAGAGTGAGAGACACAGAGGGAGAGGAGACGGGGAGAGAGAGAGAGAGAGAGGGGAACTCCTCCTACCAAATTATTCAGACTGGGCAGGCTTTGCGGGCTCTTCACAAATAGGACACGGTTCTCAAATCCAGGCAGTCCCAACCTGACCTCCAAGCACCAAGGAACCCCTGACTGGGAAAAATCGGGAGAGAGAGAGAGAGAGAGAGAGAAATCACCAAAAAGAAACAACAACAACAAAAAAAAACTTTGTGTCATTATTTTTGGCGAGTGTTCACACTGTAGCCCCCCCTCCCCTCCTCCCTCCCCACCACCACTACCACTTCCACACCGGTTTGTCGCATCATTTGGACTATATATTTTTTTTTCTGGAGGAGAGACATTTCACGGGGAGAAGGGGGAGAGAAAAAAAGCTGGTGCACCACCACCACCACTCCTCCTGTCCCACCCATGTTGTAGTTTCTTCGGTTTTTCTTTTTCTTTTTCTTCCAGTTGCCTTTGCACTCTGGCGAGGAGGTGATCCTGAATCTCTGGGGTTGTGTTGTTGTTTTTCTTGTGTGCCTCTCTCAGAGCCTCAGAGCCCATTTGGATGCGCTGAGAGAGCGGGGCGCAGCGCTGCAGTTCAGTATATGGAAGTTGTGGGCTGCAAGACAGAGGCAGGCAGTTGCACGTTGCGTCCAGGACCGGGAGCCATGCTTTTCCACGGGATCTCCGGGGATCACATCCAAGGGATCATGGAGGAGATGGAGAGAAGGTCGAAAACGGAGTCGCGCCTGGCGAAGGGCATGCAGCTCAACGGGAGAGAGTCGGTAAGAGCCTGCTCGACCTGTGTTTGAATTCATGTTAAAACTTAAACCATCGTCTCTGTATGAACGGCGGCTGTGGCACCGTTAACCGTGCGAGGAAACGTTGGCTACAGTTGTTTTTTGGGGGGTAAGTAGGAGGACCAGTGAGGAAGATTTGTCACTTTCTTCTTTGTGTTCAATTATGGAAAAATTATTGAGGTTAAATCTTTATTAAAAATTAATGGATGGCTTACATTTCCTATGATTTCAGTAGCTTCTCGGTTATCTGCAGAAAATAATTTACTAAAAGCATAAAATGGCTGCAGCTTTACATGCAGTGCTCTCTAAATATACTGAAATATATTTAACTATTATTCTGGACATCAAATAAAATAGGGAATTGTAGTTTACATTAGAGCAGTAATATTTAGTTTTTTGTATAATTGTCTAAACTGAAATGTAGCTACTTTACTTCAGGTAATTTTATATCTACAAATAACTGTTGGCAAAAAACATTTCTGAACTATTATTATTTTAATTATTATTTCACCTATATTTGACTTTTTTATTTTAACTGGAAAAAAAAAAATATTTCTTTTTTTTAATAGGCCTGTATACAATCTTTTAAATATCTTTCTCCTCAATACGATTTATGAATTAGTTGTTTGTCTGTTAAGAAAAGAGAGTTTGAACCAATAAAATATTAAAATGATAAGCAAGACACATTCCTGACATTCTCCTCGATATTCAGAAAAGCTCAGAAACAGTTGTTAGATGGTGCTTATTCCTTCTGTGGGGCTGTGAACACACACCGAGCCTCCATTTGTTTAACAGCGTGTTTAAAGTGCTCTTCAAAAGGCCTTTTGATAGATAGAAAAAAGTTTAATTTCATGGCCATAAAGCTACTAAAGGCCTGTTCAGTTTCTGCATAATGTATGTTGCATAAGATTCCCCTCAGCAGCCTCTTGAAGGAATTAGTTGCCATGAGCTTTCCCCTCTCTCTCCCTCTCTCTGACTCAGACCATGCCTTCTATGAGCCCGGAGAAGCCTGCTCTGTGTGCCGGCTGTGGCGGCAAGATTTCGGATAGATACTACCTCCTGGCCGTGGACAAACAGTGGCACCTGCGGTGTCTCAAATGCTGTGAATGTAAACTAGCGCTGGAGTCGGAGCTAACGTGTTTTGCCAAGGATGGGAGTATCTATTGCAAGGAGGATTACTACAGGTAAGAAAAATGAAGGTTAATCACGCACGTAGTCTAAAATTCAGTCTGTTTTCACGCACATACGCACGCACGCGCTCACAGCCACCCTTGCACACGGTGGTTGATTTATGTTACCGGCTTTAATGCATTTTAAACTCTTAAATGAACAAATTACGATTTTTTTGGGGGCAAAAAACTTTTGTACAGCCACTGTTAGCCACGATTCAACAGGCCGTGGGAGCAATTATGTTGAAGCCTTTTAGTCCAATTACGCCTCATTCTTGTCTGAATAAAATCATAACAGGGGGCCCTGCATGGTGTTAATTGGAAATAACTTTTGATATTAAATTGTACTTTTATTTGCTCTGAGTGTAATGTATACCACATTAACTCAATATAAGTCTGAGAAACAAAGGAGTGGACCTACACCATATATTTCCATCGTTTAAAAAAAATGATTTACCTTAGTTGCTTTTGTCAGCATGCAGTTACCCAGCATGCCCGAGTATGGAAAATAACCAATGAAACAAATTATCTTCCCCATATTTTAGCAAACATTTATAAAGCCATGCTCATGATGATATTATTTCCAATGCACTATTATAGTAATAACCAGTGAAATAAAAGAAATGCTAGTAAACGCGAGTTACTTTTTGTCCCACCATTGTAATAACCTATAGTTCCACCTATTGCCAACCTGTAGCCTTCAGTGCTTAATGTCAACTGCATTGCCAAGGGCGTAGCAATTGTAGGTTTAGACTGACTTTTACTTATTTAAGAGACAACATTTCACCACATACAAATATTTTTACTCCAAACTAAAAGTGGCCTATCGACCAAACCGTCACTGTATAGGTCAGATGTGGATAATATAGCTGACCTCAATATGTAGGCCTGTTACAGTGGCTGCAGCCATATGTATGCTACTAAAAGCTGTGTCACATACACACACACCTTTGTGGCTAAAACGCACGACACAACCCCATTAGCCTGTTGGAACCAGTGGCAGTGCAGGTTATAATGTGGTAAAGTCCAGCAGCTCCTCCGTCTGTGTGTCTGTCCCGTTGGGTCTCTATGTACGAGGAGTCTTGACTTTTTGTCTGTTCCAGAAGGTTCTCCGTGCAGAGGTGCGCGCGCTGCCACCTCGGGATATCGGCCTCGGAGATGGTAATGCGGGCGCGCGACTCCGTGTACCACCTGAGCTGCTTCACGTGCACCACTTGCAACAAGACGCTGACCACGGGCGACCACTTCGGCATGAAGGACAGCCTGGTGTACTGCCGGCTCCACTTCGAGACGCTGGTGCAGGGACCGGACTACCACCCCCAGCTCAACTTCGCCGAGCTGGCAGCCAAGGGCGGCGGGCTCAGCCTGCCTTACTTCAACGGCACCGGCACGGCACAGAAGGGAAGGCCGCGCAAGAGGAAGAGCCCGGCCATGGGGATAGATATACCCAGCTACAACACAGGTGAGACAGCATGTTGCTCGGAGCAGGGCCTAGGACACACACACACACAAACACACACACTTACATACATACATATTAGAAAACAATTGTAAATAGTCTACATTTATGTTGACGTTAAACTAAATTTCTCGTTGTTAGTTTGCTGTAAAGTAGCTATATATCCTTTAACTGTTTGCCCTGTAGGCTATACTGAAGGGACAGGCCCAATGGGGACACTGACAGTGAGAGCTACAGCAAAAACACACCGAGCTTTTTACCTAACTGTAATCTGCTCTGTGGAATTACTGAGAAATTAAAAACTAAGCTTTTCTAAATGCAGATGAAACCCTGTTGGAGCCCACTGAAAGACCCCGTTTGGTCCATTGACCCTAGTTTGGAGCATTTTGCTGCATTGTGGTTTATGTGTTGTTCACGGTCGTCGGACTTTCCTGACCAGAGAGTCCTCATATTAATTTAAATGTTTACTTTTTTTTTAAATACGACAGCAGAAATGATTAAAGTGAAAGTCAAATCACTCACAAATAGACAGACAAACAAATAAATAGATGTAATAAAAAAAAACAGGATAGGTTTGTTTCCATTACGCAGAAGACACTCCCTTTAAAACCCAGACGGTTCCTGAATGCCCCAGCTGTAACAGCCGCAGGTCTACCTTACATGTCTGAAATGAATAGAATCGCTCCTGCAGGCAGTGTAGGTGAACATCGCCTGAGTGGAACTGCGCCCGTGGCTGTGGGCTAATTGGTCTGCAGCTTTCCGTCCACGCGTCTTTAACGCACGGTTGTTGTGCTTTAAACTGTGGCGTGTGTTGCACGTAGAATGATCGAAATTTGACCTCGCCGTCAACTTGCTCATCGACTTTTATTATTAAGAATTTCGCTCGAAATAAATGGCGTGGAATGGCTGTGAAAGGTGGTGGTGGTGGGGGGGTAAATGTAGTTTGAGACGGTCGCGTAAAGTCGTGTCCAAAACCATGTTCCTCACGTCTTTGGACTTTTTTTTTGTAAGACAGAAAACCCGTAATCAAGCGAACATTAGGCTGCTGTTAAATGTAGGCTCCATCTAAAAATCTCGCATTGAATTGCTGAATGTTATGACCCGACCCCCAGGACCCGGGCGCGGCGCACCCCGCAGCGTTCAGCGTCCCCATTTTGTTGTCGCTTTTCTGCGAATTAGTGTGCGGTTGAGAAAGTTTGTCATTGTGCGCCAACTTCCCTGTGTTCCTGCTGAATGGGGAGGAATAAGGGTAATCTGCGCGTTAATTGTTCTCCGTTAATTGAAGGTGACGTTGGAATCCCTGGCCTCCCGTGCGGCGGTCAGCACAGTTCTCAGGGACAGAGCAGCGCCGTGCAGAGGGGCCTGCTGCAGGGAGAGGCCAAGGGCTCCGAAACACCGCGAACACAGCACTGTACAGCCAGCGCTCCGGTTCAAGGGGCTTTGGTTTGTTATTCGCAAACACAATTCCAAGAGATTATGCAAATCCCACAGTTCTCATGGATGCCCTCGTAGAAAACTAACTATTGTAGTACTGTGATTTTTTTTTACACCCCCCTTGTATATAGGATATGCCTAACCAAGCGTTTAAATATAATGCAGCCACAACAGGTAAAAAACAAAAAAACATTTCACAAAAAGAAAATCCCAGCAGAGAAAGACATAAAGTACAGTAAGATGACGTCCCTGTGAGCTCATTATTACCACAGACACAGTAAAGGTCCCAGTGGGAATATTGTATTTTTCACTTGAGATATTTAGAATGTAATGAAATAGAATATTTTCTAATTTATAAAGACTGGCTTCTTTAAGTGACATGCCTCTTTTGGTTTGTTTCTGAAATGTTCTAATTATGTGACGCATTTATGGTCTCAAATAAGCCCATTAACAATGAAAAAAAAACCCATACAAAATAAAAAAAAACAGTAATTAAATTAGTGAACAACCGAAAGATTTAGTCTAGCCATTTTCTCTTTTCCAAAGTGCTCTTTTTCCTGTGTTGTGCTAAATATCCCAAACACGCCTTTCTCATTACAGTCTCAGGCTGTTCGCTTGAATATGTCGTTCTGCGGATCAGGAGACTCATATTCATGACAAATAGGATGAGGTTTTGTTTGAGGTTTTGTTTCTGCTTTAGCGAGCACATTCATGTTAGTTCTCACCAGGGAAAGGTGTGGGTCTACTGAGTATTCCACACTGCTCTGTAAAGTTTGCTCTTGTTTGGATATAGAGACCCCTAGTGGGTAATATCTAGTGAAACACAATCCAGTGAAGGCTGGAACACAAGAACAGAGATGTCAGTGATTGTCATATTAATGGCGTGTGTAAGCGTCTGAAGAAGAAGTCTCAAATAAGAAAAAAACATCATTCGCACCATAACATGTAGCGCAAAATAATGCCACACATTTAAGCCATAGTTTATTAACAGGTATCTGCCTTATTCCAGCTGATTTGTAATTTATAAGCCAATAATTCATTTTTGGGAAACTGCTTGCACTGCATCCTTAATATGAGATGTTGGTTTAATTCATTACTGAGAAAATCAGCTGGTCAGCATTTCTGTTACAAGGAGACAAGAAAATCAATACAGCCTGCTATATCATTTAGAAATCCTATGCTTATACTTTGCTGGCTAGATTTCCTCTCCTTTTGCACTCAAGTGAGAGATGAGATCTTATTAGACGTGTTCTAACATAAATATTAGATTGAGTAGAAAAATTCCATCATCGTTATCATGAAATGTATTTCGCTGTGTATTTTGGTTGCAATCTTATAAATGTTTGAGAGCCAGTCACATGCTAATTTACCTTGCACATAATAATGAGTCTGTCACAACCGTATAGATTGTAAAACGGCATAATATAGAAATAAAGCGTTAAGATTTTATTTTTCTTAATGCAGTGATAAATGGTTCAGCTGCACAGTTTAGCCAAACATGCATTTAATGTAGGGGAGCCGTTTTTGCATTCCACCATCTTTAAGTATTTTACACATGCAGTACTAAGCTGTGACAAATGAGGCCCATTAGGCCTATTAGTCTTTGCAAACACAAGCAGAAATAATTTAGCTCAGTCCCAGTGTATGGTTAAAATACATCATTTTGCTTTAAAAATCTGATAGCACAGATTATATTCAAACCGCAACAATTACAACTTGGAATGCATTGCAGTATGTACAGATGTTAAATTAAATTCAGTTTAGTTAGTTTAATGAGTTTCTTAAATGTCAATTATTTGCACCTTTTAATTGTATGGGATAAATATACCAAAGTTCCTATATCATAGATCTGTTAGCATGGCCAGTCAATGGAAACGTATGGCCTTTCCACAATCAAGTCCATATGTGATTCATCTAATATACTTAATTGTGTCTTTTCTTCTCTGCTCAGCTTGACCTTGTCACATGGTATTTAAATTAATATTGAGCCTTCAAAGTAGTGCAACAATTCATTAGTGACCATTCCTAATAATTAGATGTAAGCCGTTTGCTGATTTAAGTAACGTCATCTTAACAGCAGTGGAGTGAGCTGCTTTAGTACCAGTTACTAGTGAAACACAGTGAAAATGAATTTCAATGCAAAAGAAGTGTTCATCACAAACAAAATGAGCTGCTGAGCTGAAAACGTGCTGCAGTTGTCCCTCTCGTACTCTGAGCCGCCCCTGTGCTCTGCTCTCTGCCCTCTCAGGCTGTAACGAGAACGACACCGATCACTTGGACCGGGACCAGCAGTCCTACCCTCCAACGCAGAAGACCAAACGCATGCGGACCTCCTTCAAGCACCATCAGCTGCGGACAATGAAATCCTACTTTGCCATCAACCACAACCCAGATGCCAAGGACTTAAAGCAGCTGGCCCAGAAAACAGGCCTCACTAAGAGAGTTCTACAGGTAAGCACAGAGCCATTCTTCTTACTGATCTGATCACCCCATATCTGTGTGTGCACCCCACCACTCCTCCATGTCCCTCTCATTTCACACCAATATTACCATTGAAGTCATCTCTTTGGTTTTGTTTGTTTGGTTGGTCCATTTAGTCATTAGATGTATATCCAGGGGTATTTACCTGAAATTTGATAGTTTCTTAAATGTTATTTTTTTGGGAAAGAAAGGAGAAGAGTCGTTCTTAAGCGTAGAAACTTAAGTGTAAAACTGTAGCTGATTATTAATAATGAGAGTGCACATGTTCATTTTATCTGTGGAACAGAAAAGGGTGTAATTCAGCTCTCACAGATAAATAATTTAAAAAAGACAAGATTATTGTTTTGACTTGCTAATAAAATCCACATTCTTATATTCAGTGTTCAGGAGCTAACTGGTTCATTGTTATCTGCCCCATGAGCACAAAATAATGTATGAAGATTGCCATATAAAGATTTATATACATAAGGCAAGGGCAACTTGATACAGTAATAGCTGTGATAACTTGATATGTAAACTACTGTACAAATGATTTGATACTTTCTTTTTAAAAATTAATTCTAAAAACAAAAAGTAAAAGCCACATTGGGATTGGTTTGCAGGTTTGGTTCCAAAACGCAAGAGCCAAATTCAGAAGGAACGTTTTGCGACAGGAGAATGGAGGTGTTGATAAGGCTGATGGCACCTCACTCCCTCCACCCTCATCTGACAGTGGGGCGCTGACCCCCCCCTCCAGCGCGGCCACACTAACAGACCTGACAAACCCCTCTATCACTGTAGTGACCTCCGTCACCTCTAGTTTGGACAGCCATGATTCGGGGAGTCCTTCGCAAACTACCTTGACAAACCTTTTCTAACAAGCTATCTCTAGCAGACTGATTTTTTTATATGATTTTATTTGTTTTTTGTTTTTGTTTTGTTTTTTTATTTTCTTTCCTCAATTTACATTTTATTTTTTTAAGTGACACCTTTAAATCTACCAGAGACAGCTCCTTGGAACAGAAAGTGCTGTACTGTGTACACAAACAAGAACAACAAGAGCAAGAACAGCAGCGACCACATTAAAACACAAGGAAATCATTTTAATGTGTAGCATTTGAAACCGCATGGCAGCCGTGTCTGTAGTTGACTTACAGTATGCAGAGATTGATTTTGGACATTTTTGAAGATGAAGGCATAAGAAAATTGTCATGGATTCCACAATTCATTGGAAAAAATAACTAAACTTGAACGTGTCTGGAAATCTACGTAGATCTTTTCCTTGATTTGACTTTATTTGTACATTTGTATTGAATTATGATAAAATAAGCCCTACCTAATTTATGGTTAATTGGTAAATTTTAAAATAATATGAATATTTTGCCCTCAGAAACCTGTATATGTATGCACTGTGTTCGCACTATCCAATTTAAAGATTTTTTTTTCTGTTTTGAAATAATTTGGGAAATAAACTTGTAGAATGTTCTGTATATGGATAACTCCAGAAAACAGGCTTTAATTATTTCCGAATGTTTCGGTCTTTAAGACTGAGTTGGATGGAATCAGACATTGAAATATCTTACAGAGCTACATGTAAAACATCTAAATTGCATTATAAGCACCTAACCATTGCAGCTTGTATGGCATTTAGATGCTGAAACCGCATACGTTTTTGTCTTGATTCACAAATCTACTGTGATAAAGAGAAAGAAGTAAATCCTACAATCTGTACAGTGGTAACTGTTCAACATGTAATGCAGTCACATAATAATCAAAAATCAGCAAGAGAAATTTGGATTGGAGAACAGTTTATGGACACTGTAATCGATTGTTTTCAAGACAGAGCACTTTCTCGGATTTCTTGGCCTCATAGATTAACCGTAGTCAAATGGATAAATCCTAGTAAACATATCCATAGATCCACAGCTAAACTCAATTGCACAGTGACAATATACTGCCCAGTGAAAAGTGCATTATTGTTTTTATCATGTTGCTCAGGGTAACGATGTGATTTTAAAAAGGGAAAAGGAGTAGGGGTGAGAAATTAAGTGGTTGCGACGTTGCAGACTAGATTTGTAGAGCTGACATGAACATTCAAATGACCTCAGATAGGTGGAGTCGCAAGAGGCAGCCAGTGGGAAATCATTGTCCATGTGTTCTCCTTTTGGGCCATATTTATACTTTCTTTAATGACACTTGCCACTGAACAGACCAAAAACATGTTTCTTCTGGCTGAAAGAGAGAGAGAGAGAGAGAAAAGAAAGACAGAGCAAATCTTCAATGGAGTTGATACATTTCATTGTGAGCGTCACAATTTGTTCTATTGTAGAACAAAGTGGTACTCTAAATCTACTTAATGAAGTAGATGCCTAACTCAGTTCTACTATGTGCCTTATGCTATAACTTGGGAGAAAGTTTGTGAAATTCAGGATATATGTGTTCTTTGTTAACTGATTCACATCCTTTTGACGCCTCACTAGTTTTGTACTGTTTTGCATCTTATTTCCGAAGATCTTTTTATGGTGTATCCTGTTAAAAAGGGGGCAGCGATGTCATAGAAAGCATTTGTGCACTCTTTCAGATATAGTTGGGTAATCCAAGAACCTTATATATTGATCTTCGTGTTAATAGTTGAGTACAGTAAGTGTTCTATCAAGATTGTCCATGTTTCCCTGTTTCTTGATAAAGATGGTGTATAGAAACTATTTCCCCTTAAATATTTATGGACCAAACGGTTGTTATATATCTTATTAAATTTGTGTGAATAAAAATACTTTGCTTTAAATGGGTTTTATTTTTCATTACACTTGCCATTTTTGTGTTCTATCTTGAATACAATTTTTCGTTTATCACATCAACAAATGAGAAAGCATTCAGTTACTAATGACCAGCTAAACGTCCTCATTTTTGCTTCCATTTTTAATTTCTATTTCCTATTTTATGATGTTTATGGTTTTTAACGTAATGCCCCATGGATTTGCATCTAATCCCTGCAGTCAAAAATATGAAATTGCTTTTTAATGCATGAACATGGCTTTAAAATTTAAATCAAAGGAATGCTGCAAAGCATATATTGATATATATCTATATACATATATAGTATATATTTATGCATAACATATTGGTAAACCTAAAATGAAGTAAGAGTAAATGCAGACCCCGTAAAGCCAGGTTGCTCTGTAGTTAATATATTCTTACTCTATCATTTCTTTCAGGGAGAACAAATCTTGGGGCATTACAGCCATACATCCCGACGTTTGAAAATTCCCTAAAGTATTAACAGAAGGGGAAAACTTTGATGGGAAATCCTCACCATTGAAGACAAAGACAATAATAGGATAAGATGATAGCATATTGAGAACAAATAAACAACCAACATAAAACCTGTTTCAGTTGCAAATGTACAACAGATGATTTTTTTTAAACAAAAGTTTGTCCTGAATGTTTGAATCCATCAGCGGAGGAGACCCCACAATGTATGATATTTATGATATCAATGTGAAAAAAAAATCTTTCTGTATTGGAATGGTAACTGCACAAAAATGATAATAAAATGTATTGTAACATAGTTTAAAAAAAAAAAATTACAGAAAGGCACAGGATGTGATTAAAAGACAGCAGGCATCCAACATGACAACAGTGTGAAACAGAGACGGTATGGATGTTACTGGTACCAACACACACTTACACACAAAAACCACACCACACACACAACCCTTTTCCCACTGCCTTACTCCTATGTAAGTGCAATATATACATTCCCACAATCTTTGTTCTCCACCATACACACTGTTAACACATGCACGTACACAATTGCACACACACTGCTGCCCCCATGCACCCCACCCAAGACTCAGCTTGCTAAATAGAAGTTTTCTTTTGTCACAAGTGTCATTTCGTAAACACATGGCCTCCTTGAAACTCGGCAGCAGGATGCCCATCAAATATGATGAGTGTATGAAGAGGACTGCAGAGCTGGAGCTTTGCCATCTGGCTGTACCGAGGGAAGGAAGTGAAAAAACAAAGCAGATAAAGAAGAGATTCTCATTTTGCATGCGCCTCATCATCTTGTTAACATTTTCCTTGAGATGTATATTATTTCCTTTGATTCATTGTATGATTCATTGTCAGCTGCAAAATAAAGCATATGAAAATGATCTCCCTGATGCCCATATAGTACCTCACAGTGGGGAAAAAACTGTTCCTATAGATTATTTATAGTAATACAACAATTCGTTTCAGCTCTATTTCACTCAAACTCAAAAATGTATTTAAATATATAGGCACTTACACATTTGCACACATAAATGTTTTCGCAATAAAGACTAAAAGTAAATAAAGCAATGTCATATATGATACACGTAGCAAAAGATGGACAATGTAACATACAAACTGTAACAGGCAATAACATGATTGCCTCAGTCAGTCGGTTGGTAGTGTACTGTCTCATTACTTACATGAATGCTGGGTATGTATGCCATGTAAAGAAGGTGTGTTATGGAGAGCAGAAAAAAGGGAAAGAAAAAGGAAGCGGAAGGAAGGAGAGAGGGAGGGAGGGAGGGAGACTGAAGCCACATGGGGACCAGTAAACAGGCTGGTGTTGAATTCCAACAATGTGGGAAACAGCAAACACTTCAGTCAGTCCAAGAGGAAACCTCAGTCGCTGGGGTGCCTGCGCGCTGTGGCAGCAGGGCTGTGTTCCCTGGGTCTGATGGGAGGACGGTGGGCGGGTTGACACCACAGAGCTACAGGAAGCAGGGCTGGAGCAGAAACACAAACAAACACAGTCAGCCCTGCTCAGTTTTGGAGCTGCGGGATGAAAATTCTGGACAACATCATGGCCCTGTGTTGACAAGAATTTCAGGGGTTTGCTGCTGGGCTGTTGGTGACTGGAATGCACCTTATCGGTGTTTGTGTAAGCAATGCCGGATCAGCCAACTTCCTGCCAATAGGATTGCTTCACCCTATTCCAGGTATTTTGTTCTTTATTTCCAAAAAATATACAGGAAGAAGAGAAAAATACAGAGAGTTAAATTATGTTTCCTTGTGCATTTAAGCATTTGAGCAGCACGTGTATATGTGGTCTATTACCTGACTGTAAAACCAGCTGCCATCAGAGTGAGATAAATCACATTTTTTGACCCTTAATTAATCTCAGTGTAAAAACAGAGGTTCACTTATGTCTGTCTGTGCAGAGACAGGTAACAGGTAAGAAAGGAGGGCTTTAACTAACTGACTTATCTCCCCCACCTGTTAAATGACAGCCTCCATGTACCATGACTGTACAAAAAACAATGCTCTCAGTGCTGTATGTTATCTGCCATACAAGCAGTTTGTTGCATAAAGCTTTGGTGACTCTGATATAAGTTACACAAAAAGAGAGAGATTTTATATGCTCTATCATCCAAGCTCAAGTACCCCCTGTAAAACCTGACCAGAAAGAAATGTACATCACACAACAGCACATAAGCAGGTTTGAATTTTGACATAAATTAAACTCACAAAGGGGTTCAAATAGTGTTCAACATAGTTTGACATTTAAGGCCCTACACACCAGCCACCTATTGCTGCAGAAATATAAAATTCCCATAGGTTTTGTCCTTTGTTGCACTTAGATAAGTTTGTGACCCAAATACGTGCCAGTTCATCAGGGTCGGGATTTATAGACCTGCTCAAACTTATGACATTTGCTACTTTGGCCTGCCTATTTAGTAAGGTCCGCCTGAAATAAAAAAATGTTTTACATATAAATGTCGAATGAAAAACCAACTGCAAGGATAAGCACTTTACTATGCTGTCATCACAAAAAATATTATGGGGAACTCTCCGGTGTCCATTAATCATGTTGACGTCAAATATTGCTCCATGACAAAAATATAAACCAATCCAACAACACAGTATCCTACTGTCAAAGATATTCTTAGCACGCACGAGGTTAGAGATGAACTGAACTAAAACTGGGTGCAAAGCAACATATGTGTGGATATTTTAAGAACAGTTGTACTCACTGTTATCAGCAACACCTGTAATTCACACTACAATTGACAAATAACTGGAGAATGGGGTCCCTAATAATGATCAGTAAACTCCAGGAAAGTGTGTCGCCGCTGGCACACACACACACACACACACATACACGGTCACACATACATTACCACACATTATACACACACTGAGACAGGCGACAGGGTCGAAACAAAGTATGGAATGATCACTGAGGCATAGGCCACACCTGCAGTTTACATGTTGCTCTGATAGTGTTGTTTCTATTGTCACTGCTCGTGTATGTGTATGTGTGTGTTTGTGTGTGTGTGTGTGTGTGTGTGTGTGGCCACTGAACAGTGAACAGGTC